>NC_091984.1:111143861-111474563 GCF_044704955.1 Pristiophorus japonicus
CTTTCTTTTCCATTTGTTGGATAATGCACTTCCTCTAGTTCTATGCAAACCTGCAGGTGCATAAGAGCTGAGGAGCTATTTTTCCATTTGAGGGGAAAAAAACGGTGTTAAATTTACATATCTATCTCTGCTCAATGGCACTATTACCAGTAATTGGCCGGGTACAATAACATAACTCAAAAATGGCTAAACCCATACATCTGTATTCATTTAATTAATTATGTGATCTCTTGGTTCGCTCCATCAGGCGCAGTAAGGTACACGGGGTGATGAGCTGTTGACAAGGGAAGCAGCTTTTTTTTGTAATCCTGGTACTAAACAATATTAAAATGATAACTTTTTAAAAATGCGACTCATCTCGGTTCCATTTATCGATAGCTTCTATTTAATTTACAGTTTACCCTTGCACGTTCTTATTATACAACACAGTAATACAAATTAAGTTAACTGGCGTCAATGTTGCTACAACACGTGGGCTGGAGTAATATTTGATGCTCGATTTCTTAGTCAACAGCTTTTGGACATTGTCTTATATCATAATAGCCGCGAAAATCAGCCAAATACATTACACAAGGCAGAATCCATTCAGCTATTAGACATTTAAGGCAGTGAACTACACCGTTTCCTGTTACTGCAGTACCTTTCTGTGTGGTTAAAGAAATAAGAATAAATGCATTAAATGCGATTTGAGTATTGTTATATTCATATGTGCAGTACTTTTTGGAAGCTATAGTTCACTGTAAATATCATATGCACCTTGTAAATGTTTCAAAAAAAGACGGGGGTTATAATGCTCTTTATTTAATGTTTCTTAAGTTTATTTAGAACACATACATCATGTGCCACCGTTTGTGCCGCATTAATTAATATTCCATACAGGATAAGCGAGAAAACTGAACTCTAGGAACAATAACCAGCTTTATTCAGATGAAATGAATATTATGTGAGGGGAACGGTGCAAAACAAATGATTTCAGGACGTACACCGCAATAAAAGACGCGCTGAATTGAATATAAATATGATTACACTGAGATTGTGTTAGTTAGAATGTGAAAGCTTCAGGTATTAACAACACTTGAATGTTAGATTACAAACGCCCCTTAATCAAAATCGGTATAAACCGAGGATAAATTCGTATTTCACCATAAATCACGCACAAACTAAAATTAAAAAGTCAGTATCTAACATACCAAATATTCTTCTTTGGGATCCTATTTAGATTTTCCTAATCTCGAAATTATTTTTGAACGTGTATATATATATATATCATTCATTTGCAAGGGATTTACGTTCAAGGGCCCACATTCGTGACCATGGGCTGCCGAATAAGCCTGAACGATGTTTAGTTTACAATTAACATGTTTTAAGAAGAAGTCAACGTATGTTTTTTATTTAGTGTCATTGCCTTACATTAATATTCACCATCAAGACGCCCCACCTGACAAGCTTGGTATTCAAGAATAACTATCATGTGTGATTACATGCCAGGTACGGAAAGTACAGTAGTTAGGATAGATTTACATGTAAAATATACAAACGCAAATATATCGTAATTAGGCTAAAATGTGCCTGATTGTAATATTTATCTGGAAAAAGTGCAACATTTATAGTGTAGCGAGAGCAGTAACAATTCAGAAGCGTTGTCACAGATGATTAGTCAAAATCTTACTGTAACCAAGTTCCGGAGGCAAGCGCCGTTGTCCGGAGTGTGAAGAGAAAGCTCATTAAGTAACAGGTGAATCCGGGCGAACAGTGGATCTCTTAATTCAGCAATTACAACATGAGAAAGGCTCAAAGGATTTATAGACAAAAAAAGTTGGAACTGCTCTATATGGCTTGTCCGGAAAAATGGGATCAAGTTTTTTAAATAGGGCAAAATGGCATTCATATTGGTTGAAGTGTTCAGCCAAAAACGCTATACTTTGGAATGGTGCTTCATCTTCCTTGAATGATTTCTGTTGAAGAACAGATTGGTGCCGTGCGTGATAAACGCGCGAGCAAAAACAAGGCCAAAATGGAAGAGCTATCTCGACACACAAAGGCTAAATGTGATGCCATATTTAAGTATGGGCCTGGCATACACTTCATATATTTCAAAGAATAATTAACATAACTGTCATAGGCCTTTAAGCTGCCACAATTTTATACAGTTTCTATAAGTGGGCTTTTTGCTAACCATGTTATGGGCTTTCCAATTTGTTTTAATGTGAAACTATATATAGTGCCCTTCGGAATATTAAAGAATAGTATGGACTACCACCCCCGCCCTCCGCCCACCCCTCTCGCCCGCCCCCACCAAAAACCCTCTATGCACTGCATACACGGATCATGCTGAAGGTTTGTTCTGTGTGCCATATTCATTTCAGTAAATCCTTCAACTCACGCTGCCTTGCAAGTTCCTAACTATAAAATGGTGTAATTAATTAAACAACTAGTGCAAAAACATTACGAAATATGCTACATAATAAGTAGATTGTTTTCAAAAACATTGTGGTACGTAAGTGTCCATACTATTTATTTTCAATACAATATTTAATGTTTACTACACAACTCCTAAAAAGCCATGAAACATTTCCGTTTCCATATTGCAAAGGATTATGATGACACTGCATGCTTGCTGTTGCTATTCTACAGCATAAAGTATTCATTACATTAGCAATATTATACGGTCTCAAATCATATAATGTTGCTAGGTTTAAGGCTAAATTTTTAAATTCCCAATTTGATTAAAAATATGATCAAAATGTTGGGCGTTCCTCAACAATACTGCACGATGTGTGATAGATAGATGAGTTAAAATAACATCCGACTAAGCTCGTATGAGAAAATACTGCGTTTTGTTGTGCTCATTCTTATTTACATAATCTTGCAAACATTTCATCTTGTTTATTGAGACTGAAATTATTTTACGGCGTCCTCGGTAAAATAGGCGAATCGTTATACATTTTAACTCAGCCCATAAATGTAGGAGCACACAAAATGCCATGGAACCATACACAACCGACGCAGCTTTCGGTCTGAAGATGCGAACAATTACACCCCGTGTTGGAAACAGGTGAACCAGCTAGGTGTTCTGAACAATACCTGCTATTAATCAAGATCCCGACAGAATCCGCCGCCTGCAGCTCTCGGGAATCTGAAGCGCGTTGCTAGGCAATTCAGATGGGAAAATATTAATGCCCTTTGTTAAGAAAGCTCTAAGTATGCTGTACATTAAGCCTGACTTATAATTCCATTTCACCAATAAATTGGAAAGATCTCAGAAGTGCAACTTACCTTTACCTTTGTCGGCTCGGTTCCAGCGTGAAAATGGATGCTGATGGTGGAGAGCTGGTCCTGGGATGGAGTCGGTGGGAATTATCCTGCCACTGCTCGGGGTTGAGCTTGTGTTTCGCGAGCGGGTTGCTCCTGTTAATTAAAATAAAAGAGCTGCTTGTTAAGGACGTTCCCGCATTGTGCCCGCAGTCTTAACGCTGGGCTCAATATATAACTGACGTGAAGGTACGATCCCTGACCCGCCTCCAGCATAACCACCAGCTTTTTTTTATTATTTATTGACCTGTACCAACTTCATATACACAAAGAAAATATAGCTGCCTGGAAAAGTATTCGGTTCCAAAATGATTTTTGTTTGTAAAAATCGGCGTTCCAAGATTAAGCTTATCTTTGCATCTTACATATACTTTTTAACCTAATCGACGGTAAAAACAAGTTATAGTCAATCTAATGTGGCTAGTCTATTATAATAAAAGTTCTGTTGGAGACTGTTTCCACAATTATGCTGTGGAGCCATTGTCAACATTGGATCTTTTCGTTTGGTCGCTTTAACTTCAGTCCTGAAAGGCACAGCTGTCACATTTTTACATAAAAGTGTCAGATTTTTGTTTTCTGCGCTTCTTCTGTGCTGAACAGTTATTTGCACCTGCAAATATTCTTGCTGCCAAGGTACAGAAACGAATCACTACTTGTTATATACGTGTATTTCAATTTGTTCTGATGTCGATGTAAAATAAATACTTTGAAAGCTTGCTCTCAAGTGCACTGTGCAATTAGTAAATCCAATTAATCTATAATGAGCCCGATTTAATATTTAACTGTAAACAAGTGATACCAGCATAGAGTTGCTGTGGGTGCTAAGAGCGATTAATTCTGGTACATCTCCAGGCACACTGATGATATATGACATAACTTGCATTTGAATGAATGGCGCACGATAACGGCGATATTAACCAGACGTGGTCTGGTACTGTAATATATTCGGAAGTACCCATGATGAAGTTTTTGTTCATTGTTCTCGTTAAATTTGCTATGAATATACGTGTTTAAGACAATGCTATGGATCATTTTAACGTATTATCGAAGCAAAGATGTTCTTTGTTTACAATAAACAGGCGCGAGTAATAATCACATTAGTATCAGTGATTGTCCTATAGGATGGTTGCATGACGCTCAAGTCTCAGGCTAGGTGTCCATCGAATTAGATATAAAGAATGATTTCAACAAGCTAATTTTCCTCAAGGTGGTATAATACTGTCAGCGAGAGAAAAAAAAGATTGTTTAAAATGTCTCTATTTACCTCCCATAAAGTGAAACTGAATCCTTTGGCATATCGGATACCAGTTAAATAATACCTTACCTATGAACTACGAACTCGAACGACTCAGTGCAGATGTATTCACGTGATAGTACGTCTTTCTATTACATTCACAATCGTGTCCAATTTATTTAAACACCTTAGTAAGCCATGGCTGCGGTTAAAAGCAACCTCTTCACAAACTGTCTGAAGACTGTGGAATATCTATCACCATGAGGCCCAATACATTCAATACCTTGCAATATCTATTTATCGAATGAAAATCTCTGCGACGGTTCTGAACCTGAGCTTTAGCTCGCATGTTAATGTGATCCTATCGTCAAACAGTTATCTAAGTAAATGCTAAGGTGGGAATGGAACGAAGACTCGAGTATGAACCTCTTTTCAAGTTCTACAGCTAAATCTGTTGCCCTCTTATGAAAATTTATGGATTTTTACTCGTCCTAATATGCAAGAAAGATATTTGTAACATAAAGTACAAAATAAGTTATTTGTTTTCTGGCAATAGTGCCAGCATAACTTTCTTGAATTGCAAGCAATTTTATTGAAAAAGAATTACAGACATGCTTCGACAACGACGGTTTTCTAATATATTTATTTTCACAACACATTACAATGATGGTAGCAGTACGAAAATTTCCCGTCTGATTAATCGTTTCATTTTTGACCCTACCTCCCGGTTGCTCAACTAGCCGCTGTCGTCTTAAAATAACATTAAAGATCAATGCCACAAGGGATTTTTTCTTCTTTCATCAAAACTGTGATCACTGATAGTAAGTTCTCACACTGCTGGCGAAACCTCTGAACCAAACACTGCATAAGATTCGTGGGTAACGAAATACAAGCGGATTAAAAAAAAAGGTAGCTGCAGTAATTCTAAAAGTGAAATAAATATTTCTGCTGCCTGGCAAATATGTTCTCGGCGAATAATTCAAGCAAATACAGCACTGTTATGCGTTCAAAAACTTCCCGGAGCAGTTTTTGAAAGCAACGTTGCCATCAGATACAATTTAATTTATTTTCGGGCAATGCCATTAACCTGTCATGTTTAAAGTTCTAGGTAAGAACCGGAAGGTAGTGGATTAAAGTAAGGATGACAGAGTTTGTCCTTAATAGCAACCAAACTATAACTAAACCCATTCCCAAAAACAGATGTTTCAGCAACTTCTATTATCCTGCAGCAAAGGCTGAGTGATATTTTCCTGTTGGGAAGATTGCTATCTGCATCCGCAGAAATTCCTTAACATTTAATTTTTATGACACTTGGATTGATGTCTTAATTATATCTGTAAGTATATTTATTACATAATAAAACCTACGATTTTGTTCTATTGCACGATCGTCGTGACCCTGTAAGATGGTTGCCTGATTAATTGACACCATGGCCCAATCAGGTACCATTGGTTATGCGAGCCTTGTGACGCATAGACCAATCAAATTGGTGTTTCCAGCGGCCATGGTAGTTCCCCCATTTGGTTGGTCACCATATAATATTCTTATCCACACCTTTTGTCACTGGAATCTTAACAGGCCTACCTGTGTACTCCAGCTCTGCTCACTATCCTCCTAAATCCACTTCCAGCTTTTGCTCACGCCCTTCTAGTGAGGCTTATTCTGAGGCCTATTACAGTTCGGCTTCACTTCCTCCCAAGCCCACGCAAACTACTTCAGCTCCAGCTCTCAACCATCAAATCTGTGGTAACACTCAAATAGACCTACATCAAACAAGAGACCAGCATCACACAGTGCCCCTAATCTCCATTCAGACATTTTGGCCTGCGAGCTTTACTCTGTTCCTTGTCCCCATGTACTATTGGATCCAAGTGTGCTCCAGATTAAGGGCCACCAATCTTCTTCTGACCCCCAGACAAGTTTCCTCCAAACTACGGACTCCTGATCCAGGCCCCAATCCAAGCCCACAATTCCAGTTTATCTCTCTCCCATATGTGTTGAAGCAGCTTGTGGATCTGACATTAAGGTCAGGGTCATGACTTTGGATCTACTGTGACATCAACATGAAATCTGGAGTTCCGGATCCAGTGCTTCCTCCCAGGCCAAACCCCAGTCACCAATCCAGCTCTCTTCCAGGCAGCATCTGGCACATGCTGATCCCTCCAAACCCAATTATAACCATCCCTCCCCAATCCCTCCTGGTCTGAGTTTCCCATTTCCCCCAGGCCCTGGATACAATCTCCCAGTTTCTCTAATAGCCCCTCCCAGATTAGTTTCAGTCGGAAAGAAAAGAAAGACTTGGATTTATATAGCGCATTTCACAACCACCGGACGTTTCAAAGCATTTTACAGCCAATGAAGTACTCTTGGAGTGTAGTCACTGTTGTAATGTAGAAAACGCAGCAGCCAATTTGCGCACAAGCAAGCTCCCACAAACAGCAACGTGATAATGACCAGATAATCTGTTTTTTTGTTATGTTGATTGAGGGATACATATTGGCCAGGACACTGGGGATAACTCCCCTGCTCTTCTTTGAAATAGTGCCATGGGATCTTTTACATCCACTTGAGAGAGCAGACAAGGCTTTGGTTTAACGTCTCATCCTAAAGACGGCACCTCCAACAGCACTGCAGTGTCCGCGTAGATTTTTTTGTGCTCAAGTCTCTGGAGTGGGATTTGAACCCACAACCTTCTGAGCAAAAGGCAAAAGTGCTACCCACTGAGCCACAGCTGACACTCTGCTAAATCTCACCTCTAACCGTGCATAATTTGTCTCACATCTTGATGTGTGCTGTAGCCTTTAAAATACAAATTTCAGCAAATAATAAAGGAGCATACATGAGATATATGCAGGCATTTGGGAAACAAAAGCGAAGAGAGAGGATACAGACGGACAAATAATCTTTTCAAAGCAAGGCACAAAAAGCGAGAAGAGATGAGGGAAAGTGTGCATGAGCCATAGATAGAGAAATAGAAAGAGTGGAAGAGAAACAAAGACAGACAAGATCTCAGAAAGAATTGGAGAGGAACAGAGACATGGTTACAGAAAAGGAGAGACATTTCTTATATTTCTCCATAACAGAGCCATGGGAGATCAACTGGTATTACAGTGTCAATATATACTTAAATCCCAGACAATTCAGTCCTATTTGCTTATATATTGCTTATTTGATGGGTTGTTGTTTGAATTTTGTGGGTTTGGGGATTTGTTGTCTCATTGGTAGATAAACTCTATATTAGAATGCTAAGATCCATTTCACAACTTGAAATATGCACAAATTAGTGAGAACATTGATTTAAACTTTATATATGGCTTCCCCAAGCTACACACATGGTACATACATACGTGGCCCACGGAGATGAAAGCTGAAGCACACTAACATAAACGATTAGTTTTTCAAGCAAAAAAGGAGTAGCATTAAGAGAGATTATATTAACTTGCTGAGATCAATTTATCTTTACATGATTAATTGAACGATTAGTAAAATAAGCCAAATAGAAGAAAAACATACTTGCAATGCCTCTCATGTCATCAGGCTATCTCAAAGCAACTTACAGCCAAGGAAATACTTTTAAAACTGTAGTCACCGCTGTTTTGTAGGCAAATGCAGCAGCCAATTTGCACATGGCAAGGTCCCACAAACAGCACTGGAATGAATGACCAGTTTATTGGTGTTTTGGTCATGTTGGTTGAGGGATGAATGTTGGTGAGGACACTGATAATACAGTTCAGCAAAACGTGTCCACCTGAATAAGTAGATGAGGCTTCAATTTAACATCTCAGCCACAAGATGCAGCACTTCTTCTGAAGAGTCAGCCTAAATTTTTAAGTGCTGAAATTTGGAGTGGGACTCTGATGCAGAGGTAAGAGTACCACACTGAGCCAAGCTGACACATAAAATAATTTAGATTCATATTCAATTCCAATTACTAATCCGAATTAAACAGTATTCTGTAACCAACATGGCTGTTTTTCAGACTTCTGTCCAATTAAGTAATCCCACTTGCTGTAGTGATACTTGTTTCCACTCAGTTTTAAGTAACACACTTTTGCACTGAAACATAATTGCTAATTGATTTAAGAGCCATTATGCGAGAGAAAAGTTTTCACTATTGACCATAAATTGAATATTGCCAAACATCATGATACATTACCTCTTCTAAGCTGATTAAATGGTTTTCACTTGAAACTATATTTAGTCCTAGGATCTAAAAACTGAAAAGTAACTGGTATTTTGGGGATGTAATTGATAAATCACCTCTCATGTTGTCGAGATGATTTCAAATATACAATAGAATATGTTTCTAATGTAACCAAGTTAGGGTTACAGTATATCAGAAGAAAGCACATCAAGTCAAACATACATACATATTTTGGAAGTGCAATTCAGAGTTAATATTTTTTTCAATTTCTGCTTTACTATCTCTCATAAGCATATATCAATATAGTCCTCTACTGTCTCCATTCCATTTCCCGCACTGCTGCACTCACCCTTTCCCCTCCCTCCCAGAACCACAATAGGGTTCCCTTACATTCAAGGGATCATCCTCTGCCATTTCCGCCACCTCCAGTGTGATCCCACTACCAAACACATCTTCCCTTCCCCTTCCCTTTCAGCATTTCAAAGGGAAACCCTGGTCCACTCTTCGATCACCCCCAACACTCACTCTGCATTCCACAGCACCTTCCCATGCATGTGCAGGAGATGCAACACCTATCCTTTTACCTCCTCCCTTGCAACTCTCCAGGGCTTCAAACCTTCCAGGTGAAACAGCCAATTACTTGCACTACTTTCAAATTAGTATACTGTATTTGCTGCTCACAATGCGGTGTCCTATACACTGGAGAGATCAAATGCAGATTGGGTGACCGCTTTGCGGAACATCTCCGTTCAATCATAAGAACATAAGAATTAGGAACAGGAGTAAGCCATCTAGCCCCTCGAACCTGCTCCACCATTCAACAAGATCATGGCTGATCTGGCCGTGGACTCAGCTCCACTTATCCGCCCGCTCCCCGTAACCCTTAATTCCCTTATTGGTTAAAAATCTATCTATCTGTGATTTGAATACATTCAATGAGCTAGCCTCAACTGCTTCCTTGGGCAGAGAATTCCACAAATTCACAACCCTCTGGGAGAAGAAATTCCTTCTCAACTCGGTTTTAAATTGGCTCCCCCGTATTTTGAGGCTGTGCCCCCTAGTTCTAGTCTCCCCGACCAGTGGAAACAACTTCTCTGCCTCTATCTTGTCTATCCCTTTCATTATTTTAAATGTTTCTATAAGATCCCCCCTCATCCTTCTGAACTCCAATGAGTAAAGACCCAGTCTACTCAATCTATCATCATAAGGTAACACCCTCATCTCCGGAATCAGCCAAGTGAATCGTCTCTGTACCCCCTCCAAGGCTAGTATATCCTTCCTTAAGTAAGGTGACCAAAACTGCACGCAGTACTCCAGGTGTGGCCTCACCAATACCCAATACAGTTGCAGCAGGACCTCCCTGCTTTTGTACTCCATCCCTCTCGCAATGAAGGCCAACATTCCATTCGCCTTCCTGATTACCTGCTGCACCTGCTAACTAACTTTTTGGGATTCATGCACAAGGACCCCCAGGTCCCTCTGCACCGCAGCATGTTGTAATTTCTCTCCATTCAAATAATATTTCCTTTTACTGTTTTTTTTCCCAAGGTGGATGACCTCACACTTTCCGACATTGTATTCCATCTGCCAAACCTTAGCCCATTCGCTTAACCTATCTAAATCTCTTTGCAGCCTCTCTGTGTCCTCTACAAAACCCACTTTCCCATTAATTTTTGTGTCATCTGCAAATTTTGTTACACTACACTCTGTCCCCTCTTCCAGGTCATCTATGTATATTATAAACAGTTGTGGTCCCAGCACCGCTCCCTGTGGCACACCACTAACCACCGATTTCCAACCCGAAAAGGACCCATTTATCCCGACTCTCTGCTTTCTGTTAGCCAGCCAATTCTCTATCCATGCTAATACATTTCCTCTGACTCCGCGTACCTTTATCTTCTGCAGTAACCTTTTGTGTGGCACCTTATCGAATGCTTTTTGGAAATCTAAATACACGACATCCATCGGTACACCTCAATCCACCATGCTCGTTATATCCTCAAAGAATTCCAATAAATTAGTGAAACATGATTTCCCCTTCATGAATCCATGTTGCGTCTGCTTGATTGCACTATTCCCACAAACATGACCCCGAGCTGGCAGTGGCCCCACTCCCACTTTGACCTCTCCGCTTTCGGCCTCCTACACTTTTCCAATGAAGCTCAACAGAAGCTCAAGGAACAGCATCTCATCTTTACAGCCGTCTGGATTCAACATTGAATTCAACAATCTCATAGAAACATAGAAACATAGAAAGTAGGTGCAGGAGTAGGCCATTCGGCCCGTTGAGCCTGCACCGCCATTCAATGAGTTCATGGCTGAACATGCAACTTCAATACCCCATTCCTGCTTTCTCGCCATACCCCTTGATTCCCCCTAGTAGTAAGGACTACATCTAACTCCTTTTTGAATATATTTAGTGAATTGGCCTCAACTACTTTCTGTGGTGGAGAATTCCACAGGTTCACCACTCTCTGGGTGAAGAAGTTTCTCCTCATCTCGGTCCTAAATGGCTTACCCCTTATCCTTAGACTGTGACCCCTGGTTCTGGACTTCCCCAACATTGGGAACATTCTTCCCGCATCTAACCTGTCTAAACCCGTCACAATTTTAAACGTTTCTATGAGATCCCCTCTCATTTTTCTGAACTCCAGTGAATACAAGCCCAGTTGATCCAGTCTTTCTTGGTATGTGTGGTGAACCTTCGCTGCACTCCCTCAATAGCAAGAACGTCCTTCCTCAAGTTAGGAGACCAAAACTGTACACAATACTCCAGGTGTGGCCTCACCAAGGCCCTGTACAACTGTAGTAACACCTCCCTGTCCCTGTACTCAAATCCTCTCGCGATGAACGCCAACATGCCATTTGCTTTCTTAACCGCCTGCTGTACCTGCATGCCAACCTTCAATGACTGATGTACCATGACACCCAGGTCTCGTTGCACCTCCCCTTTTCCTAATCTGTCACCATTCAGATAATAGTCTGTCTCTCTGTTTTTACCACCAAAGTGGATAACCTCACATTTATCCACATTATACTTCATCTGCCATGCATTTGCCCACTCACCTAACCTATCCAAGTCACTCTGCAGCCTCATAGCATCCTCCTCGCAGCTCACACTGCCACCCAACTTAGTGTCATCCACAAATTTGGAGATACTACATTTAATCCCCTCGTCTAAATCATTAATGTACAATGTAAACAGCTGGGGCCCCAGCACAGAACCTTACGGTACCCCACTAGTCACTGCCTGCCATTCTGAAAAGTACCCATTTAATCCTACTCTTTGCTTCCTGTCTGCCAACCAGTTCTCAATCCACATCAGCACACTACCCCCAATCCCATGTGCTTTAACTTTGCACATTAATCTCTTGTGTGGGACCTTGTCGAAAGCTTTCTGAAAGTCCAAATACACCACATCAACTGGTTCTCCCTTGTCTACTCTACTGGAAACATCCTCAAAAAATTCCAGAAGATTTGTCAAGCATGATTTCCCTTTCACAAATCCATGCTGACTTGGATCTATCATGTCACCTCTTTCCAAATGCGCTGCTATGACATCCTTAATAATTGATTCCATCATTTTACTCACTACCGATGTCAGACTGACCGGTCTATAATTCACTGTTTTCTCTCTCCCTCCTTTTTTAAAGAGTGGGGTTACATTGGCTACCCTCCACTCCATAAGAACTGATCCAGAGTGTATGGAATGTTGGAAAATGACTGTCAATGCATCTGCTATTTCCAAGGCCACCTCCTTAAGTACTCTGGGATGCAGACCATCAGGCCCTGAGAATTTATCACCCTTCAATCCCATCAATTTCCCCAACACAATACCCCGACTAATAAGGATTTCCCTCAGTTCCTCCTTCTTACTAAACCCTCTGGCCCCTTTTATATCCGGAAGGTTGTTTTTGTCCTACTTAGTGAAAACCGAACCAAAGTACTTGTTCAATTGGTCTGCCATTTCTTTGTTCCTAGTTATAACTTCCCCTGATTCTGACTGCAGGGGACCTACGTTTGTCTTTACTAACCTTTTTCTCTTTACATATCTATCAAAGCTTTTGCAGTCCGTTTTAATGTTCCCTGCAAGCTTCCTCTTGTACTCTATTTTCACTACCCTAATCAAACCCTTTGTCCTCCTCTGCTGAGTTCTAAATTTCTCCCAGCCCCCAGGTTCATTGCTATTTCTGGCCAATTTGTATGCCACTTCCTTGGCTTTAATACTATCCCTGATTTCCCTTGATAGCCACGGTTGAGCCACCTTCCCTTTTTTATTTTTATGCCAGACAAGAATGTACAATTGTTGTAGTTCATCCATGCGGTCTCTAAATGTCTGCTATTGCCCATCCACTGTCAACCCCTTACGTATCATTCGGCAATCTATCCTAGCCAATTCACGCAACATACCTTGAAAGTTACCCTTCTTTAAGTTCTGGACCATGGTCTCTGAATTAACTGTTTAATTCGCCATCCTAATTCTCCATCAGATCATAACCTCTGTCTATTTTTCTGGCGGGCAGCTGTTGCTGATGATTCTGATATTCTGAATTCCTCTAGACCCATCTCTATTTCTTTACTTGTCCTGTTACTATCTCCTTTCACCTTGCACTATCATCCCTTTGCCATTTAATCTCTCCTCCCTTCCAACCTATCACAGACTTTCCTTTCTGTTCTTTCCTCCCCTCCCCCCTTTCCCTGTCTCTGTACTTATTTAAAACCTTTTGCATCTCTAACCTTTTCTAGTTCTGATGAAAGGTCATCGACCTGAAACATCAATTCTGTTTCTCTCTCCACAGATACTGCCTGACCTGCTGAGCATTTCCAGCATTTTCTATTTTAATATCAATACAGCTGATTGGTACTTAATGGTTCAACATCAACTTGGCAGCAAAGGCAGGTTCTAAAAACCATCTCCTTCCAATTAATCACCCAGCAAATTGGGGAGGGGGAATATACTATAGCACAGGATTCACCGGACTGGACTTATTAACTGACCCTGTTTATCAAAGTATTGAACAACTAGAGCATGATTTAGTCTCCTCCAGCCCAAAGTTTAACATTTTGTCCCTACCTATGGAAAACTAAGTCAACATCTCTAAGCTCCCCTTTGCTATGTTATAAATGTAGCCATTACACAGAATTCACAGAAGCAGAGGTACAATCACAGGCAGTCAACGCTACAAAATCACCAGCTTCGATTTATGTTGCAATTTGAATAATTGGTTGGATCACCAAGGTGACACAGTAATTGGTCCAAAGAAATCCAAGGACAGAAGACTGGGAAGCTTTTAAAAGTGAGCAAAGAATGACGAAAAAAATGATTAAGAAAGGCAAGATAGACTATGAAAGTAAATTAGCACAAAATATAAAAACAGGTAGCAAAAGTTTCTATCGGTATATAAAAAGGAAAAGAATGGCTAAAGTAAATGTTGGTCCCTTAGAGGACGAAACCTTGGAATTAGTAATGGGGAATATGGAGATGGCAGAAACTCTGAACAAATATTTTGTATCAGTCTTTATGGTAGACAATACTAACAATATTCCAACAGTGGATAGTCAAGGTGCTATGGGGAGGGGGGGGGGCGGGGAGTGAGGGGGTGGGGGGGAGGAACTTAACACAATCACAATCACTAAGGAGGTGGTACTCAGTAAGATAATGGGACTAAAGGCAGATAAATCCCCTGGGCCTGATGGCTTGCATCCTAGGGTCTTAAGAGAAGTAGCGAAATTTCCTGGATTCTGGGAAGGTCCCAGCAGATTGGAAAACTGCAAATGTAATGCCCCTATTTAAAAAAGGAGGCAGAGTAAAAGCAGGAAACTAGACCAGTTAGCCTAACATCTGTGGTTGGGAAAATGTTGACGACCATTATTAAAGAAGCAGTAGCAGGACATTTGGAAAAGCAAAATTCGATCAGGCAGAGTCAGCATGGATTTATGACGGGGAAGTCATACTTGACAAATTTGCTAAAGTTCTTCAAGGATGTAACAAACAGGGTGGATAAAGGGGAACCAATGGATGTGGTGTATTTAGACTTCCAGAAGGCATTTGACAAGGTGCCACATAAAAGGTTACTGCACAAGATAAAAGTTCACGGGATTGGGGGTAGTATATTAGCATGGATAGAGGTTTGGCTGACTAACAGAAAACAGAGATTCGGGATAAATGGTTCATTCTCTGGTTGACAACCAGTAACTAGTGGGGTGCCGCAGGGATCAGTGCTGGGATCCCAACTATTTACAATCTATATTAACGACTTGGAAGTAGGGATTGAGTGTAACTGAGAAGGGCTGATGATATAAAGATGGGAGGAAAAGCAATGTGTGAGGGGAACACAAAAAATCTGCAAAAGGACATAGACAGGCTAAGTGAGTGGGCAAAAATTTGGTAGATGGAGTATAATGTTGGAAAGTGTGAGGTCATGCACTTTGGCAGAAAAAAAATCAAAGAGCAAGTTATTATTTAAATGGAGAAGGATTGCAAAGTGCCGCAGTACAGCGGGACCTGGGGATACTTGTGCATGAAATGCAAAAGGATAGTATGCAGGTACAGCAAGTCATCAGGAAGGCCAATGGAATCTTGGCCTTTATTGCAAAGGGGATGGAGTATAAAAGCAGGGCAGTCTGGCTACAGCTGTACAGGGTATTGGTGAGGCCACACCTGGAATACTACGTGAAGTTTTGGTTTCCATATTTACGAAAGGGTATACTTACTTTGGAGGCAGTTCAGAGAAGGTTCCGGGGATGAGGGGTTGACTTATGAGGAAAGGTTGAGTAGGTTGGGCCTCTACTCAATGAAATTCAGAAGAATGAGAGGTGATCTTATCGAAACGTATAAGGTTATGAAGGGGCTTGACAAGGTGGATGCAGAGAGGATGTTTCCACTGATGGGGAAGACTAGAACTAGAGGGCATGATCTTAGAATAAGGGGCCGCCCATTTAAAACATTTCTTCTCTAAGAGGGTTATAAATCTGTGGAATTCACTGCCTCAGAGAACTGTGGAAGCGGGACATTGAATAAATTTAAGACAGAAATAGACAGTTTCTTAAACGATAAGGGGATAAGGGATTATGGGGAGTGGGCAGGGAAGTGGAGCTGAGTACATGATCAGATCAGCCATGATCTTATTGAATGGCGGAGCAGGCTCGAATCAACCTAGTGAACCTTCTCTGAACTGCCTCCAAAGCAAGTATATCCTTTGTAAATAATCATTTACATTGTAGATTCAAACTTGTTGTTCGATTGCCATAGGTGCTAGCATGATAATTATTCTGCTGTGTTCTGTTTATGTCAATGTGTGGTTACAATATACAATACATCGATAGTTTCTGAAATAATTTGATGCAGTACAATATTCCCTTTTTCTTTGTTTTTTTGATGCAATATATTCAGTGTGTTTATCAGAATTACACATAATTTATTCACTCTAAATAATGCTGAACATATAAAATACTTTCCCTCTGAGAAAAGTAATTTTCCACAGGAGGTATTCACACTTCTTCACAGCCTTCTTCATCTATGAGGTCAAATGATCCATTCTGCAAATTTTGTTACGGCTGCCAATAAGAAA
Source organism: Pristiophorus japonicus (assembly GCF_044704955.1). Taxonomy (NCBI): domain Eukaryota; kingdom Metazoa; phylum Chordata; class Chondrichthyes; family Pristiophoridae; genus Pristiophorus; species Pristiophorus japonicus. The sequence continues at coordinate 111,160,123 of NC_091984.1, forward strand.
ATACAGGTGCAGTGTTGAGAATCCGGAACCCTCAGGACCGAGGCCATTCTGGATTCCTGACTTTGGATTGTCTTTCTGACGTCACGAATCCAGAAACACCCCAGCCCAGGTGTGGGTATTTCCGGATTTCGGAACGTCAGAAAGGCAGGGGGCGCCGCCGAGGAGAGAGGGTCGGAGCCCCGCTGAGGAGAGAGGATCCGGGCCCCGCCGAGGAGGGTCAGGACCACGCCGAGGACGGTCCGGTCCCCACCCAGGAGGGTTGGGGCCCCACCGGCGAGGGCAGAGGTGTTCGGGCGGGGCGCCGTTGAGGACAGAGATTTTCGGGCGGGGCCCCGCCAAGGAGGTGTTCAGGCGGGCCGGCGAGGCAAGCGGCGGTGAGGTGAGGCCTGAGGTCGGGCAGCGGTGGGGCCCCGAGGTCGGCAGGGCCGGCGGATCTGGATTTCGGAACATTTTACGGATTCCGGATGACCCTGCCACCGATCATCCCGGATTCCGGAATATTCCGGAACTCTGGATTTTCGATGCTGTACCGGTACAAACAAGAGATCTGACTGCAGTGGAGTGGGACAGCAATGCCAGTTTATTCCTCCCCTCAAGATGGAGCGTCCTATGATTGTGTGACATTTAAGCTAATGGGCTGGGCTTGACTGATGTAACTTGCTGTAAACAATGGTAGGATATTTCAAGTGCCAGCTAGCTTGGGGACTCAAATCGGCACCATTTGATTCGGAATCAGTCATTTTATAACTTTTGTGATTGTGTCACCCAAGTCAGGCAGTAATTTATATAAAGAAGGTGCGTGTAAATATGTTACAAAGATATCTTATTTTTCTTGAAATAAGTAGTGGTTATGAATGAATTTTAACTGCTTATGTGATGTGATGTGATGTTTGTTTGGGTTTATATGCATACAATGGACCCATCAAATTACCACAAATTTGGTGCATACATTTCTACCATACAAGAAAGATGCTCAATTGCCTACTGAGATGCTAGTCACATGCTGCTGAATCACATTTGTTATATTTATTGGCAACACAAAGGACCAACCCTGGTTCAATGAGGAGTGCAGCAGAGCATGCGAGTAATCCAGAGGCCTGCAGTAATGATCCAAAGATGTGAGTTCAAATCCAACAACTGCAGCTGGGGTATTTAAAGTTAATTAATTAAATAAATCTGGAATAAAAAGCTAGTATCAGTAAAGGTGAACATGAAATTATCGGATTGCCGTAAAAGCCCATCTGGTTCACTAATGTCCTTTAGGGAAGGAAATCTGCCGTCCTTACCTGGTCTGGCCTATATGTGACTCCAGGCCCTCAGCAATGTGGTTAAACTTAACTGCCCTCTGAAATGGACTGCCTAGCAAGCCACTCAGTTGTAACAAACTGCTACGAGAAGCAATAATAAGAATAAAACCGGATGGACCATCCGGCATTGACCTAGGCACCGGCTTTGGACACGATAACGGCACACCCAGCCCAGGCGACCCTGCAAAGTCCTCCTCACTAACATCTGGGGACTTGTACCATAATTGGGAGAGCTGTCCCACAGACTAGTCAAGCAACAACCTGACATAGTCATACTCACAGAATCATACCTTTCAGCCAACGTCCCAGACCTGGCTATGTGCCGTCCCACCAGCAGGAAAGAACCAACTGAAGTGGCGACACAATGGTATACAGTCAGGAGGAGTGGGGACTCCAGACCCCATGAAGTCTCATGGCTTCAGGTCAAACACGGGCAAGAAAATATCCTGCTGATTACCACTTACTGCCCTCCTTCAGCTGATGAATCAGTACTCCTCCATGTTGGACACAACTTGGAAGAAGTACCGAGGGTAGCAAGGGCACAGAATGTACTCTGGGTGGGGGACTTCAATGTACATCATCAAGAGTGGCTCAGTAGCACTAATACTGATAGCCGAGTCCAGAAGGACATAGCTGCCAGACTGGGCCTGCGACAGATGGTGAGGGAACCAAGGGAAAAATCTACTTGACCTCCTCCTCACCAATCTACCTGTTGCAGATACATCTGTCCATAACAGTATTGGTAGCAGTGACCACCGCACAGTCCTTGTGGAGACGAAGTCCCGTCTTCACATGGAGGACACCCTCCTTCTTCTTGTGTGGCACTACCACCTTGCTAAATGGGATAGATTCAGAACAGATCTAGCAGTTCAAAACTGGGCATTCATGAGGCGCTGCGGGCCAGCAGCAACAGAATTGTATTCCACCACAATCTGTAACCTCATGGATTGGCATAACCCTCACTCTACCATTACCATCAAGCCAGGGTACCAACTCTGGTTGAATAAGGATTGCAGAAGATCATGCTCGGAGCAGCACCAGGCATACGTAAAAATGAGGTGCCAACCTGGGGAAGCTGCAACACAGTACTATATGTATGCTAAACAGCAGAAGCAGCATGCTATAGACTGAGCTAAGCAATCCCCCAATCAACAGATCAGATCAAAGCTCTGCAGTCCTGCGACATCCAGTTGTGAATGATGGTGGACAATCAAACAACTAACAGGAGGAGGAGGCTGCATGGATATCCCCATCCTCAATGATGGTGGAGCCCAGCATGTGAGTGCCAAAGACAAGGCTGAAGCATTCACAAACAGCGTCAGCCAGAAATGGCGAGTGGATGATCTATATCAGCCTCATCCTGAGGTTCCCACCATCACAGAAACCAGTCTTCAATCAATTCAATTCACGCCACGTGATATCAAGAAAAGGCTGACCGCACTGGATATAACAAAGGCTATGGACCCCGACAGCAGCCCGGCAGTAGTGCTGAAGAAGTGCTCCAGACTGTAACTCTATAGACAAGCTGTTCCAGTACAGCTAAGTCAGTCAGTCATAAGCGGTCCCTCGAAACGAGAATGACTTGCTTCCACGCCAAAAAAGAATGAGTTCACAGGTGTTTCAATGAAGGACCCGAACTGCATCCTCAAGGGTGGAAGATGCCTGTGTGTGGATTTTTTTAACATGTGGTGGCTGTTGCACACCAGTCACCACACGGGCTTGACAGAGCTAGGTCTTGGTCTATGGCAAGGATTACCCAAGACGACTGGAGACCAGCTCTGCTGCACGGACCTAGTGCGCACACATATCGCAATGTGGGCTGGGCCCATGCTGCCCCTGGGCCCCTGGCCCCAAACTCACACCTCCCCTGGGCCCTGATCACGTCCCTCTACAGTCTCTCGCTGCTCCTTTGCCCCGACCTCGCTGCTCCTGCTGTATCTGCCCATGCTCCAATCACTGACCTGGACCTTGATGACGTCACTCTTCACTGCCGTCGCCCTCCTGCACCAGCTTGCGCTGCTCCCTGAAGTAGTATGCCTCCACGCTGCTCCCCGGGGCCTCCATGCTGCTCCCCAAGGCCGCTCGCCGCTCCTTTTATGGCCCCGACCTGCCGCTGGTGTTCTCACATCAGCTACAACATTGGCATCTACCCGACAATGTGGAAAACTGCACAGGTACATCCTGTCCACAAAAAGCAGAACAAATCCAATATGACCTTTACCACCCCACCATTCTACTCTCAATCATCAGCAAAGTGATGGAAGATGCCATTAATAGTGCTATCAAGTGGCACTTACTCACCAATAATCTGCTCACTGATGCCCAGTTTGGGTTCCACCAGGACCACTTGGCTCCAGACGTCATTAGAGTCTTGGTTCAAACATGGACAAAAGAGCTGAATTCCAGAGGTGAGTTGAGAATGACTGTCCTTGACATGAAGGCAGCATTTGACCAAGTGTCACAACAAGGAGCCCTAGTAAAATTGCAGTCAATCGGAATCAGATGGAGAACTCTCCACTGGCTGGAGACATACCTAGTACAAAGGAAGATGGTTGTGGTTGTTGGAGGTCAATCATCTGAGCCCCAGGACATCGCTGCAGGAGTTCCTCAAGGTAGTGTCCTAGGCCCAATCATCTTCAGTTGCTTCATCAATGACCTTCACTCCATCATAAGGTCAGAAGTGGGGATGTTCGATGGTGATTGCTGTGTTCAGTTCCATTCGGAAATCATCAGAAAATGAAGCAGTCCATGCCCGCATGCATCAAGACCTGTATGACATTCAGGCTTGGCTTGATAAGTGGCAACATCTGCGTCACACAAGTGCCAGGCAATGACTATCTCCAACAAGCGAGAGTCTAACAACCTCTGTTTGACATTTAATTGCATTACCATCGTCAAATCCTCCTCAATCAACATCCTGGAAACATTGACCAGAAACTTAACAACCAACACATATATACTGTGGCAATAAGAGCGGGTCAGAGGCTGGGAATTCTGCAGCGAAAATCTCTCCTCCTGACTCCCCAAAGCCTTTCCATGATCTACAAGGCACAAGTCAGGAGTATGATGGAATACTCTCCACTTGCCTGGATGTGTGCAGCTCCAACAACACTCTCAAGAAGCTTGACACCATCTCGGACAAAGCAGCCCGGTTGATTGGCACCCCATCCATCACCTTAAACATTCACTCCCTCCACTACTGGTGCACCATGGCTGCAGTGTGTACCATCTACAAGATGCACTGCAGCAAATCGCCAAGGCTTCTTCGACAACACCTCCCAAACCCGCGGACAAGGACAAGGGCAGCAGGCACATAGGAACATGACCACCTGAAAGTTCCCCTCCAAGTTGCACATGATGCTGACTTGGAAATATATCACTGTTTCTCCATCGCTGCTGGGTCTAAATCCTGGAACTCCCTCCCTAACAGCACTGTGTTCACCAGAAGGACTGCTGCAGTTCAAGAAAGTGGCTCACCACCACCTTCTCAAGGGCAATCAGGGAGGAGAAATAAATGCTGGGCATTGAAAGCAATGTCCACAACCCGGAACAAATAAAAAAATGTTATGAACACAATCACAGAGCTCTGGACTGGTTTGTAAACAGAACATATTCAATGGAGAGACTTTAATACTGTAACACAATATTTGCAGATGCACACATTTATCAATAGCTTTTCAAAAGTGTTCTTATTTTGTCAAAATTGAGATATTCAAATTAAAAATAATACATTTTGTTAATTATGCAGAAAGAGTCAGACTGAACACTGAGCTCAAAGTAAAGTGTGACCGTAGTCTTTTATTGCAGGTCTCCAGAGTGCCTCTCCAACCTGTGAGGCCTCCTTAAATACCCGTGCTCCCAAGGGATTATGGGATCCCTTGGGACTCCAGAGGATGAGCCCTCTGGTGGCTGTACAGAGTATATACAAGTTTACATATATAACACATTTCATCTCTTCTTAACAAGTTTTAAATAACACTTTATATTGGCTACTTAGAATCAACTTTTTTTCTACCCGAGATATTAACATACACTACTAAAATAGCTTTGTAATGCCATTTAGTAAAATAATCTTTACATTCTGCATTCATATACATCACAAATACAAATTGTATACATCAAAGAACAATGAAACCATAGAGTTCACGAGGTATTGTCACGGAAATTTTTAATCTGTCATGAAAGCATAATAACGGTTGTTTACATAAAGTAACATGGTCTCTGACTGCATCCTTAGTAATACAAATTTGTAGCTCAGGTGATGTTTAGATCCATTTTTTCAAGGCATTTGGGGGAGTGAGTGAGAATATTGAAAGAAAAGACTTGCATTTATATAGTACCTTTCATAACCTCAGGACCAAAGTGCTTTACAGTCAATGAAGTACTTTTGAAGTGTAGTCACTGCTGTAATGTATTAAACATGGCAGCCAATTTGCGCACAGCAAGGCCCCACAAACAGCAACGAGATAATGGCCAGATAATTTGTTTGAATTAATTAATTCCTCAACGTGAACCCATGCAGAGGCTTGTTATCATTGCAGATTAATGCTTAGGTTTGGGGGCAAGGCGGTTAAATAAGATGCGCGGTGGCCATTTGAATTTATTTCATTGAAGTTCGGTGTGGGGGGGCGGTGGGGGGAATGGTGCAATCTGTTGCTTGAGGGATAAATTTTGGCCAGGACACTGGGGAGAACTCAGCTACTCTTCTTTATAGAAGGGAAGACAGGGCCTCGGTTTAACATCTCATCTGAAGGACGGCACCTCCTACAGTGCAGCATTCCCGCAGTACTGCACTGAGAATATGATTTGTTCACCTAGATCAAAATTTAGCTCAGAATGAGAGGATGGAGATCTTTTCTGAATTTGGGTAGTCTCGATCCAATTCCTGGTGGACATGCGTAAACAGCATAAACTACCCAAAATTAGTACAAAATGGCACTAATTGGGTAATGTCATAAATTTCATATTTGACATTGGTGCTTTTCTTGAGTTCTGGTATGGCATATTGGGATCAAATAGAGGAATATTCGAAAGCAAAATATTGTGGATATTGGAATCTGGAATGAAAACTGAAAATGCTGGAAATCTCAGCAGGTCAGGCAGCATCTGTGCAGAGAAACGTTTCAGGTAGATGACCCTTTGTCACTTTGCATCTTGTCCATGCAGTACCTAACCCGGAAATATTTAGTGCTGACACTTGGTGTCAAACAGCAGAAAACTATTCTGCTCCCTAGCATTGCCATTCTTCACTTGAGCTTTACTGCTGTGGTTTTGGTCATTTAAACCTATAAACTGTGGGATTACTTTGTTTCAATCTACTAGTTATTCACTCTTGCACAAAGTAACAGACTGCACAAATGTCTTTGTAACACTGTCCTTTCCAATTATAAATGTTGTCAATGTGATATTTTTGGACATTCAGCATTCTTATTATCGTCCTCCTTCTACGTGTACAGTTTAAACAGCACAATGGGGATATCCATAAACAAAGAAAGGAAACAGTAGGTCAGCAATACATTACAAATGACCACATGTGAATGATAACAAACTGTCCTTTAATTTCTAAGTTTACATGAACGATGTTGATAAAAGTGCATAAACTTGGTTTGTATTCTTTAGAAGGTTGAGGGGTGATCTAATCAAGATGTTTAAAATGATGAAATCATATGATAGGTAGATATGGAGAAATAATTTCCTCTTGACGGAATCTAAAACAAGAGGGTATAATTTTAAAATTACAGTTAGGCCGTTTAGAAGCAAAATCAGGAAGCACTTTTTCACACAAAGCATAATGGAAATCTGAAGCTCTCTCCCCAGGCTGTGGAGAGTAGGTCAGTTGAAATTTTCAAGAGTAAGATCGATAGATTTTTGTCAGGTGAGGATATGAAGGGCTATGGAGCAAAGGCAGGTAAACGCAGTTGAGTAACAGATGATCCATGATCTAACAGAATAGCTCAAGGTGTTGAATGGCCTATGGCCCTAAGCTGAAGGCTTAGGGCCATAGGCCATTCAACAGTTTTGATAGTTTTTACAACAACTTGCATCTATGTACAAAAATATCTCAAGGCGCTTTACAGAAGCAGAATCAGAAAGAAATTGACACCGACTCAAAGAAGGAGATATCAGGAGGAGGTGACTCAAAGTTTGGTCAACAAGGTAGGTTTAAAGGAGCATCTTAAATTGCAAGATAGAAGTGGAGAGGCAGAAAGCTTTAGGGAGGGAATACCAAAGTGTAGATGCTGGACGGCTGAAGGCACCGCCACCAATAGTGGGGCAAAGGGAGTGGGGGATGTGCAAGAGGCCAGAGTTCTCAGAGGGTTATCTGGAGGGTTGTCGGGCTCGAGTTACAGGGGTGAGGCCATGAAGGGAGGACCATAAATTGGAGGTCTTGCGTGGGAGAGCTACATGGGAGCCAATGTAGGTAAATGAGCACAGGGGTGTCGGGAGATCAGAGCTTGGTGTGGGATCAGAGGTTGGTATGGGTTAGAATATAGCAGCAGCATTTTGAATGAGAGTTGATGTTTATGGACCAGTGGGGGATGGGATGCTGGGGAGGAGAGCATTGGATATAGTTGAGTCTGGAGGTGACAAAAGATTGGTGAGGATTTTGGAAGTAGTTGGGTTAAGGCAGGAACGGAGACGGGTGATGTTAGGGAAATAGATGTAGGAAATCTTTGTGATGGAGGGAATATGGGATCGAAGCTCAGCTCAAGGTCAACTAAAATGCTAAAGTTATGCAAAAATAAAAACATATTTATGGAAATATGTTTTTATTTTTGCTGGAAATACTCACTAGGTCAGGCAGCATCTGTGGAGAGAGAAACAGAGTTAACATTTCAGGTCGATAACATTTCATCCAGCATCTACAGTATTTTGCTTTTGTATTAAAGTTATGCACAGTCTGGTTCAACCCGAGACAGTGGCAGAGGAGTCAATGGCATCAGTGGGAAGTTTGAAGAGAATGAGACGAAGATGATGACTTCTTTTTCTAATGTTTAACTGAAGGAAATTGTGGCTCATGCAAGACTGGATATCGGACAACCAGTTTGACAACACAGAAGCAGTGGAAAGGTCAAGAGAGATGGTGACGAGTTAGAGTTGAGGCACTTGATTATTTTTAGCCTTGTACCATTGACTCAGCCATCAGTTTTATATAAAATATAAGATACTTTACCAATTTATACCCCCTGCAAATTATTACTTTTAATTCTGCACTTTCATTTGTCAGAACATGAAAACTGTTTTTCTGTAATTTTTCACTTTTACTGGCAGAGATCTATAGGATGTTATAGATAGCTCATCACTTCCCTACTGTTTAGCATTGCAAATATTCTCATCTGTGCAGTCAAATCACGCTTAAATGATATCAGGTATTTTTGAGGAGGCAATTTATAACCTGGAATTTCTAGCTGTAAAAATGTGGATATTCAGAAGACAAATTACAGAAGTGCATGGTGTTGAGTAGCTATGTACAGAATATTCTTTAATATACAGGTATGGAAGTAAATCAGAACTGCGTGTATTAAAACTCTTAAGTTTGCATGCAATTCCTGTCAACTTTTTCCTCTGTCCACACATATGGTAGAAACTGTTAATGTAAACTTGTCCTGTTGTAATTACACCCTCCTGCCAGTGGAAGCACTGCAGCACCACCACTGGCAGAAAGGTGTAATTACAGCATGAAGTTTGAATTGGTAGTTTCTATTATAAATATGGACATAGCAATTTATAATGAAAATAAGGACCGAATATATGACTTTAAGATGGGGACTGAATTACATCTCTGCACTCTGGTTCAATTATCCCCTGCCCTCTAGCCCCACATCATCTGAAGACTCTATTTGGTCTTGTCTTCCTTGTGCATTTGTAAATTATATACATTCTGAGATTCAGTTCGAAAAACTTGCAATATGGGAGGTTTAATATTTCTCAGACTTCACCTCAGAAATATAGTTTTCCTTGAAATCATGCATCATAAGATTCAGACACCTTCAAGTCTGTATCATGTATGTCTTCAGAAATAGAAATGTAGCACCACAGTTTTTTATTTATTCATTCTCGGGATGTGGGTGTCACTGGCAAGGCCAGCAGTTGTTGCCCTTGAGAAAGTTGTCATGAGCCTTCTTATTGAAAGGCTGCAGTCCATGTGGTGAAGATGCTCCCACATATGCTTATGTAGGGAATCACAGCACGCAGGGAGGTTCTTTTCCCTTCCAATGGGTGGAAGAGACCTCCCGAGGACACCAACGCAGCCTGGTTGCACATTGCACAGGAGGACACAAGCAGGGATGTCATCAGGAGGGCCTGGCTGCAGTAGTGCAAACATTTAAATGCTCTCAGTAGATCACAAAACGTTACTGCAAAGCCACATTCAACCTCATCCTGCTGTGCCACTCATCACATCCCCATCACTCTGCTTTCCCAACCTTGTTCCTGCACATCCTTACTCATATCAACTTACCTTGCACCTCCAACCATCCCTCTCTTTCTATCTACATTATCACATCCCCACCTCACTTGCCACCCCTCACACTCACCCGCATCCTAATACAAGCATACCAACTAACACACAAGGACAGGCACATTGGTGTTTTCGCCAATGTTCATGTAAAGTTTCTATAGCTGTGGTGTCAAACATAATGAGGCCAAAATTCGCTTTATAATGCTGCCCATTACCGCCGGTGGCAGGCAGCAAACGCCTACCTTTGACGGTCAGTGGCGTCCACGCCTGCACATAAATTCAGTAGGTTCTTTGGCAGAGGTGCCAAGATCAGGTGATTGTGGAGAAGGTTGGTGTTGTTGTTGGTGCTGCTGGTGTGCCTGGTGATGCTGGTGTTGGGGTTCATCGTGGTCAGATTCTGAGGACCAAGATGACAGAGTGTAAATTGTACCCATCCTGATGGAGTAAATACCAGTTGAAGGTGAAATGACAGAAGTACTCTGTCAAAGGTGAGAGAGGTTGGTGCAATGTGAGCCTGGCTAAAGAATTTGCTACACAGACTTGAAGCCTGCATAAAGCACAATCTGTCTTCCAAGGGGAAAAGCCAAAGAGTCTCTGGGTTTGGAAAGTGTGCAGGTGTAAATTGTGAGGTTTTATACAAGTTTTAACGCTGTCACCAATCATCTGCTTCAATGGCCACTCAACCTCCATCTCAGATGAACAGACGGGGTCCAGGAGCAGCGTGAAATCCGTGCTGAGCTGTTAAAGTCAAAACATGAGTAAAATATCACTGTTAAGAGCTTCTAAACAAGCCAATAATTGGCTCAATTGCCTCCCCCGCCGCTGCCGGTTGTGTCTGCTCAGCACAGGCAGATCCGACATTTGGGAAAGACCCGTGCCAGCAGGTTGACAGCAGAGTCCTGACCCACTGTCAATCTTTGTCAATTTCCCAGCCGACCCGCCCCCAGTCCCGGCCACTGAGCACTGGCGAAATCGCAGCCTTTGAATCTGTTTTCACAGTAGAGGAAGGGGGTAAAATACCAGGGAGCCTAAAAATAAGTCAAGGATAGGAACTTATTGGATTCAATGTAAGTTAAAAAATGTTAATGGAGAAATATGGGACTTATGGTAGACAAAGATCTGATGTTTTCCACCCTAGGGTATTAAAAGAAACAGGTGGGGAAATTGTAGATGCATTTATAATAATTTTCCACATTCGGTAATTGTGCCCTTAGATTGGAAAATTGCAAATGTCACTCCATTATTTAAGACAGCGGGAGAGATAAACCAGGAAATTACAGACTTGCCCATTTAACATCAGTTGTTGGCAGGTTGCTAGAATCTATCATCAGGGACAGCATGATTGTGCATTTGAACATATGTGAGTTGATCAGTCAGATTCGTGAAAAGTAGTTCATTTATGACTAATCCAGTTGCATTTTTTGAGGAGGTCTCTAATAAGTTGCGCCGAGGAGTGTCTACGGATGTTGTCTATGTGGACTTCAGAATGCATTTGATAAAGTTACGCATAATAGATTATCAGCAAAAATTAGTGCGTGAAATTGGAGGCAACCTTGTGACAGGGGTTGATAATTTGTTGGGAGGTAGGAGACAAAAGAGGGATAAAGGGCATCTACTCTGATTGGTGGAATATGACAAGTGGTATTCCCCAGGGATCTGTTCTGGGGCATCAGCTTTTCACCATATATATCAATGACGTGGATGAAGGAATAGGAAGTTGCATCTCCAAGTTTACAGATGACACTAAGTTAGGTAGAACAGTAAGTTGTGTTGATGGGAGCAGGAAATTACAAAGGGACCTAGCCAGATTAAATGAGTGGGCAAAACTATGGCAGATGGAAATCGATGTGGAAAGTGTGAGGTCATCCACTTTGGATCCAACAAAGGCAAATCAGACTATTATCTTAATGGTGAGAGACTAGAAACTGTGGAGGTACACAAATCACTAAAAGGTAGCGCAAGGTACAAAAAGTAATCAAAAAGGCTAGTGGAATGTTAGCCTTTATCTCAAGAGGGTTGGAATAGAAATGAGAGGAAGTTATGCTTCAGTTGTACAGAGCTTTGATCACATCCCGTCTGGAGTTTTATATTCAATTCTGGGCACTGCACCTCAGGAAGAATATATTGGCCTTGTAGGGAATACAGTGCAGATTCACCAGAAGGATGTCAGGGCTTAAAGGGTTAAATAATGAGGTCATAAGCTTGGGTGCTATTCCCTTGAGTTTGGAAGGATGAGGAGGTGATTTAATCGAAGTGTTTAAAATGATAAAAGGATTCAATAGTGTAGATACAAAAAAGCTATTTCCTCTGATTGGGAAATCCAGAACAAGGGGTGGGGGGGCGGCACCATCTTAAAATTCGAGCTAGACAATTCACAAGTGAAATCAGGAAGCACTTTTTCACACAAAGGGTAGCAGAAATGTGGAATTCTCGCCCCCAAAAGCTGTGGATGCTGGGTCATTTGAACTTTTCAAGACTCTGATGAGCAGATTTTTTATTAGGTAACTGTATCAAGGGATATGGCTCAAAGGCGTGTAAATGGTGTTAAGGTACAGATCAGCCATGATCTAATTGAATGGTGGAACAGGGTTTAGGGGCTGACTGGTCTAAGTTCCTCTGTACTTAAGCTTTGCTTTCCAAGGATTTTACATATAAGCCAAAAGTTAAAACATTAATTTAGTTGAATATGTGCCTAAGGTAAGTGTTTAACTTTTACATTCCTAAAATACTGTTTCACCTATTCAAATTAATAGTTATGCACACCACTGTCTATTTTTAATTTTTCCAAATTATTTAACTCTCACAAATATGGTCTCTCCTTAAAGCATCATTTAGGTGTTTCAATGTCCATACACCTAGAACATACAGTAACTAAAGGCATTGTTTGAACACTTGAATGTAATTAATTAGAAAAATAAATAATAGACTATGCTGTTAGGTGATTCATTATTTTGTTCCCTTTCTGCCCTTTTATGCTTTTACTTCCAATTCTCCCTCCCCTGCTTGCTCTAATTCCTCCCCCACCGACGAGCCTTGCCTCCTTATATGAACATATGAAAAATGACAGGTAGGTAAAAACCTTCTGGCCCATCTAGCCTGTCCCACACAATCGCAATATATACACTCTCCTCCCCACTCAAAATCATGTGATCTCCTGGGAGAGGCGAAAAACCAGATTTTAAAATCTGAGAAACTTCTCTCCGAACCATCTAAGTGATCAAAACTAATCTGGCTCTGAATTCCCTGAAGTACCTAACTGTCCAACCAGTAAGAGGTCCAGCTCTTGCTTGAAGAAACTCAGTGAATTGGTATCCACCGCACGAGACACCAGCTTGTTCCAGTGGTCAACTGTTCTCTGCCTAGACGTATATGCATCCACTAGCATCAAGCTCCCTTTAAGCATTGTCTGTATGTAAGATATCATAGAGATGCAGTAAATTAGATTACTCCCAGTTCATTAAGGACATTCATAATCTACATTATAACAGATCCTCCCCCATACATGCTTCCATTGGTAACAAGTGCATCAGGTCAATAATAGTACATCTTGCTCGACACGATTAATTTTTCCATGTATTCATCATCACAAAACAATAATCATTGCTATGGGGCATATTTAGACCAAGTAACTGTTACAGAGATCGGGTATGTATATTTTCACCTGTTTATCTCTCTCACATATTGGGAGAAAGTAGATAATGATGAGTATAACAAATATAGGAATTTGTGCCTTTGGTTTTAAATAGAGTAACCCCATATAAAAATGGTATCAGCCATCTGTTTCTCTGGGATGTCTTTATGAAATTTCCTTTGGCCTGTGGCAAAGTTAATGATTGCAATGCAAATAGCCTTCATTCCTATTAAGCTAAGAGCACTCTATGTTAAATGCCCAACTGAGTCATTTGTCAACTAAATTAATCAGATTGTTACTTTGTCAACTTATTCAACGTGATGTTTAACCAAAATGTTTTTTTATTCTTGTTTCATATCCGTGCTTGGTGCCCAAAACATAGTCCTTTGTTTGCATGGGATCCTCTCTGCAGGATTATTTTACATGAATTCATTCTGGTAATTGCAGTTTAAAAATGTAATCTCCAACTGTTGAGAGTTGAAAACAGTAGAATTAAAATGTGTGAACGACACGATGAGACACAATACCCAGGCCATCATCCCTTTTATTGAGATATTAGTCTGCTCAAATTCTGTTTGTTCAAGACAATCTACAAAGAAGCCGCTTCTACATCAAAGAGATTTATAAATGTCAGACCTTTTAGCCTTCATCACTTTCTATTCTTTGTGCCATTTCAGATAGGATTGTACTGAGCTCTGTCAACAGTGCATACATATATACCAGAGACTCTGTCTTACCAAGAATTTGCCAAGAAGCTGGAAGAACTTTGAATGCTACTGTTAATCCAGTTTATATGTAGTGTAAATTGCTAATTTTGTTTCATAGTATACTGCCTACATTTTTTCTTCCATAAAATCATTTTATTTGCAAGTAAATATTGGTGTAGCCTATATAGTGTTGTTGAAAATTGTGATATTTCCAACATCTAAATTGACTGCGGATACTGGAATCTGGAATAAAAACAGAAAATGCTGGAAATCACAGCGAGCCAAGCAGCATCTGTGGAGAGAAAAACAGAGTTAAAGTTTTGGGTTGATAACCTTCGTCAAACTCTGATAAGGGTCATCGACCCAAAACATTAACTCTGTTTCTCCTTCCACAGATGCTGCCTGACCCGCTGAGATTTCCATCATTTTCTGTTTTTAATCTAAATTGACAGGGTGTGTAGTAGGCATGCTAAGTTTTCTTCAGTAAGCAATCTACCAAGGTAAATCTTAATTATTAAATTGGAGCTGCACTAACTTAATGTGACAGAGAAAAAAGACAAGCTTTATAATTGGAGTGGTCTGCTTCCAGAAATGAGGAAAGAGAATCACCTGCAAGTCCCACTTCCTAACCATTATTTCTGGAGTCCACCAAGGATCTACCCTTGATCCATTCCTACTTTTCATCGACATGCTGCCCCTCAGTGACATCATCCGCAAACATAATGTCAGGTTCCACATGTACACTGATGGCACCCAGCTCTACCTCACCACCTCCTCTCTTGATCCCTCCATTGTCTTGGATTTGTCAGGCTGCTTCTCCGATATCAAGTACTGGGTGAGCAGATATTTTCTCCAACTAAATATTGGGAAGCCATTGTCTTTGGTCCCCACCACAAATTCCTAGCCACTGACTCCATTCCTCTCCCTGGCAACTGTCTGAGCCTGAACCAGACCGTTCGCAACCTTGGTATCGTATTTGACCCCAAGATGAACTTCCAACCAAATATATACTCCATCACCAAGACTGCCTATTTCCACCTCCGTAACTTTTCCCGACTCTGCCCTGCCTCAGTTCATCTGCTGCTGAAACCCTCATCCATGCCTTTGCTACCTCTGGACTTGACTATTCCAATGTTCTTTTGGCCGGCCTCCCATCTTCCACCCTACATAAACTTGAGCTCATCCAAAACTCTGCTTCCTGTATCCTAACTCACACCAGGTCCTGATCATCCATCACACCTGTGCTCACTGACCGACATTGGCTCCCCATCCAGTAATTCTCATCCTTATTTTCAAACCATTCCATGGCCTCGACCTTTCCTATCTTTGTAACCTCCTCCAGCCCTACAGCCAATGTTCCCCCCAATTTTTTTTGAGTGCCCACTTAGTTTCGCATATGCACGAAATCCTGAGTTTATCGGGAATGTTTCCTACAACCCTCCAAGATCGCTGCGCTCCTTCAATTTTAACCCCTTGCGCATCCATGATTTTAATCGCTCCATCATTGGTGGCTATGCCTTCAGCTGCCTAGGCCCTGAGCTCTGAAATAACCTCCTTAAAACTCTCTACCTCGCTCTCCACCTTTAAGATGCTTTTTAAAACCTACTTTTCTGACCAAACTTTTGGCCATCTGTCCTGATATCTCCTTATGTAGCTCGGTGTCAAATGTTGTTTGATGACGTTGATGTGCATTGGGACGTTTTAGCAAGTTGTTATTGTTGTTATTTTGGTGAATGCCTCCATCACCTATGCTATAAGTGAATTCCTCCCCAAAATACAATGGGGGAAAATTTTTTTGTACAGATTATTTAACAGATTGTGTTATTTTAGGATTATTTGTACATATATAACTAAGATTAATATTGATACCCTGAGCAACATGTAGAAAAATCTTGCTGTGCTTGATCCTTATTACCTTAATCCCAAAGCAAATACTAAGATCATCCCTATTAATAAGAAATCATTCTCTACATTAATAACAATATTCTTTATAAATTGGCACCAATGTTTTTTATACGTATCTCTAAAAGTGCCATAGAGAGAAGATTTGTGAAGTATTGACAGTTGTTATGAGTGAGTTGATGAACATTGGGAAGATCTCAGTGGATTAGAAACAAGTTAATGTTGTGCCCATTTTTAAAAAGGTTGACAAAGCAGATGCAGACAACTAGTACAGACCCATTAGTCTTATTCCATACTGTATGAAATACTGGAATTCATTACAAAGAGTAAACTTGTGGATTGCATGTGTGACAATAATCCAGTAACAGTAGCCAACATGGATTTTTTTTATGTGATTTATTTTCATTTTTGGGATGTGTGCCAAGGCTGGCATTTATTGCCCATCTCTTTGATGCAACTCAATGGTATGTGAATCCACTTCAGAGAGCAGTTCAGAGTCAACCATGTTTAAAAGGAGAAGATGCTGCCAGACCAATCTCCTTCCTCTGTTGCAGTAAGTGACATTCCAAGAGAACTGTGGAAGACCCTAATATAGTGGACAGAGACATCCAAAAAATAATTGACAAAATTCTTCATGAAAGGCAACCAGTTAAGCTCAAAGCTGTGGCGATTCAGAGTAAAACTTGGCAGTGGATAAGAAAGTTGCTAAAAGGTAGAAAATAATAGCCACTTGTTAGAAGCTATGCCAGAGTAGGAGAGGTGATGCATGAAGAGCAGGTATTAAAATGAAACAACTTAAAGTTCACATTTAAAGGGACAGAAGAAATCAGTTTTTATAAGAAATTTGAAATAGTCTTTATTTTTAAACTAATGTTTAGTGTATTCATTTGTTATATTTTAGTTTATTGCTAATGTTAATTGTGTTCAATTATTTGTTCTCATATAATGTTACATGTGTTTTCCACATCACAGCATGGTAAGAATATTTATTTAATAAGACAAGCAACAAAATCATTGCAATATGGTACAGTGGAGTGTATACTAGGGCATACTGAACAGACCTTAAGTATGAAAAAGGATTAAATACGGTGTCATGCTTAATCTTCATGCAGTAAATTACTTTAAAATGCAGTCACTGGTTTGTAAATGAAGGTAGCAGCCATTTTGCATACAGTAAGGTCCCACAAACAACAATGTGATGAATGATCAATTCATTTGTTTTGATGGTTATGGCTGTGGGAAGATAAAATGAGAATACATTACTCTTCTGTGAACAGTGACAGGGAATCTTGAACTTGCACCTGAACCAACATAATAGACAGACATCCCATCCAAAAGATGACAGTCCCAGTAAAGCAGCATTCACCTCAACACTTCACTCTGGAGTCAGCCTAGATTTTGTGCTCATGTCTTGGAGTGGGTTTTGAATCCACAAATGTCTAACTCAAATGCAAGAGTGCCACCACCTGAGCCAAAGTGAAACTCAGAATGATAAAAAAAATTCAATTACAAAATATAACCATCTCAACATTAAAGATATTATGTTAAATAAGTGGAAGTGTTACATAAAATACCACAGAATTAAAAAACACAGCCACTCAGGTGTCTATACTCCACTGAATTCCTGACACCAACTTCTGATATTCTTCCAAAATAGCACGCATAAATATACGATATGTATACTATTTTATTTGAATAATCAGTTTTAACAACTGGCTGTAGGTAGCCAGTATAT
Organism: Pristiophorus japonicus; assembly: GCF_044704955.1. Taxonomy (NCBI): domain Eukaryota; kingdom Metazoa; phylum Chordata; class Chondrichthyes; family Pristiophoridae; genus Pristiophorus; species Pristiophorus japonicus. Next base: position 111,177,866 of record NC_091984.1, read on the forward strand.
ATACAGAATACAAGATGAGTCCTGTTATAGTGAGACATTATAGCTGAAGTTATTCGACCACATTCATGCCAATGTGAAGTGTCTTTAGCTGTGGTCTAACATGAGCCGCATTATGACTCCGGAGTAAGTTACGATCTGATCTGCGATTCCTTTGAAGCTGGAAGGTATGCAACCATCTTTAGTAGGTCATCTCATGATGCTCGGGCTTCACAGCGGCTGTGGTTCAACTGTAGACTACTGTGGAACCATAATTCAATGTGCCCAAGCAATTCACTGGACAAGCTGCCTACTTTATAAACTTAATATGGAATGTTTTTCGAACTGAGAGGCACGCTTTCATCACCACATGTTAAAATGCATTCATTGAGCTGCGTTGTCATAGAGCTGAATATAAGGTGCAGCTTGCAGTCCAACTCTGCCAGCTTTGCATTGCATTATATAAGTCTTTGGCCTTGAACAATGCATGCACCATTTATCACTCACGTTACAGTGAGATCCACTTATCTTTCTGTTATAGTGGCGGACCACAACTGATGTCGCATCCCCTCAATTCCTTGCAACGATTACTATATATAAGTAATAAAGGTCTGCGTGTAATCAGAATAACAAATACAATGCTACCTTGGCTTCCTCAGATGGGAATTCTCTGCCGCGTATTAATGAAAATGTTTCCCAAAAATGTGAGATAAACTTGGTCATTTCGACCAGTTTACAAACCGCGCGCGGACCCCAGCCCCGCCCCGCACTCACATTTCTGAACTCTGTTTTGTGTTGAGGGGAGCAGTGAAAGGGAGAACAAAATCAGGGGAAACTCATTTTAAAGAATGTTTCTATACACCAGGAACACTGGTAATTAAAGCACGATGCATGAGCAGTGACACTTCAGCACTGGTTGGACAGCCACTTTCCCCAAGTTGACCATTTGGCTGCTGATCTGGTTCCCATCTTGAATAGCCAAGTTGTGCATTGCAATGAATTTTCACCCAGATTATTTAACAGTTCAAAACGGCGGAACTTGTGAAATATGTTTAACAGCAAAGTTACGATGGGACAGACATGATTCAAGTGCTAATAATGCATTGCACGATCCTTTATTATCAAAAAAAAGTACATTAACCAATGCAACGGCGCTCAGAAAGAAAGGTGTAACAGGGAGACATCAGGTGCATTTTACTCCAAACAGTATTTCTTCTGGGTTTGGGGACACAGCGGTACCAACGATCTAATCCTGCTTTTTTTTCCTGAACAAAACTGTTTCGACTGGATCCACTCCATTGACTTGACTCGATTTGTGTTCCCATTCAGACGTAAAACATCGAATTGAAGCGCTTCCTTTTAGATGGGTCTTTAACGTTGACTTGGTCATAAGGGCACTGCGAAGAGAATGTTTAAAAACGGGAATGATTCCTTCCTGCCACGGCTCTGAATATAAAGGGCACCTAATAATTATACACTTGAAGATTCTTCACACGTGGGATAAAAGTCCGTTTCCTTGGCAAGCTGCCTCCAGGCTGAAGAATGTAACTGAAAGACGACTTGGAACAAATGGCATTGATTACTGGTCAGGAAACCGCACTTCCTAAACGTGTCTCCTCCAGTGCTGAGCTTGGTTATGTCCAAAGTGATCGAGCCTATTAGTGTCATTTACTGATTTATGTCGGGGGTTTCTCGGTTTGAAAAAAACAAAAATCCCAATTTAATTTTAACTCACCAATAAAGTTAAACGTGGCCCGATCAGTTGGAAACACGCATGAAAAGTTACGAAATTATGTAGAGAAAATCTTAAAGCTTTAAAGGTTTCTTTACATTAAAAAAAACACATTCAATATTTATTTTATCTATCACTCTAAACGGGAAAAGTAAGAGATTTTAAATGTTCTCCTTTAATGCAATATTTAACAAAAAAACTATCCTTGCATCTTTGGAATTGGATCCCAACATTCTCTAGTCCTAATGGTAAACTTCTTGCAATCCCCAAGAATTGGTTTTAATAAGCTTTTTTTTTTAAACAGTTACAGATTTGCGAGGAAAACGCCAATATCTGTAACACAAAAATACAATAAAATCCTGATAACTGCCAACGTGCATCCAAAGGGTCAAACATCACGGATAGGATTTATTTTGGAGTTTGCGTCTGGATTTACAAGATCAGGAAAGAGGAAATTCCTGCTAGAAATAGCAGGCGGATGTAAACAAAGAAGGTCTGTTACTCACGTGTCTGCAAGCGGAGCCGCAGCATTTCCCGCGCTGCAGGTGGGCCAGACGAGTGAATACCAGATAGCCGCTCTCTGGGTCCACATAGGTCTGTTGGCCGGCCTTTAACAACACAAAGGGGACGTCCAATATTGTGAGCATGCATTGTAAAACAGGAACAGTAAAAGGTGAATTGTAATGTTCTGATCTCCACCGACTCCAGACAGCGCGCGGACCTCCAGCTGGGAGGGAGCCAGGTTCTGCAGGTTGTGCTAAAAGCTGCTGGGGGAAAAGGGTCACGTTTTACCCAAAGGGATTAGGAGAGGAGCTTCATTAGCTTTCCAAACTGAGGTTGCACGGATAGCTTGTAAACATTTGGCAGATAAGCTGGATGTTTATTTGTGGTTCTCCCGCGTTGTAATTGCAGTGCAGCACAGTCACCCATGGCTCAGGAAAGCATCCTTTCAGATGACGATATGGGGGGGGATATGTTTTTACACCGGAATTTCCATGAGCACAAAGTGTGAACAAGTTAGTCGCTCCTTTAATTTACCACAACTTGCATTTATATAGCGCCTTTAACAGAGTAAAAACATCCCATGGTGCTTCACAGGAGCGTTATCAGACAAAACTTGACACCAAGGGCAGGTGACCAAATGCTTGGTCAAATAGGTAGGTTTTAAGGAGGAGAGGTTCAGGGGAGTAATTCCAGAGCTCACGGCCTACGCAGATGAAGGGATGGCTATGAATGATGGGAGTGATGAAAATTTAATGACATGACTTACTGTGCATTGGTTTTGTGAAGAAAACTTAGGCAGACCATTTGCAGAAGTTCTAATTAATTATTCCCATTGGATCAATAGATGTATCTATTGACTTGCAATTGTTATTACACACACATAGTCATATGCTGCATGATTTTATTCACAATGTGCTGACTATTATTATGCTCATAAACCAAGTAAAATGTCACTTCAAAAAATAAAATTATAATACAGCACACAATGGATCCATTGTTTTCCTTTGGGAGTGTTCATGATGATGCACAGAATAAGGATAAACTGATTAAAAAACTGCCACAAATCAGTAATGTCTTACATTTTTCAATAAATATGGCTAAATTGGAATATGTTCATCACCAACTTCAACTCAACCTAGACCAACAAAAGGGGAGTCAAAAATTCTATATGATTTATCACATTACATTGCAATTCATATGTTTGAATCTTAATATGCAGTCACTGTGCACAAAGTCAACCGAGAGCAAATCACTCTTGAATTCGCTGCAATTTAAAGAGCCAAATTACACCTTTCCAGAGAGCTGAACACAACTCCAAGTCTGAGCAGTAATAAATTAAGAGGGGTAGGAAATGCTAAAATGATGTCCTAGTGCTTTGGACAGTGGTGAAAGAGCTAGTATGTAAAGCTCCAGCAAAAAAGGAATTTACTGAACAGCAAGTTGAAATTATGTGAATTCTTGTTTGACTATATTCAATTTTATTGATGCCGACCTTTCATAATTATAACCTATGTTTATGTTTATTTTGTGCAATACATGTTTAGTTGTGTAAGCTGATAATGAAAGAAAGACTTGCATTTATAAGAGCGCCTTTCACAACCGCCGGACGTCTCAAAGCGTTTTACAGTCCATGAAGTACTTTTGGAATGTAGCCACTGATGTAATGTGGGAAACGAGTAATGAAGGCACTGATCTCATGACACTTTTCATTACAAGTTTATATACTCCAATTGCTTTTGATAGCAATGGATTTAGTTCAATTTTGTTCCGAAGGTGATATGGATTGGAAAGCTCTCCTGATTCAATCAATCTGCAAAGGACGATTTGGAAGAGTGCCGGCTGGGCATGAGGAGTGGGGTGAGGAGTGCAGGATTTGATGAGAGGAGTTTAAACATCATTGAATCACAACACTGCACATGGGAGGAAATTGAAAATGGGAAATCTGAACTGCTCAAGACCTCGTTTACACTGAGGGAAGGATATGTGCTTTGGGTGTGAAACCACCAGCTGCTGGGGGTTTCAGTTTCAGGTCCCAAGTGTGTTGAGGAGTTAGACCACTGATCTGAATCTGCAATTACACAAGTTTAGCTTTGTAGTGAACTGGAAACAGCTTGGTTGTGACACTGAAGTTGGGAGTGTAAACACATGCTTAAGGAATGTGCTTTTTAGGGATGTCAGATCTGATTTTAGACAGTCGAATAACTTAAAAACAATATTGCTACATTATTGCTAGAAACTGCAATGGTTCCATAAATTGAATACTTTTATCTCGGAGTAAATTGCTTGCTGCCAATTCTCATTTTTGAAGCTTAATTGTTTCACAAACATAGCAGCTGAATTTATATTATACTTTGCCGAAATCAATGCACCTCATTTAACCGATCATTCAGGAAACAGTTGTTACATGTAAGGAAACTTATTTCATTACATTTACCTTTTATTTATTTTTGAATTATTGGATTAGGCCGAAGTGAGCAGATTTTATTAGATATGAGACTGCAGTGGCTAGGCAAGTGGATCAATAAATAATTTTTACTTTGGCTGATATTATTTGTACTGCACATATAGTGACTCTGCTTCCAATCTGTTATATTATCCTAATCATCACCTCTGCGCAAGTCGTTTCTAAAAGAAGGGTTTACGTTGTTTTTCACAGGTGTCCAAACACATATTTCCCATTTCAGCTATGTATGGTGCAATTTTGGTCAATTAAAACCATTAGTGAACACAGTACCGTACTGTAAAACAGGTTGGAACGGTTATCAGAAAATATTACAGAATAATCATAATGTCTACACCCTAATCCTAATGACATACTGCTTTGCATTTGTAATACACAGATTAATACACAGAACAAACAACAGGAATTAAACAAACCCCTTGAGACTCTGGGGTGTATTTTCCAATCTGCTAAGTTCAATGCTTATAGCTTTTTCCTTTTTAAGTAGAGATCCAATTCCCCTTTGAAAGTTATTTCTGAATCTGCTTCTACCTCCCTTTCAGGCAATACATTTCAACTCATAACAACTCGCTGAGTAAAAAAATGCTCAACTCCCCACTGACCTTTTTTGCCAATTATCTTAATTCTATGTCCTCTGGTTGCCGACCCTACTGCCAGTGAAAACAGTTTATCTCTAACTACTCTATCAAAGCCCCTCATAACTTTAAACACCTCTATTAAATCTCCCTTTAACCTTCGCTTCTGTAACGAGAACCATCCCAGCTTCTCTAGTCTCTCTAGATAACTGCAGTCCCTGATCCCAGGTACTGTTCCAGTAAATCTCTGCATCCTCTGCAAGGCCTTGACATTCTTCCTAAAGAATGCTGCCCAGAATTGGACACAATACACGAGCTGAGGTCTAACCAGTGATTTGTAAAGGTTTAACAAAACTTTTTTGCTTTTGTACTCTGCCTCTATTTAGAAAGCCAAGGATCCCGTATATAAACTTTATTGATGGGAGCAGTACCCCAAATTTTAAAGAGTTTGTTTAGTTTCTCTTTTTTTGTGGCAAATGGGACGGATTTTGATGTAGTAGGGCATCTAATTTAGGTCTCTGCCATTCGACTTGCACCTGCACCCTTTAGATTAAAACATTTTTGCCCACTAAGTTGCTGAAAATGCGAGCTGATAATGTCGCAGTGAGGGAAACAGGACAAACAACTGTGTATCTCCTTAACCAATCAGATTGAAGGATTGAGAAACAAACAGCAGAAGGATGGTAGTGTGAGTTAAAGTGAAGAATTCAAAGTCTAATCAGTTACAGAAAGAGAAACAGAGAGGGAAAGAAAGATTGGATTAATAAAGAGAAAAAAAGAGACAAAAGAAAAGTAAAAACAACATCTTTAATTTGACATTTTCCCAATCTCCAACAATTAAAACCTAAAGGAGTGAGAATCTTCACTTGTAATAGTTCATTTTCAGTGTCAGACAGGTTGATTGGCAGTAAATAACAATTATCATGTTGTTAAAAAGGTTTTTAGCTTGAAATAAGAACATAAGAATTAGGAGCAGGAGTAGGCCATCCGGGCCTTCGAGTCTGCTCCGCCAGTTAATAAGATCGTGGCTAATTTTTGACCTCAAGTCCACATTCCCGCCTGATCCCCATATCCCTTGATTCCCCGAGAATACAAAAATCTATCGCAGCCTTGAATACACTCAACGATTCAGCATCCACAGCCCTTTGGAGTAGAGAATTCCCATCCGAGTGAAGAAATTCCACTTCACCTCAGTCTTAAATGGCCGGCCCCTTATCCTGAGACTATGCCCCCTAGTTCTAGACTCTCCAGCCAGGGGAAAACAATCTCTCAGCATCTACCCTGTCAATCCCCCTCAGTATCTTTTATGCTTCAATGAGATCGCCTCTCATTTTTCGTAACTCCAGAGAGCATCGGCCCAATGTACTCAATCTCTCCTCATACAACAACCCTTTCATCCCAAGGATCAATCTAGTGAATCTTCGTTGCCACACCTCGAAGGCATGTATGTCCTTTCTCAGATAAGAAGACCAAAACTGTGCACAGTACTCCAGGTGGGGTTTCACAAAAGCCCTGTACAATTGCAGCAAAATTTCCTTACTCTTGTTCTCGAACCCTCTTGCAATAAAGGCCAACATGCCATTTGTCTTCCTAATTGCTTGCAGTAAATGCATGGCAACTTTCTGTGTTTCCTGTAAGAGGACACCTAAATGTGAGGTTATCCACTTTGGCAAAAAAAAGTTGTTATTATAATTTAAATGGAGAAAAATGCCAAAGTGCTGCAGTACAGAGAGATCTGGGGTCCTTGTGCAAGAAACACAACAAGTTAGTATGCAGGTACAGCAAAGAATCAGGAAGGCAAATGGAATGTTGGCCTTTATTACGAGGGGGATAGAGTATAAAAGCAGAGAAGTCCTGTTGCAACTGTACAGGGTATTGGTGAGGCCACACCTGGAGTACTGCGTACAGTTTTGGTATCTGTATTTAAGGAAGGATATACTTGCATTGAAGGCTGTTCAGAGAAGGTTCACGAGGTTGATTCCAGAGATGAGGGGGTTGACTTATGAAGGTAGGTTGGGCCTGTACACATTGGAGTTCAGAGAATGAGAGGTGATCTTATCGAAACATATATGATAATGAAGAGACTCGACAAGGTGGATGCAGAGAGGATATTTCCACTCATAAGGGAAACTAAAACTAGGGGACATAGTCTCAAAATAAGGGGAAGCCCATTTAAAACTGAAATGAAGATGAATTTCTTCTCTCAGAGAGTTGTAAATCTATGCAATTCTCTGCCCCAGAGAGCTGTGGAGGCTGGGTCATTGAATATATTTAAGGCAGAGATAGACAGATTTTTGGGCGATAAGGGAATAAAGGGTTATGGGGAGCGGGCACGGAAGTGGAGTCAGCTCCATGATCAGATCAACCAGGTTTTATTAAATGGCGGAGCAAGCTTGAGGGGCCGTATGGTCTACTCCTGCTCCTATTTCTTATGTTCTTATGTTTTCTATCTTGCTGAACACCAATATTTAATAGTTTCTCACCATTTAAAAAATATTCTGTTCTTCCTACCAATGTGACCTCATATTTCCTCACATTATACTCCAACTGCCATTTTATTGCCCACTCACTTAACCTGTCTATAATCCCTTTGCAGGCTGTTTGTGTCCTACTCACAACTTACTTTCCTACCTAGCATTGTGTCGGCAGCAATCTTGAATATATTGCACTTGGTATCTTCATCTAAGTCATTAATATAGATTGTAAATAGCTGAGGTCCAAGCACTGTCCTTACAGCACCCCACTTGTTACTGCCTATCAACTGAAAAGAGTGATCTGCCTAACCCCATTCCTGTGCACTTTTCCCGTAGACTTTTAATATTTTTATTTTTCGTACAATTACCCACTTCCCTGATAAGAGCCATTATGGATTCTGCTCCCACTACCATTCTGAAAAAAGACTCTTGTCTGTGGTGACTTTAGTTCACATCTACTGTGCAAATACAACAACTTCATGCCATTTAATACATTTCAATGATGATGCAGACAGCGAGCTGTTGTTTCCGCAAAGCTAATGGTGGAGCCGCGCATCACGAACAGCAACTTTTGGATATTGGCATTTAACCGTGCATCTGCACCACCATTTACGCATAAATAACAGCGAGCGCCATTAGCTTCACCCTTAATTTGACAGCAAAAGCTGGGCCAATGGCAGGAATATTTACCTGCTGATGCGCTGAGAGCGAGGGGTCTGGTAGTGTGCGGGAAACCTGGAAATAGTTCCAGCTCGTCTGTCAGTGGTTTTTTTAAACTCAGTCACTGCATTTGCATTTGACTTCCAGGTTTCCTGACCAGTTAGCCTGAGCAGGCGTGATGACGACATGCATGACCTATTTCAATTGAACTATTTAAAGGGACCCTGCGAAGATGGAAGTGGAAGGATTGTCCAGGGCGGGAACAGAGTAAGCAACTGCATTAATGGCGTCCCGACATGGCAAAGCTGCACCTCGCTTAAATGACGCCTCCCTGGAGCTGATGCTGCGTTCTGTAAGGGCCCGTAGGGAGATTCTCTTCCATACTGACTCCAGCACATCACTCCTCATACATACTTACCTTGCAGGTGTTCCCATTCCTATCTGTCCAGGCATCTCAAGTGCATCTTCAGCATTCCAATTGCTTGCTCAATGGCAGTTCTCATGGTCATGTGACTTTGATTATATCTTTCCTGGGCCTCACTGTTTTGGGCTCCAAAGGGTGTCATCAGGAGGTAGTCCTAGTCTCCAAGGATCCAACCGCTAATACTGTATCGAGGTCTGAAGAGCTCTGGGAGGGTGAACTGGTGCAGGACGAAACATAGCAGCTGCCTGGGAATCTTGCACACACCTGCATGATGATCTTTTTGTGGTTGTATTTGAGATGTACATTGATGGAGTGGAAGCCCTTGCAGTTGATGAAGACTCCATCATGATCTGGGGATGCCTTGCCACGTGTGCAATCGATGATTCCCTGGACCTGTGGGAAGCCAGCCAGAGCAGCCCGCTCATTCTGACTGGTATCATTGGCTGCAAGGTGCACAAAATTCCCAGCCCGGGCAAACATGGCATCGGTCACCTGAGTGATGCCTTTGTGGACAGCAGATTGCAAGATTCTGCAGATATCTCCTGCCGATCCCTGTAAGGAGCCAGCAGTGAAAACATTGGAGGACAGTGGTGACTTTGACAGCCACTGGCAAAGCGTATGCACCAGGTCCACTTGGCAGAAGGCCTTCTTCCAGGAGACTGCAAATGTTTGCGGCCACCTGGCGTGATACTCTGAGCCATTGAGGCATTGGTGTTTCTGCATGGCCAGGAAGCTGCTCCTTTGCCTATATACCATGTTGGGACTATCGCCTCCTGTGAGCTGCACCCCTGTGCTCATCCCCTCCAGTGGAGTGGCAGGTCAGTGAGGAGCAGACTGCGGTTGCTGCGGCTGGTGCTGCTGATGCTCATCTTAGTCCTCATCCGAAGTCCAAGGTAAAGCAGCATATGTGGCATCCATGCTGAACTGATACTTGACCGATGGAAAGTGTGGATCAGATTCACAAATATCTAAAGTAGTAAAAATAACCTCCAAAGTGGTGGCAATCAGCAGCAAAGTAGGGAAAGCACACTCCTGGAACAAGACCTGCGAGCAAAAGCCTTTCAGTTGGGCAAGGAAGCAGGTGTGAGGTCTGAGCACTTATAGGCTTGTTTGCCTGTCATTTGGTCAGCACCCTCAATTTGCGCTGTCATCTCACCTTGCTTTCATTGACGAGTTCCAAGAAACCCGGGAAACCTGTTCACTCAAGAGTTAAACTCAAATCTGCAGTTAAAACAGCTTCCAATTGCCTCCCAACCAACGTTCCCTCTAAGCTGTGCGGTCGCACAGCTGCCTGATGGCTCTGCACAGCCCGAGGCCGGCTTTTCCCATGTGAAATTTCACGCATGCGCAAAATTTTGAATGGGCCACGCAGCCCATTAAAGGGACCGTGCACCCAAAGCAAATTAAGGGGAACATTGTTCTGAATATCTTTCAATTGCCAACCCACCTCTCCCATGGGGGTTTCTCTCGCTGCCGCACCTGCTCCACTTAAAGTCTGCGCTGTCAATTTCACCACCCACCAGCTCCCAAACCCACTCACTCTCCGCTCTCAATATTCCCCCCAATGAGTTTACAAATGCAAAGTAATGCGTCAAGAAGATGGCAAAGTGACGTTTGAGTATTTTTAACGCACATTTCCCCTTTCCTGTTTAAAAAATTACAGCAGTTGGAAATATTTCAGCCCGCACTAAACTGCAACGTTGCATTCCCATATTGATGAATGAAACATGTTGCAAACGACTCCTGTGAGCCAAGAAAATTTAGAACATAAGAATTTAAGAAATAGGAGCAGGAGTAGGCCAAGTAGGCCATACGGCCCCTCGAGCCCGCTCCACCATTCAATAAGATCATGGCTGATCGGATCATGGATTCAGCTCCACTTCCCCGCCCGCTCCCCATAACCCCTTAACGTTTAAGAAACTGTCTATTTCTGTCTTAAATGTATTCAATGTCCCAGCTTCCACAGCTCTTTGAGGCAGCGAATTCCACAGAATTACAACCCTGAGAGAAGAAATTTCTCCTCACCTCAGTTCTAATCTGCCTCATCAGTGGAAACATCCTCTCTGCATCCATCTTGTCAAGCACCCTCATAATCTTATATGTTTCGATAAGATCACCTCTCATTCTTCTGAATTCCAATGAGTAGAGGCCCAACCTACTCAACCTTTCCTTACAAGTCAACCCCCTCATCTCCAGAATCAACCTAGTGAACTTTCTCTGAACTGCCTCCAAAACAAGTGTATCCGTTCGTAAATATGGAAACCAAAACTGCACAGTATTCCAGGTGTGGCCTCACTAATACACTGTATAGCTGTAGCAAGACTTTCCTGCTTTTATACTCCATCCCCTTTAACTTGGCCTTCCTGATCACTTGCTGTACCTGCATACTGTTGGAGTGGATTTTCGGACATAGCAAAGCATGATTGGATAAGCCAACTATCTGCCTTTCCACTAAATGAACTTTGTACCAAGAAGCCTATCTGATGTCCCTGATATGAACTCTGCAGCAACAAGTGACTCCTGGCCAGGTGCAGGCCACTGTTTCATAGAAAGCTTTGCAACAGAAAAACTAACCACAAAAGAAGATACAAAGGAAGGGCCCCCAAACTCGCGCCGTGCTGTCAGGTTTCACGAGGACTAAAAAGTTGTATGTAAATGAATTGCGTTGCCATATGGATTGACTAGTTGTTTGTAAATGAATTGCGTTGCCATATGGATTGATTGGTTGTATGTAAATGAATTTAAATGATTGTATTCCGCCCCCTGTAAACTGCTTATAACCCCGTGGCACAAGGCACTCGGGAGAAGGTGTTCGCAGATCGCAGGATCTCAACTCTTTTCCCAGAGCTCTGTTAGCAATAAAGTTGTCTCTCTTACTTTACTAGAGTCTATGTGAATTTATTTTCATTAACAATACTATCCTTTTGTCTTTCATGCACAAGTACCCCCAGGTCCCACTGTACTGCAGCACTTAGCAATCTTTCTCCATTTAAATAACTTGTTCTTTGATTTTTTTTTGCCAAAGTGCATGAACTCATACTTTCCAACATTATACTCCATCTGCCAAATTTTTGCCCACTCACTTAGCCTGCATATGTCCTTTTGCAGATTTTTTAATGTCCTCCTCCCACATTGCTTTTCCTCCCATCTTTGTATTGTCAGCAAACTTGGCTACGTTACACTCAGTCCTTTCTTCCAAGTCGTTAATATAGATTGTAAATAGTTGGGGTCCCAGCACTGATCCTTGCCGCACCCCACTAGTTACTAGTTGCCAACCAGGGAATGAACCATTTATCCCGACACTCTGTTTTCTGTTAGCCAATCCTCTATCCATGCTAATATATTACCCCCAACCCCGTGAACTTTTATCTTGTGCAATAGCCTTTTATGTGGCACCTTGCCAAATGCCTTCTGGAAGTCCAAATACACCACATCCATTGGTTTCCCTTTATCCACCCTGTTTGTTACATCCTCAAAGAATTCCAGCAAACTTGTCAAACATGACTTTGCCTTCATAACTCTATGCTGACTCTGCCTGACCGAATTTTGCTTTTCCAAATGTCCTGCTACTGTTTCTTTAATAATGGACTTAAGCATTTGGCCGGGCTGGACTTGCTTTACTGGGAACAAGTATCCCAAGGACTGGAAAGCACGGTTGCACTTGCACTTTGCGAGCAATGCCTCCCTCACCTTGCAGGCCTGGCGATGAGAGGCGGCGATCTCCCTGTAACGGGCTGTGAACTCCGCGGCTCCGCGGGGCTCTGACTCTGGCTGCGGCGCCCCGGCCCCGGCCCCGACACTTCCAGCCGAATGCTGCTGGCCGCCAGGGCTGCCCCGAACCTTGGTGCCGCTCAGACGGCAGCTGGAAGCCGGGCTGACCTTCCAGCCAAGAGCCGGGGACACACAGAGAGTTTTCAACACATTTCTTCCATTATAACAATTGACGCCTTGCCACTTCAAAGTATGTTGTAACAAAATTGGGATGAGGGGTTGAACTGCACCGGGAGAGCAAACATTGCAAAGATTCAGGGTTTTAAATAAAAATGTCCTTTTAAAAAAAAAGGCCGTCGACATTCACAGCACCGGACCAACGGGCAGGTTAAATTGCAACATAACATAAACACGTTTAAAGTTCCGAAGCGTACATGAAATCGTCGGATATTTTAATTAACCAAAGAATGTCGCGTTTGTTGTGGAAACATGACTGATTTTAGCGGAGTACTTCCTGCTCACACGGTGTGCGGTAAAATGTTGTTGTTAGCCGGATGCTTGAACAGTGACACAGTTTTTTGGACTGGTAGTCAGTGCAAAATAAATCGGTGGTTTATCTCCACCCAGGAAACCATGCCCATGGATAGTGCAGTTCAACTCGGGAGCCGACACAAAAGGAGAGTGGAATGAAATCATTGTGTTGCAGGTTTAGGGATAATGACCTAGAAATTGCTGGAATGGCACACATCTTTCGTTTAAATGTTTAGCCCAACTAACCTTAATTTAAACGCTTAGCCCTTTTATTGCCCATCCCGAATTGCCCTTGAGAAGATGGTGGTGAGACGCCTTCTTAAACCGCTGCAGTCTGTGCAGTGAAGGCACTCCCACAGTGCTGTTAAGTAGGAAGTTTCAGGATTTTGACCAGCGATGATAAAGGAACGGCAATATATTTCCAAATCAGGATTGTGTGTGACTTGGAGGGGAAAATCCAGGTGATGGTAGTCCATTGCATCTGCTGTCCTTGTCTTTCTATCATCGAATCATAGAATGGTTACAGCACGGAAGAAGGCCATTGGGCCGTTCGAGTCTGCCTCCTCCACCATCCTTTCAGGAATTGCTTTCCAGATCTTAACCACTCGCTGCATAAAATCATTTTTTCTTACGTCACCTTTGGTTCTTTTGCCAATCACCTTAAATCTGTGTCATCTGGTTCTCGACCCTTCTACCAGTGGGAACTGTTGTGTATCTGTAAAGCATGCACACCCATGTTCCACCACCAGGGAGCGCATCCCCTGAAGTCCCAAGGGATCCCAGCATCCCTTGGGAGCACCGTATATAAGCCGGCCCCTAAGGTCTGTTACTCACTCTGGAGTGTCTTAATAAAGACTGAGGTCACTGTTACTTTAACCTACAGTTTCATCTGTGTTAGGAACTGAACAGGAACAGTTTCTCTCTATTCGGTCCAGACCCCACATGATTTTGAACACCTCTCAATCTTCTCCACTCCTGGAGAAAAACCCCAGCTTCTCCAGTCTATCAACGTAACTGGAATCATTCTCATAAATATTTTTGAACATTCTCTAAGGCCTTCACCTCCTTCCTAAACTGCAGTGGCCAGAATTGGACACAGTGCTCCAGTTGGACCTGAAATACAGTGTTTTATATAGGTTCATCATAATTTCCACACTTTTGTACTTATACCTCTATGAAGCCCAGGATCCCATAAGCTTTTTTAACTGCTTTCTCTACCTGCCCTGCCACCTGCACTCATACCCCCAGGTTGCTCTGCTCGTGCACCTCCTTTAGGATTGTACCATTTAGTTTATATGTTCTCTCCCCATTCTTTCCACTAAAATGTATCACTTCACACTTTTCTACATTAAATTTAATCTGCCACATGTCCACCCATTTCACCAGCCTGTCAATGTCTTCCTGGTCTATCACTCTCTTTACTGTTCACTATACTCCCAAGTTTTGTGTCATCTGCAAATTTTGAAATTGTGCCCTATATATCCAAGTCATTACTATATATCAAGAAAGGCAGTCGTCCTCGAACTGACCCCTGGGGAACACCACTGCATACCTTCCTCCAGGCCGAAAAACAACCATTCACCACTACTCTCTGTTTCCTGTCACTTAGCCAATTTTGTATCCATGCTACCACTGTCCCTTTTATTCCATGGGCTTCAACTTTGCTGGCAAACCTATTATGTGGCATCTTGTCGGACGCCTTTTGGAAATCCATGTACACGACGTCAACCACATTACGATAACAATAACTTTTATTTATATAGTGCCTTTAACATAGTAACACATCCCAAGGCACTACAAGACAAAACAAATAAATTTGACACTGAGCCACAGAAGAAGAAATTACAGCAGATGAGGTAAACATGGAAACATAGAAAATAGGTGCAGGAGTAGGCCATTTGGCCCTTCGAGCCTGCACCACCATTCAATAAGATCATGGCTGATCATTCACCTCAGTACCACTTTCCTGCTTTCTCTCCATACCCCTTAGCCATAAGGGCCACATCTAACTCCCTCTTGAATATACCCAATGAACTGGCATCAACAACTCTCTGCAGTCGGGAATTCCACAGGTTAGCAACTCTCTGAATGAAGAAGTTTCTCCTCATCTCAGTCCTAAATGGCTTACCCCTTATCCTGAGACTGTGTCCCCTGATTCTGGACTTCCCCAACATTGGGAACATTCTTCTTGCATCTAACCTGTCCAGTCCCGTCAGAATTTTATATGTTTCTATGAGATCCCCTCTCATCCTTCTAAACTCCAGTGAATAAAGGCCCAATCGATCCAGTCTCTCCTCATATGTCAGTCCAGCAATCCCGGGGATCAGTCTGGTGAACCTTCGCTGCACTCCCTCAATAGCAAGAACGTCCTTCCTCAGATTAGGAGACCAAAACTGAACACAATATTCCAGGTGAGGCCTCACCAAGGCCATGTACAACTGCAGTAAGACCTCCCTGATCCTATACTCAAAACCCCAGCTATAACGGCCAACATACCATTTGCCTTTTTCACCGCCTGCTGTACCTGCATGCCAACTTTCAATGACTGATGTACCATGACACCCAGATCTCGTTGCACGTCCCCTTTTCCTAATCTGCCGCCATTCAGATAATATTCTGCCTTCGTGTTTTTGCCCCCAAAGTGGATAACCTCACATTTATCCACATTATACTGCATCTGCCATGCGTTTGCCCACTCATCTAACCTGTCCAAGTCACCCTGCAGCCTCTTAGCGTCCTCCTCACAGCTCACACCGCCACCCAGTTTAGTGTCATCTGCAAACTTGGACATATTACACTCAATTCCTTCATCTGAATCATTAATGTATATTGTAAATAGCTAGGGTCCCAACACTGAGCCCTGTGGCACACCACTAGTCACTGTCTGCCATTCTGAAAAGGACCCGTTTATCCTGACTCTCTGCTTCCTGTCTGCCAACCGGTTCTCTATCCACATCAATACATTACCCCCAATACCATATGCTTTAATTTTGCACAACAATCACTTGTGTGGGACCCCTTCAAAAGCCTTTTGAAAGTCCAAATACACCACATCCAATGGTTCTCCCTTATCCACTCTACTAGTTACATCCTCAAAAAATTCCAGAAGATTTGTCAAGCATGATTTCCCTTTCATAAATCCATGCTGACTTGGACTGATCCTGTCACTGCTTTCCAAATGCACTGTTATTTCATCTTTAATAATTGATGCCAACATTTTCCCCACTACTGATGTCAGGCTAACCGGTCTATAATTACCCATTTTCTCTGTCTCTCCTTTTTTAAAAAGTGGTGTTACATTAGCTACCCTCCAGCCCATAGGAACTGATCCAGAGTCGATAGACTGTTGGAAAATGATCATCAATGCATCCACTATTTCTAGGACCACTTCCTTAAGTACTCTGGGATGCAGACTATCAGGCCCTGGGGATTTATCGGCCTTCAATCCCATCAATTTCCCCGAACACAATTTCCCGCCTAATAAGGATATCCTTCAGTTCCTCTTTCTCACTAGACCCTCAGTCCCCTAGTACTTCCTGAAGGTAAGTTTTAGGGAGTGTCTTAAAGGAGGAAAGGGAGGTGGAGAGGTTTAGGAAGGGAGTTCCAGAGCTTAGGGCCCAGACAGTTGAAGGTACGGCCACCGATGGTTGAACAGTTATAATCAGGGATGCTCAAGAGAGCATAATTTGAGGAGCGTAAACATTTCGTGGGGTTGTGAGGCTGAAAGAGATTACAGAGATAGGGAGGGGCAAGGCCATGGAGGGATTTGTAACCAAGAATGAGAATTTTGAAATCAACCGGGAGCCAATGTAGGTCGGCGAGCACAGGGGTGATGGATGATTGGGACTTGGTCCGAGTTAGGACACGGGCTGCCAAGTTTTGGATGAACTCAAGTGTACGAAGGATAGAATGTCGTCAAGTCTAGAGGTAACAAAGGCATGGATGAAGGTTTCAGCAGCAGATGAGCTGAAGCAGGGGTGGAGGCAGGTAATGTTACGGAGATGGATATAGGCGATTTTAGTTGTACCGCGGATTTGTGGCCAGAAGTTAATTTCAATGTCAAATGTGACGCCTAGGTTGAAAACAGTCTGGTTTAGCCTGAAATAGATGCTCAGGAGAGGGATGGAGTCAGTGGCTAGGGAACGCAGTTTGTGGCAGGGACCAAAGACAATGGCTTCGGTCTTCTCAATATTTAATTGGAAAATATTTCTGCTCATGGATGTCGGACAAGCAGTCTGACAATTTAGAGACCATAGAGGGGTCGGGAGAAGTGGTGGAGAGGTAGAGCTGGGTGTCGTCAGCTGACTCCATGTTTTAGGATGATATCGCCAAGGGGTAGCATGTAGATGAGAAGTAGGAGGGAGCCAAGGATAGATTACCCTCATCAAGCCTCTCTGTTACCTCATCAAAAAACTCGATTAAGTTGGTTAAACATGATTTGCCTTTAACAAATCCGTGCAGGCTTTCCTTAATTAATTCACACCTATCCAAGTGCCTGTTAATTTTGTCCCTGATTACTGTTCCCATAAACTACCCCACTATTGAGGTTAACTGACTGACCTGTAGTTGCTGGGTTTATCTTTACACCCTTTTTTGAATTTGCAATTCTCCAGTCCTCTGGCACCACACCCGTATCTATGGAGGATTGGAATATTATGGCCAGTACCGCCACAATTTCCACCCTCAATTCCCTCAGCATGCTAGGATGCATCCCATCCACTCCTGAGGATTTATCTACTTTAAGTACAGCCAGCCTTTCTAATACCTCTTTTCAATTTTTATTGTATCAAGTGTCTCCACTGCCTCCTCCTTCAATATGTCTGAGGCAGCATCCTCTTTGTGGTGAAGACAAATGCAAAATATTTATTTAGTACTTCAGCCATACTCTCTGCCTCCATCCATAGGTTTGCTTTTTGGTCCCTAATCGGCCCCTCCCTCCTCTTACTACCCTTTTACTCTTTATATGCCTATAGAAGACTTTTGGATTACCTTTTATGTTGGCTGCCATTCTATTCGCATGCTCTTGCTTTGTCCCTCTTATTTTCTTTTTCACTTCTCCTCTGACCTTTCTATATATAGCCTGATTCTCAGATGTATTTGCAACCTGACATCTTTTTCTGCTTCGTCATATTCTCCTTCTGTTTCATCATCCAGGGAGCCCTGACTCAAGTTGCCCTGCCTTTGCCCATCGTGGGAATGTACCTTAACTGTACCTGAACTATTTCCTCTTTAAAGGCAGGCCATTGTTCCATTGCAGTTTTGCCTGTCAATCTTTGATACCAATTTACACAGACCAGATCCTTTCTCATCCCACTGAAATTGGCCTCCCCTAGTTAAACATTTTTACTCCAGATTGCGCCCTGTTCTTTTCCATAGCTAATCTAAACCTTATGGTACTATGATTACTGTTCCCTAAATAGTCACCCATTGGTACTTGCACCACTTGACCTACCTCATTCCCCAAAACCGGATCCAGCAATGCCTCCTCCCTCGTCGGACCAGAAACATACTGATCAAGAAAGTTCTTCTGAACACACTTCAGAAATTCTTCCTCTTCTTTGCCCTTTGCACTATTACGCTCCCAGTCTATATTAGGATAGTTGAAGTCCCCCATTATTACTACTCTATAGTTGTTGCACCTCTCTGTAATTTCTCAAAAATTTGCTCCTCCATATCTTCCCCACTGCTTGGTGGTCTGTGGAATACACCTTGTAGTGTAATGGCACCTCTATTATTTCTTACCTCTAGCCATGTAAATTCAGTCCTTGACCTCTCCAGAGGATCTTCCCTCTCCAGCACTGTAACATTCTCCTTAACCAATACTGCCACACCACCTCCTATCTTTCCTTCCTTATCTTCCCTGAACACATTATAACCAGGACTATTTAATACCCAATCTTGCCCTTTTTTGAGCCAAGTCTCAGTAATTGTCACATTCTATGTGGTAGAGGTTGCAGGTTTGGGCGGTGCTGTTGAAGAATCCTTGGCGAGTTACTACAGTGCACTGCAGACATGGTGCGCCAGTGGTGGTGGGAGTAAATGTTTAAGGTGGTGGATGGATTGCCAATCAAGCGGGCTGTTTTGTCCTGGATGCTGTTGAATTTCTTGAATGTTGTTGGAGCTGCACTCATTCAAGCAAGTGGAGAGTATTCCATCACACTCCTGACTTGTGCCTTGCAGATGGTGGAAAGGCTTTGCAGAGTCAGAAGTTGAGTTACTCACCACAGAATCTGCTGTTGTAGCCACAGGAGTTATGTGACTGGTCCAGTTAAGATTGTGCTCAATGGTGACCCCCTAGGATGTTAATGGTGGGGGATTAGGTGATGCTAATCCCATTGAATGTCAAGGGGAGGTGGCCGGACTCTCTTGTTGGAAATGGTCATTGCCTGGCACTTGTGAGGCATGAATGTTACTTGCCACTTATCAGCTCAAGCCTGAATGTTGGCCAAATCTTGTTGCATGCGGGCATGGACTGCTTCATTATCTGAGGAGTTGCGAATGGAAATGGACACTGTGCAATATCAGTGAACATCCCCACTTCTAACCTTAAGGATGAAGGGAAGGTCATTGATGAAGCAGCTAAAGAGCCGGAATTTTCACTACAACAATTCGCATAGGAGAGCTAACAATCTCCAAAGTCTCCAAACCACCACTCGTACAGTGACCTGACCCACCACTCCCTCCTAGTCAACATCCATCCATCCAGCTTGGAGACTTTAATAGCCACCACACAATGTGGGGCTATGCCAACTATTATGGAGAAGCAATTGTACAGTGGGCTTCACTAGAGAATAAATTCCTCTTTGACGCCAAAGATTGAGATATGTTTCATTTGTCAAGGTGTCAAAGAGAAAATAACTCAGACCTATGTTTCCTCTGTAAAGATAGCAAAGGAAACCCCAACAGTCAACACAGGCCCTCAATCATCAACGTTGACATCGAAATTCCTGTTAGTACATCAACACAATGGAACTTCAAAAAAGCAGACCAGGAAACCTTCCAAAGGTCAATTGATTCCACCAACTACCAATGTCTTCAACAGATTTATAGGAATTATCAAAGCTGCCGCAAAACGCAGTATATCTCGGGGGTTTAGAAATAAATATATTCCTTGTTGGATGGCAGAAAGCCAGGCTCTCTACCAGAAGTATTCGCTGAACAAGAACTCAGCCACAGCTACAATGCGGGAGTTCTTGAACTCGGTGAGATGTGAAAGGTGGCGGAGCCTTGTGGAAAAGACTGACTTCACTCACTCCGGCAGGAAAGCATGGGCCCTGCTTCTTCCACTTGGCGGGGCAAACCCTGCCTATAAACACAGGGTGACCATCAGAGCGGGTGCCATTGCATCCCACTGGATACAAACATCAAAGGCTCCTGTGGACAATGAATTTCGACACCAGGTGAAGCGGCAGCTTTCGACAAACTTGATAGGGGCAACAAGATCATCAGCTATGTCTGATCCATTCACCTTGGACGAACTAAACGCAGTCCTGTCGACAACCAAATTTGGAAAAGCTGCTGGCCCAGGTAGTGTTTACCTAGAATTCTTAAAAGTAATGGAAAGCAAAGAGATGGTTGACCGTCTTCTCTGAGGTACTGACAACTGGTAAAATTCCACCTATTTGGAGGCAGACTAAAATAATTGCGCCCCTGAAGTAGGGGAAGAATGCTTTTGAAGCCTCCAGCTACCACCCAATCTCCTTATTTTGCACTTGTTATAAAGTGCTGGAGAGACTACTAATCCACAGACTAGCCCCCATCATCGAGCTAACCATTCCTAAGGAGCAAGCGGGCTTCCGGAGCGATCGTAACTGCTGTGACCAAGTGGTAGCTTTAACAAAGCACATCGAAGAAGGCTTCCAGCGCCAGCTCAAGCCCACCCTAGCACTCGTGGAGCTGTCAGCGGAGTATGACACAGTATGGAAGCATAGACTGCTTTTCAAGCTCTTCACCATTTTACCCTGCAGAACATCAATCCATCTTCTTAACTCTATGCTTAGCAACCAACGCTCTGGCACCTAGAAGAGCAGATTTAGCACATTGAACAATGGATTCCCACAGCGTTCTGTCCTGGCACACATAGTATTCAATGTTTACACCAGTGACCTGGAAGTTTATATATTGCCTTGGCCTCGCAAAGCATGAATCTGTCTGTCACCGAAGAAACCCTGACCAGTAATTTAGAAAGGATGAAGACCTACTTCCGCCAAACCCACAAAAGACCGTCACATCGACATTCCATCAACACTCATCAAGCTGGCCAAACTTTGAAAATCTCCTTTTGCAGCGCAGAAGTAAACCATGCCAAAAAAAACCTCCAATTTATGAGGCATGCTTGATCATACCCTGTCATACAGACAACATCTCCAGCACCTTGGGAAGAAACTAAAGAGTAGGGTCAACTTGATCCAGAAACTTGCTGGATCCACATGGGGAGCAGACGCTCAAACTCTCTGTAAGGTAGCACTCACTCTTGTGTACAGCGGAGTACTGTTCTCCAGCATGGCTATCAAGTCCGCATGTCAAATCCATTGATGTCCAGCTGAATTCTACTCTGAAAATTATCACTTGTACACTTTTATCGACACAACACCTTGGCTGCCCATGCTTGCAAACATCGCACAACCACACCTACAGCGCGAATATGCAGTCTCCAGAGAATACAACCGCTACACCAGCAAAGACATGCCGATCCAAGCTGACTTGAACCACCAACCTGTCTCAAATCGAGAAGGCCATTTTGGATGGTCGCCAAAGCCCTTCAGTGATCTCCCCACAGCCTTGCTGACTGATGGCGAAATGCTTGGAAAACTGTGACATACAGAATGGATTCCTTATAGAGGACCCCACAGTAGAACCGAAAGGATTAAACCTTCCTCGCAAACAGTGGACAACCATCAACCGCATCAGAACCGGCCATGGTAGATGCTACCACTATAGATGGAAGATTAAAGCTTCCCCATCATGTGACTATGAAGCTCCTAATCAGACCCTGGAGCACATCATTGAGCACTGCCCTCAGAGGAAATTCGCAGGCAGCCGACATGCCATCCAAGCTGTTACACAGGAAGCTTTGGCCTGGATATATGACTTAGATATTGACATTTGATTTGCTTTGCGACTACCATATGAAAGAAAAAGAAGAGACTTGTGTTGTAGCTTCACCAGGTTGGCATCTCATTTTTAGTTACTGCCATGGCATGCTCTTCTACATTTCTCATTGAACCTGGATTGGTCCCCTGGCTTGATGGTAATGGTAGAATGAGGGATATGTTGGGCCATGAGGTTACAGATTGTGGTGCTATAAAATTATGCCGCTGATGATGGCCCACAGCACCTCATGGATGCCCAGTTTTGAGCTACTAGATCTGTTCTGAATCTATCCCATTTAGCACAGAGGTTGTCCCACACAACATGATGGATGGTGTCCTCAGGTTGAAGACGGGACTTTGTCCTGTTTGACCTGATGCCATGAGACTTCAGGGGGTCTGGAGTTAATGTTGAGGACTTCCAAGGCCACCCCCTCCTGACTGTATACCATTGTATTGCCACCTTTCATGGGACTGTCCTTCCCTATGGGACAGGACATACCCAATGATAGTGCTGGAGGAATCAAGGACGTTGGCTGAAAGGTATGATTCTGTGAGCATGACTATGTCAGGCTGTTGATTGACTAGTCTGTGGAACAGCTCTCCCAATTTTGGCACAAGTCCCCAGATGTTAGTGAGGAGGACTTTGCAGGGTTGACTGCGCTGGGTGTGCTGTTGTCATGATGTGATTGGGATTACGGAGACGTGGCTCCAGGATGATCAGGGCTGGGAACTCAACATCCAGGGGTATTCAACATTCAGGAAGGATAGAATAAAAGGAAAAGGAGGTGGGGTAGCATTGCTGGTTAAGGAGGAGATTAAGGCAATAGTTAGGAAGGACATTAGCTTGGATGATGTGGAATCTATATGGGTAGAGCTGCAGAACACCAAAGGGCAAAAAACGTTAGTGGGAGTTGTGTACAGACCTCCAAACAGTAGTAGTGATGTTGGGGAGGGCATCAAACATGAAATTAGGGGTGCGTGCAATAAAGGTGCAGCAGTTATAATGGGTGACTTTAATATGCACATAGATTGGGCTAACCAAACTGGAAGCAATACGGTGGAGGAGGATTTTCTGGAGTGCATAAGGGATGGTTTTTTAGACCAATATGTCGAGGAACCAACTAGGGGGGAGGCCATCTTAGACTGGGTGTTATGTAATGAGAGAGGATTAATTAGCAATCTCGTTGTGCGAGGCCCCTTGGGGAAGAGTGACCATAATATGGTGGAATTCTGCATTGGGATGGAGAATGAAACAGTTAATTCAGAGACCATGGTCCAGAACTTAAAGAAGGCTAACTTTGAAGGTCTGAGGCGTGAATTGGCTGGGATGGATTGGCGAATGATACTTAAGGGGTTGACTGTGGATGGGCAATGGCAGACATTTAGAGACCGCATGGATGAACTACAACAATTGTACATTCCTGTCTGGCATAAAAATAAAAAAGGGAAGGTGGCTCAACCGTGGCTATCAAGGGAAATCAGGGATAGTATTAAAGCCAAGGAAGTGGCATACAAATTGGCCAGAAATAGCAGCGAACCTGGGAACTGGGAGAAATTTAGAACTCAGCAGAGGAGGACAAAGGGTTTGATTAGGGCAGGGAAAATGGAGTATGAGAAGAAGCTTGCAGGGAACATTAAGACGGATTGCAAAAGTTTCTATAGATATGTAAAGAGAAAAAGGTTAGTAAAGACAAACGTAGGTCCCCTGCAGTCAGAATCAGGGGAAGTCATAACGGGGAACAAAGAAATGGCGGACCAATTGAACAAGTACTTTGGTTCGGTATTCACGAAGGAGGACACGAACAACCTTCCGGTTATAAAAGGGGTCGGGGGGTCTAGTAAGGAGGAGGAACTGAGGGAAATCCTTATTAGCCGGGAAATTGTGTTGGGGAAATTGATGGGATTGAAGGCCGATAAATCCCCAGGGCCTGATGGACTGCATCCCAGAGTACTTAAGGAGGTGGCCTTGGAAATAGTGGATGCCTTGACAGTCATTTTCCAACATTCCATTGACTCTGGATCAGTTCCTATCGAGTGGAGGGTAGCCAATGTAACCCCACTTTTTAAAAAAGGAGGGAGAGAGAAAACAGGGAATTATAGACCGGTCAGCCTGACATCGGTAGTGGGTAAAATGATGGAATCAATTATTAAGGATGTCATAGCAGTGCATTTGGAAAGAGGTGACATGATAGGTCCAAGTCAGCATGGATTTGTGAAAGGGAAATCATGCTTGACAAATCTTCTGGAATTTTTTGAGGATGTTTCCAGTAGAGTGGATAAGGGAGAACCAGTTGATGTGGTATATTTGGACTTTCAGAAGGAGTTCGACAAGGTCCCACACAAGAGATTGATGTGCAAAGTTAGAGCACATGGGATTGGGGGTAGTGTGCTGACATGGATTGAGAACTGGTTGTCAGACAGGAAGCAAAGAGTAGGAGTAAATGGGTACTTTTCAGAATGGCAGGCAGTGACTAGTGGGGTACCGCAAGGTTCTGTGCTGGGGCCCCAGCTGTTTACACTGTACATTAATGATTTAGATGAGGGGATTAAATGTAGTATCTCCAAATTTGCGGATGACACTAAGTTGGGTGGCAGTGTGAGCTGCGAGGAGGATGCTGTGAGGCTGCAGAGCGACTTGGATAGGTTAGGTGAGTGGGCAAATGCATGGCAGATGAAGTATAATGTGGATAAATGTGAGGTTATCCACTTTGGTGGTAAAAACAGAGAGACAGACTATTATCTGAATGGTGACAGATTAGGAAAAGGGGAGGTGCAAAGAGACCTGGGTGTCATGGTACATCAGTCATTGAAGGTTGGCATGCAAGTGCAGCAGGCGGTTAAGAAAGCAAATGGCATGTTGGCCTTCATAGCAAGGGGATTTGAGTACAGGGGCAGGGAGGTGTTACTACAGTTGTACAGGGCATTGGTGAGGCCACACCTGGAGTATTGTGTACAGTTTTGGTCTCCTAACCTGAGGAAGGACATTCTTGCTATTGAGGGAGTGCAGCGAAGGTTCACCAGACTGATTCCTGGGATGGCGGGACTGACCTATCAAGAAAGACTGGATCAACTGGGCTTGTATTCACTGGAGTTCAGAAGAATGAGAGGGGACCTCATAGAAACATTTAAAATTCTGATGGGGTTAGACAGGTTAGATGCAGGAAGAATGTTCCCAATGTTGGGGAAGTCCAGAACCAGAGGTCACAGTCTAAGGATAAGGGGTAAGCCATTTAGGACCGAGATGCGGAGGAACTTCTTCACCCAGAGAGTGGTGAACCTGTGGAATTCTCTACCACAGAAAGTTGTTGAGGCCAATTCACTAAATATATTCAAAAAGGAGTTAGATGAGGTCCTTACTACTAGGGGGATCAAGGGGTATGGCGAGAAAGCAGGAATGGGGTACTGAAGTTGAATGTTCAGCCATGAACTCATTGAATGGCGGTGCAGGCTAGAAGGGCCGAATGGCCTACTCCTGCACCTATTTTCTATGTTTCTATGTTTCTATGTCTGGTCAACTGATAAAATTAGAGTTGTAATTCTAAGTAAACATCTGGTTTACAGACATAGACATTCAGAAAAGCATCACTTAATTTATAGAACTAAGATTGTGCTTTCTTAATGTAGTACAAACACTGCTCAATTGATGGCTGTTTTGTTAATAAGAGCAAGTGGATGATGAATAAGATGCCAGATATGTAAGACAAGGAGAAGTTCGAGCACCCAAGGAAAACCCTAAGGGCTGTATTATGAGAGATTAGGGAAGAGAAAGATGAAAAAAGCATAGAACCCACTCAACATCTGAGATGAGTACAAAGCCAAACAGGTGTCATATTTTGCTAAAATCATCATCAATTATGTTGCTATAACCAACAAAATATCCTTTGATAAATTAAATACCCCCTTGGGAGGCTTGTAGAGAAATTGGGCTTCATTATTCTTTGTTCATGAAAGTTGGTATATCTATTAATAAATTAATTGTAAATTCTGTTTCTGTTGTAAAGTGATGCTGCGTAATCATTTTGAAGTCTCTGGGGATTATATTCTGTGAAACAGATGTAGCTCAGAAAACTTAAGTGTTATTGAATCATTGGAGGACTATATGGATATGTGTAATGCATTTCTCCCAATGCCTGTGGCAAGGTGAGCAAAAAACGTATTTGACCTTTTTGAAAAATCTTTGGAATATACAAGTTTTAGACAACATTCAAAAGGCATCTGTGAACCTTTGAATAGAAGGGCTGTGCCAGAGGCTGAGTTGGAAGGAACTCCCTTGGAGGATGAGGCTTATGTGGTAAAAGAGAGAACAAGATCATTTGATCTTGGCCAATCCATTACTTGGTTCCCAAATGGCTTCATGCACAGGAAGGCAATATTGGTTTGTGTCGACTTGAGGGTAAGAATCTGAAACAAAAAGAAGTTTGAAAATGAGGATCTTTGTCAAAAAGATAATAGTATCAAAAGGATAACAGCATCCAAATAATCAAAATTTGTTTGTTCACAAGTAATCAGAAATGCTGTCCAAATCTTCGTGTCACAATCAGAATGGGACTTTACAAAAATTGGGGCACTGCCCTTGTGCAGAAAGTATTGGATTGATCGTATTTTCAATTATTGTAAGAGTTAAAGAATAACTGCGTGGTGGCTGTCCTGTTGTAGAAAAAGAATATTAATTATGTTGGTAAGTGGATGCTTAACAAGTAATATGTTTACATGGACACTTTACCTATGAATTATAACTCTTCATGAAAGATAAGAATTAGATTAAGTTGAGCCTGCAAAGATGGAAACAGTATCTTTATGAAAGGAGATATCTTGAGAAGTGAAACAGGATAACAGAATCACTTGACAGTCTGTTGGACGAGAAGGCTTTGTTGCAGTTGAAAGCACACATGGTTAATCACAGTGGATCCATATGGTTTAAATTTGTTTTTTATCTGGATAAGTGTGAGAAATAATTAAATGAGTAATTGAGAAGGAGTTTGTTCATCTTCTTGTTTTCTAGATAATTGACTTACTCATGAATCATTTAAGTCCTCATTATTATCAGTGTTAATTTGGTTAATTCAAAACTATGATCCAAGTCGATGACTATTTATTATATTGGCAATAATACTAGTGGTTGAATGTGTGAGGGTCTATGAACTATGCATAGACACTGACCTCAAATTACCAAAATAGTTAATTACTGTTCTTCTGTGAAAGATAGTTTGATCATAAACATATCTACAGATAAGCTAGCTAGTTTTGGATCATAGAATCCAATTGTAATTTGGGCATGAGACACATGCACAATTTTAAACCATCAATTACACATCAGTGAGTACTCTATTGTGCAATATGCCAGAATAACCTTTGCAATATAAATATTGGTGTTCTTGCTGTTTATTGTTTGTGTAAGCAAGATTTACACTCAAAACCAAATATATTGATCATATATGAACTTGAAGTATCAATTGGAACATCTAAGGATGTAAAGTGAACCTATTTGATTAATATATAATAAAGGCAAATGTGCAGTGCTTCAGATGCAAAAGTAATTATTGCAGCAAAATTGTATTATAACTGCACAGTTTTATATATATATATATATATACATAAAATTGGCTACTATTCTAACCCCAATGTCAAATGTTCAGGATGCACTTATCAACTGAGTTTGCCCAGTCCTTGCTGGAGAGCTTAAAAAAACTCATTAGTTTTCATGTACATCCTCAATAAACTCAGTTGGCTGCAAACAATCTTAAAATTTGTCATAACCTCCCAATTTCTCTGCTCAAGAGACTTTTGAGTATTAGAGACATTGAAAATAAAATGGAGTAACCATATTTCAATAATGAAGCAAAATGGATAGTTATTCAGTTGTAGAATATCAACATTTTAATTAACATTTAGCTTCATCTTGTACCAGATTTTGCTTGTGTGTAAAAGCATTTTATATGCATTTTTACTTAAATTGCATCTTTGAGTTGAAAAATATGGAATATAAAGAGCTGCACAAAGTAGATCAGCTTTGAAGATGTCCTATGATACCCTTGAACTTAGGACAAAACTGACAGTGTATCATGTCTTGCACATCTTTTCAAGATTGCTGCTGTAACTCTATGCCCAGTTCTTGTTACTGGAAATATAAAACAAGACAAAAAAATCACCAGTCTGACTGTTTTGCTGACTGAAATTCTCTTGAGGATTTGTAGAATACAAATATGTCAGCTATGCCAACACAAGCAACCCAAAAACTAGATTGATTGAAGACGGTTTGCGTGGGTTTGATGACTCAGCCTCATGCATGGAAGAAATTTGAGGATTTCTGTTGATTCATAAAATCAGATTCAGAAAATAAAGGGAAAGCATTCCAAACTTTTAACTTTGAAACATAAGTATGATGGATAAAAATCTTACCAATGTACAATAGGGATAGCTAAAACCAATTATGGCATAAAGCCCCGAATGTGGAGCTTTTTATTCAACATGATAAGATACATAAAAAAGAATCATAGAATGGTTATAGCACAGAAGGAGGCCATTCAGCCCATCGAGCCCATGCAGGCTCTCTGCAAGAGAACTTTAGCTAGTCCCACTCCCCTGCTCTTTCCCCTTGGCCCTACAAATTTGTTTCATTCAGGTACTTATCCAATTCTCTTTTGAAAGCCACAATTGAATCTGCCTCCATCACCATTTCAGGCAGTGCATTCCAGATCCTAACCACTCACTGCATAAAATTTTTTTTCCTGATGTCGCCTTTGGTTCTTCTGCTAATCACCTTAAATCTGTGTCTTCTGGTTCGCGACCCTGCTGCCAATTTGAAAAATTTCTCTCCATCTACTCTCTCTAGACCCCTCATGATTTTGAACACCTCCACTAAATCTCCTCTCAACCTTCTCTGCTCTAAGGAGAACAACCCCAGCTTCTCCAGTCTATCCACATAACTGAAGTCCCTCATCCCTGAAGTAATTCTTGTAAATCTTTTCTGCACCCTTTCTCAGGCCTTCAGATCCTTCTAAAAGTGCGGTGCCCAGAATTGGACTCAATACTCCAGTTGAGGCTAAACCAGTGTTTTATAACAGTTCATCATAACTTCCTTGCTTTTGTACTCAATGCCTCTATTTATGAAACCCAGGACTCTATATGCTTTTTTTAATTGCTTTCTCAACCTGTCCTGCCATCTTCAATGATTTGTACACATATACCCCCAGGTCTCTCTGTTCATGCACAGCCGTTGAATTGTACCCGTTAGTTTGTATAGCCTATCCTCGTTCTTCCTACCAAAATATATCACATCACACTTTTCTGCGTTAAACTTCATCTGCTAAGTGTCCGCCCATTCCACCAGCCTATCTATGTCCTTTTGAAGTCGATTCCTATCCTCCTCACTGTTCACTATACTTCCAAGTGTTGCGTTATCTGAAAATTTTGAAATTGTGCCCTATACACCTAAGTCCAAATCATTAATATATATCAAGAAAAACTGACCCCTGGGGAACACCACTGTGTACCTTCCTACGATAAACAAGCATTCACCACTACTCTCTGTTTCCTGTCACTTAGCCAATGTCATATCTATGCTGCCACTGTCCCTTTTATTCCATGGGCTTCAACTTTGTTGGCAAGCCTATTATGTGACATTTTATCAAATGCCTTTTGGAAGTCCATGTACACCACATCAAACTGCATTGTCCTCATCAATCTCTCTCTGTTACCTCATCAAAAACCTCGATCAAGTTGGTTAAACACAATTTGCATTTAACAAATCCATGCTGGTTTTCCTTTAATTAATCCACACTTGTCCATGTGACTGTTAATTTTGTCCCAGATTATCGTTTCTAAAAGCTTTCCCACTACCACGGTTAAATTGACTGGCCTGTAGTTGCTGGATTTATCCTTAAACCCTTTCTTGAACAAGGGTGTAACATTTGCAATTTGCCAGTCCTCTGGCACCATCCCCATATCCAAGAAAGATTGGAATTTTATGGTCAGTACATCTGCAATTTCCACCTTTCCTTCCCTCAGCATCTGAGGATGCATCCCATCTGGTCCTGGTGGCTTATGTACTTTAAGTACAGCCAGCCTTTCTGGTACATCCTCTTTATAAATTTTTATCCCATCCAGTATCTCAACTACCTCCTCTTTCACCATGACTTTCACCATGTCCTTGATAAAGACAGATGCAAAGTACTCATTTAGTACCTCAGAATCCATGCTTAGGTCTCCATTTTGGTCCTTAATTGGCCCCAACCCGAAATAGCATGCAGAATCTTAAACTGACAATATTGGTTTGATGATGCAGTACTATAATGCTGTCCAAAGGAGTCATGATCAAACTAATTTCAGATGCTGAGAGATTGTTTCCCCTGGCTGGGAAGTCTAGAACTAGGGGTCATAGTCTCAGGATGAGCCTTATAAAGCTGAGACGAGGAGAAATTTCTTCACTCAGAGGGTTGTGAATCTTTGGAATTCTCTGCCCCAAAGAGCTGTGATGGCTCGGTCATTGAATATATTAAAGGCTGAGATAGATTTTTGGACGCTAGGGAATCAAGGGATAAGGGGGTAGGAGAGGAAGGTGGAGTTGACTAAAAGATCAGCCATAATCTTATTGAATGGCGAAGCAGGCTAGAGGGGTCGTATGGCCTACTCCTGCTCTTAATTCTAATGTTCTTATGTTGTGCTCTGGTCAGATCACACCTTGAGTACTATGTCCCCAACTGGTCATTGGGAGACAAGGTAGACATTCAAGTGTTGAACGCAGTGCAGAGAAGTGCCACAAGACAATCACTGCTGTGAGTGAATTACATTTTTCC
Source organism: Pristiophorus japonicus (assembly GCF_044704955.1). Classification (NCBI taxonomy): domain Eukaryota; kingdom Metazoa; phylum Chordata; class Chondrichthyes; family Pristiophoridae; genus Pristiophorus; species Pristiophorus japonicus. Next base: position 111,208,801 of record NC_091984.1, read on the forward strand.
AGCTATTCTAAGAACCAGTTTCATACCAAAATGGTTCTGAAACCTAGTATATTTATAAATTTTCCAATTAAAATATTTGCTAATCTGTTCACTAAGATTGACAACGATGATACCAGAAATCAGAGACTTTAGACATGAGGAGAGACTAGAGAAACCGAGAGCTGGATTTTAGGCTTTTTGGATTTTGGGGTGTTATTCGCGGCTGGGCATTAAAGTTAGCGCCTGAAAATAGTTTGCGCCTTCAACTGCAAATTTCATCGAAAAACTCAGTTGGAGGAGCATTTGCGTTATGTCAGGTGTTGCACAACGGACTTTGTGCACCCAAGCCGAAACTTGTGTCACTAAAGGAGGCGGCCATTTTGTGCATGCGCAGTATTTTTTTTTCCCCGGTCGCAAACACTAATGCAGGGCTTCCTGTGCACATGCATATAAACTGCCCCACTTTAACCACCTCTGCAGAGATGGAAGAGCAGGAGGGAAGGCAGTATGCCAGGTGCTTCAGAATGAGGCGAGTGAAGCCTTAGTCAACGCAATGGAGAGGAGGTGGTCCTCACTCTTGCTGGGGTAGCCAGACCACTCCCACCTGTGTTTAAGAGGCTGTGGAGGTTCATAGTGCAGGAGGTCTCTGCTGCAGACACTGTGCCCAGAACTGGCACTCAGTGTCGGAAAAAGTTCAACGACCTCACCAGAGTCACCAAGGTGAGTACCATTCACATTTATGTATGCCTCCTTTCCTTCTAACATGAATCTTACACACTATGTGAAGTCTTTCATACATATGATCCCTCTCAACAGTCTTGCTGTCTATGGGGTGGGTTGCACAATGCATATGAAAGATGAAGATTGCACCCATTGCCTTCTAATGATCGATGCACATGAACTCACTAATTTACATCCTTGCAATACACTCCCACTGCTGCTATGGCTCTCAGAAAGATCACCTACAGTCCCTATGTTACATCCCTCTAACCTCCCAGCAATCGCTCACGAATGATTGAACGAAAGCCACTAGAACATTCACACAGTCTCACCTATTATACTATGATTGGCATATGTGCCACAACAGAAGAATAACCCTTTCTGAACCCTTCCAATTTTTCTCTTTGCAGTCGAAGCACTCCCACAACAGGAGGGAGCAGCTGCGCACAGGCGGGGGGCCGCCTCAAATACTGGAGCTGAATGATGTCCAGGAACGGGTGTTGGCCTTCATTGGAGAAGCAGCTTGGGCAGTTGCCAGGGGTGATGCTGAACATCTTTCAGGGTAGTGAGGGTATGTAAATGGATAGGGTGTCTGAAGAGACTGCATTGAGTCGTATAATGAAATGGAGGTGGCCCTTCAAATGAACATGTACAATGCCACCTTCTTCATGTCACCCTGCCCCCTCCCCTGCTGCTAACCACATGTGTGTGTTTTTGCGCTTGCAGAGGATCAGCCACAATCGCGCCAGCCTTCCCGGGACTTATCGATATCTGGCCATGGGGGAGAATGATGAGGCAGCGGAGACAATGAACATCACTGAGCCGCAGAGCCCACCAGTTGCTGCGTCTCCACACTCGTCATCTGGCAGCAATGAGATCTTTGAGGGGTTTCAGTCCTTGGAGGCTCCTGGCCCCAGTCGCCTACAGCAACGCAGTGCGAGAGGACAATCTCGCAGGCCAGTTCTCCAGAGGGTGAGTCAGCAAAGTCGGCCTGCTCAACTACAGGCAGATATGGAACTGGATTTGGCGGAAATGTCCAGGGAAAACACAGGAATACGGCATGAGATTATGGATGCATTGTGAAGGATGGATCCCAGAGCAGCGACAAGCTAACTGTGACTGTTGCGGAGGCAGCATCGCGGATTGTCAGTGCAACTCGAGAGTCCAACGAGGCCATCATTGCCCACACACAGAGGCTGGTGGCCTCGAGCAGCAACAGTGGTGTTCCAGATTGTGTGGCGTGTGCCCTTGAGCATGTTGCAGCATTGCACGAATCACAGATACAAGCTTGGTGATGTGATGCGGTCAATGACTGCTGCCATCCTCTCTGTATTCCCCATTGTCCAACAGGGAAGGGATGGTGCCGAAGCAGACCAGCAAGTTGTGGAGACACGTTGTACTTCGGATGCTGAGGCCCAGCCCCGTCGGAGAGTCAGTGGCTCCCAGGAAATGGAAAGTGCTATCCTTCCTTGGGATGACAGCAATCCGGCTCCCATCACTGACTCGCCAACCATGTACCATACACGGTTGACACGCCAGCCACCAATGACTGCTTCCGCCGATGATGAGGCACAGCAGTCCATAGCCGGACCTTCCAGGCCAAGAGCTGGTCCAGGGTGTCCTCAGATGCCGTCTGCATTGTCTGCCACCACCCCCCCCCGCTCCCCCCCCCCCAGCAGCCCCCCCCCACCCCCCACCAACACAGCAGCCCTCTAGCAGCCTTGCTGCAGGCACTGAGGCCTCATTGAGGAGGAGCAGCAGGAGTGGGAGGGGGCTGACGGGAAGGGGAGGAGAAAAGTGTGTCTAAGAGCCATTAAGGCCTGGCACAAGTTTCACCTCATGTCGAAATGCTGACATTGTAAATAGTTGAATCTTAAGAACTGGGGTAGTTGCATTGACTTGCTGCAGGAAGCAGTTTTGTGTTTATTTAGTTTTCAATTTATCATTGTATCATTTTGGATGATTGGGGGGGGGGTGCATTGTTCATTATTGATGTTCATTAAAATGTTTCATGCACCTTTGCCATTGGTGCCTTGTGTCTCATTGCAGAATTCAGTGTGGATGAACCATTATGGTGGCACAGAGTCGCGAGTCAAATCCCACCTTCCCCATTCAAGCAAACCGGTCAATGATGAGCTGGCAACATAAGGCTCTTGCTGCAGCCACATCTCCATGCTGTCTCTCCTGTGCTTGTGGTCAATCCGCAATGGGTTCCTTGCCAGGCTCGTCTTCCTCCTCCTGAGGTGGTCCTGCAATCCCCACTGGCAATGCCTGGCCCCTCATGATGCCGATGTTGTGTAGCATGCAGCACCCTACAATGAATTCAGAGACCTGTTGAGGGGAGCATTGAAGGCTGCCTCCTGAGAGATCCAGACATCAGAAGTGCTGCTTGAGCACGTCAATTGTCTGCTCGTCTTCTGTGGCGGGGTTCCGGAGGGGGGTCATGAGCCAGGTGGCCAGGCCGCATCCTTTGTCCCCGATCAGCCAGCCCTGCCATGTCTGTCGCTGAAACATTCATGGTACATTGCTCTCACGCAAGATGAAAGCATCATGTGTGCTCCCTGGACAGCGGACATTCACCGTGAAGATGCATTGCATGTGGTCGCAGACAAGCTGTACGTTTAGGGAGTGGTATCCCATTTGGTTTCTGAAGACATCTGCGTTGTGTAATGGTGCTCGCAAGGCGACATGTGTGCAGTCAATGGCTCCTTGAACCTTGGGGAAGCCTACAATTCTTCCAAACCCTAAAGCCCTCTCATTCTGGCTGTCCCTGCTCATTGGGAACTTTATTAAATCTCCCTCAACCTCCTCTGTTTCAACAAAAACAACCCCAGCCTATCCAATCTTTCCTCATAGCTAAAATTCTCCCGTCCTGGCAACATCCTCGTAAATCTCCTCTGCAACCTGTCCAGTGCCATCACATCTTTCCTGTAATGTGGTGAGCAGAACTGTACGCAGTAGTCTAGCTGTGGTCTAATTAGTGTTTTATGCAGTTCTAATAAAGTAAAGTGTAATGTATTTGCTTCATGGGTTCTTTGCTTAAGAATTCATAGCAACACATTGCTATTAAGAACGAGTTGGTTTATTAGCAAAGGTTTAGCAATCACACTACACATCACCAGTTCATCCACCAGGCACACAACCACCTGTCTCATCGTAAATCCCCTGAACCCAACTGGCTGGGGTTTTATTGAGTCTTGTGAACATCATGTGAGTGGCGAATCCACTCACAACTCAACAGCTCTACAACTATTTAAAAATAACTTTCTGTTCCAGTCCCTCCGGTGCCCACCTCTCGCGGAAGGCCGCGAGCGTACTGGGGGACACCACGTGCTCCATCTCCAGGGACACCCTGGCTCGAACAAAGCCACGGAAGAGAGGCAGGCAGTCAGGCTGAACAACCTCCTCGACTGCCCGCTGCCTGGCTCAGTTAATGGCCACCTTGGCCAGGCCCAGGAGCAGTCCTATTGTGATGTATGTAGCACTCAAATCACTGACTCCACACAGACTGGTGTTGTAGTAACTGCTGTGACCTTGGTCCTTTATTGTGTAACTCCAGAGTGCCCCTCAGGTGTGGTGGGCAGCCTTTTATACTCTGTCTCGCAGGTACTTTCGGGTCTCCCACCACAGTGCCCCTTGTGGCACACCATTGTAGCTATACATTTAATGTACATGGACAATACATAACACCTATGAGGAGGCCCCCCGACCCGCTCTCCTCCGCACCGGGTATCCAAAGATCAGGAGCATGGGACTGAACTGCAGCCAGAAATCGAGGAGCAGCCTCTTCAAATAATGGAAGAGGGGCTGCAACCTCACACACTGAACATACACATGGAACACAGACTCTTCCAGACCCCAGAAAATGCAGGCGGCCTGGGAGTCCGTGAACCGACTTAAAAAGTTATTGCACAGGACCAGTAGATAAAGGGAGGACTCCTGCATAGAGACCCCCACCTCCTCCAGCCAGCAAGATGGTGCGCCATGGCGTGTTCGGATGGCAGACGAGGATGGCAAAATGGAGGGTGTGCAAGAGCAGTCCATACAGGAATCCCCTCCATGCCAAGCTGAAAGGCACGGAGGGGATTTCCCGGAAACGGCTCAAGTTGTGAGGTGCCGGCTCTCTCTCTCTCTCTCTCTCCAGTGTCCCTGACTTCCCACATAGCACAGGAGGAGCATGACATGGGTCCGAGCTCTCCTGCCATGACTTAACCCTTAAATTAATTTACTTACTAAAATTTACTTAAACACCAAACAGCTACTTAGTAGTTCGCTGCCAATTAAAACAATCTAAAAGTCAGTCTAAAAGAGAGTTATACTTACCAGTCAAACAGCCAACCACTTACCAGCTTGGCTGTGATGTCACCTCTCGATTTCGCACCCCTCTCTCTTTGTCAGCAGCTGGTTGGGCTGGTCTCTGGGCCTCCGTCTCCAACTCTCGCACTCCTTATCAGCTGCTCTAGTGTCAGCACTGGTCGGAAAAACAAGACAAAACAGCATCTGCTACCCCCACTTGCCCGAACTCACCCACTTACCAAACTCATGAATGCCACTCTTTGCTGCTGCACTCCGTGCTCTGCACGAGCTGCCTCTTTTTAAACTGTATCTCGGTCAGATGACTCACTACTGGTCAGTTGTTTACAGAACTGGCTTTAACTAGCTGCTAATTGCCTCCTACTGGAGGGTTACCTTGTTTTTCTCTGCATAAACCTGAAAGATTCCCAACTATTTAACTTTTCACCTTTAAATTAAACTGTTACTTACTTAGAAGCTACTGGCAATTGCCACTAACAATTTACTCCAGCCTCTAAATGGTTTAAAGAGAATAACACTTAAAACTCACCCACTTACCAAACTCACGAATGCCACTCTTTGCTGCTGCACTCCGTGCTCTGCACGAGCTGCCTCTTTTTAAACTGTATCTAGGTCAGATGACTCACTACTGGTCAGTTGTTTACAGAACTGGCTTTAACTAGCTGCTAATTGCCTCCTACTGGAGGGTTGCCTTGTTTTTCTCTGCATAAACCTGAAAGATTCCCAACTATTTAACTTTTCACCTTTAAATTAAACTGTTACTTACTTAGAAGCTACTGGCAATTGCCACTAACAATTTACTCCAGCCTCTAAATGGTTTAAAGAGAATAACACTTAAAACTCACCCACTTACCAAACTCACGAATGCCACTCTTTGCTGCTGCACTCCGTGCTCTGCACGAGCTGCCTCTTTTTAAACTGTATCTAGGTCAGATGACTCACTACTGGTCAGTTGTTTACAGAACTGGCTTTAACTAGCTGCTAATTGCCTCCTACTGGAGGGTTACCTTGTTTTTCTCTGCATAAACCTGAAAGATTCCCAACTATTTAACTTTTCACCTTTAAATTAAACTGTTACTTACTTAGAAGCTACTGGCAATTGCCACTAACAATTTACTCCAGCCTCTAAATGGTTTAAAGAGAATAACACTTAAAACTCACCCACTTACCAAACTCACGAATGCCACTCTTTGCTGCTGCACTCCGTGCTCTGCACGAGCTGCCTCTTTTTAAACTGTATCTAGGTCAGATGACTCACTACTGGTCAGTTGTTTACAGAACTGGCTTTAACTAGCTGCTAATTGCCTCCAACTGGAGGGTTACCTTGTTTTTCTCTGCATAAACCTGAAAGATTCCCAACTATTTAACTTTTCACCTTTAAATTAAACTGTTACTTACTTAGAAGCTACTGGCAATTGCCACTAACAATTTACTCCAGCCTCTAAATGGTTTAAAGAGAATAACACTTAAAACTCACCCACTTACCAAACTCACGAATGCCACTCTTTGCTGCTGCACTCCGTGCTCTGCACGAGCTGCCTCTTTTTAAACTGTATCTAGGTCAGATGACTTACTACTGGTCAGTTGTTTACAGAACTGGCTTTAACTAGCTGCTAATTGCCTCCAACTGGAGGGTTACCTTGTTTTTCTCTGCATAAACCTGAAAGATTCCCAACTATTTAACTTTTCACCTTTAAATTAAACTGTTACTTACTTAGAAGCTACTGGCAATTGCCACTAACAATTTACTCCAGCCTCTAAATGGTTTAAAGAGAATAACACTTAAAACTCACCCACTTACCAAACTCACGAATGCCACTCTTTGCTGCTGCACTCCGTGCTCTGCACGAGCTGCCTCTTTTTAAACTGTATCTAGGTCAGATGACTCACTACTGGTCAGTTGTTTACAGAACTGGCTTTAACTAGCTGCTAATTGCCTCCTACTGGAGGGTTACCTTGTTTTTCTCTGCATAAACCTGAAAGATTCCCAACTATTTAACTTTTCACCTTTAAATTAAACTGTTACTTACTTAGAAGCTACTGGCAATTGCCACTAACAATTTACTCCAGCCTCTAAATGGTTTAAAGAGAATAACACTTAAAACTCACCCACTTACCAAACTCACGAATGCCACTCTTTGCTGCTGCACTCCGTGCTCTGCACGAGCTGCCTCTTTTTAAACTGTATCTAGGTCAGATGACTCACTACTGGTCAGTTGTTTACAGAACTGGCTTTAACTAGTTGCTAATTGCCTCCAACTGGAGGGTTACCTTGTTTTTCTCTGCATAAACCTGAAAGATTCCCAACTATTTAACTTTTCACCTTTAAATTAAACTGTTACTTACTTAGAAGCTACTGGCAAATGCCACTAACAATTTACTCCAGCCTCTAAATGGTTTAAAGAGAATAACACTTAAAACTCACCCACTTACCAAACTCACGAATGCCACTCTTTGCTGCTGCACTCCGTGCTCTGCACGAGCTGCCTCTTTTTAAACTGTATCTAGGTCAGATGACTCACTACTGGTCAGTTGTTTACAGAACTGGCTTTAACTAGCTGCTAATTGCCTCCTACTGGAGGGTTACCTTGTTTTTCTCTGCATAAACCTGAAAGATTCCCAACTATTTAACTTTTCACCTTTAAATTAAACTGTTACTTACTTAGAAGCTACTGGCAATTGCCACTAACAATTTACTCCAGCCTCTAAATGGTTTAAAGAGAATAACACTTAAAACTCACCCACTTACCAAACTCACGAATGCCACTCTTTGCTGCTGCACTCCGTGCTCTGCACGAGCTGCCTCTTTTTAAACTGTATCTAGGTCAGATGACTCACTACTGGTCAGTTGTTTACAGAACTGGCTTTAACTAGCTGCTAATTGCCTCCTACTGGAGGGTTACCTTGTTTTTCTCTGCATAAACCTGAAAGATTCCCAACTATTTAACTTTTCACCTTTAAATTAAACTGTTACTTACTTAGAAGCTACTGGCAATTGCCACTAACAATTTACTCCAGCCTCTAAATGGTTTAAAGAGAATAACACTTAAAACTCACCCACTTACCAAACTCACGAATGCCACTCTTTGCTGCTGCACTCCGTGCTCTGCACGAGCTGCCTCTTTTTAAACTGTATCTAGGTCAGATGACTCACTACTGGTCAGTTGTTTACAGAACTGGCTTTAACTAGTTGCTAATTGCCTCCAACTGGAGGGTTACCTTGTTTTTCTCTGCATAAACCTGAAAGATTCCCAACTATTTAACTTTTCACCTTTAAATTAAACTGTTACTTACTTAGAAGCTACTGGCAATTGCCACTAACAATTTACTCCAGCCTCTAAATGGTTTAAAGAGAATAACACTTAAAACTCACCCACTTACCAAACTCACGAATGCCACTCTTTGCTGCTGCACTCCGTGCTCTGCACGAGCTGCCTCTTTTTAAACTGTATCTAGGTCAGATGACTCACTACTGGTCAGTTGTTTACAGAACTGGCTTTAACTAGCTGCTAATTGCCTCCTACTGGAGGGTTACCTTGTTTTTCTCTGCATAAACCTGAAAGATTCCCAACTATTTAACTTTTCACCTTTAAATTAAACTGTTACTTACTTAGAAGCTACTGGCAATTGCCACTAACAATTTACTCCAGCCTCTAAATGGTTTAAAGAGAATAACACTTAAAACTCACCCACTTACCAAACTCACGAATGCCACTCTTTGCTGCTGCACTCCGTGCTCTGCACGAGCTGCCTCTTTTTAAACTGTATCTAGGTCAGATGACTCACTACTGGTCAGTTGTTTACAGAACTGGCTTTAACTAGCTGCTAATTGCCTCCTACTGGAGGGTTACCTTGTTTTTCTCTGCATAAACCTGAAAGATTCCCAACTATTTAACTTTTCACCTTTAAATTAAACTGTTACTTACTTAGAAGCTACTGGCAATTGCCACTAACAATTTACTCCAGCCTCTAAATGGTTTAAAGAGAATAACACTTAAAACTCACCCACTTACCAAACTCACGAATGCCACTCTTTGCTGCTGCACTCCGTGCTCTGCACGAGCTGCCTCTTTTTAAACTGTATCTAGGTCAGATGACTCACTACTGGTCAGTTGTTTACAGAACTGGCTTTAACTAGCTGCTAATTGCCTCCAACTGGAGGGTTACCTTGTTTTTCTCTGCATAAACCTGAAAGATTCCCAACTATTTAACTTTTCACCTTTAAATTAAACTGTTACTTACTTAGAAGCTACTGGCAATTGCAACTAACAATTTACTCCAGCCTCTAAATGGTTTAAAGAGAATAACACTTAAAACTCACCCACTTACCAAACTCACGAATGCCACTCTTTGCTGCTGCACTCCGTGCTCTGCACGAGCTGCCTCTTTTTAAACTGTATCTAGGTCAGATGACTCACTACTGGTCAGTTGTTTACAGAACTGGCTTTAACTAGCTGCTAATTGCCTCCTACTGGAGGGTTACCTTGTTTTTCTCTGCATAAACCTGAAAGATTCCCAACTATTTAACTTTTCACCTTTAAATTAAACTGTTACTTACTTAGAAGCTACTGGCAATTGCCACTAACAATTTACTCCAGCCTCTAAATGGTTTAAAGAGAATAACACTTAAAACTCACCCACTTACCAAACTCACGAATGCCACTCTTTGCTGCTGCACTCCGTGCTCTGCACGAGCTGCCTCTTTTTAAACTGTATCTAGGTCAGCTGACTTACTACTGGTCAGTTGTTTACAGAACTTGCTTTAACTAGCTGCTAATTGCCTCCAACTGGAGGGTTACCTTGTTTTTCTCTGCATAAACCTGAAAGATTCCCAACTATTTAACTTTTCACCTTTAAATTAAACTGTTACTTACTTAGAAGCTACTGGCAATTGCCACTAACAATTTACTCCAGCCTCTAAATGGTTTAAAGAGAATAACACTTAAAACTCACCCACTTACCAAACTCACGAATGCCACTCTTTGCTGCTGCACTCCGTGCTCTGCACGAGCTGCCTCTTTTTAAACTGTATCTAGGTCAGATGACTCACTACTGGTCAGTTGTTTACAGAACTGGCTTTAACTAGCTGCTAATTGCCTCCAACTGGAGGGTTACCTTGTTTTTCTCTGCATAAACCTGAAAGATTCCCAACTATTTAACTTTTCACCTTTAAATTAAACTGTTACTTACTTAGAAGCTACTGGCAATTGCCACTAACAATTTACTCCAGCCTCTAAATGGTTTAAAGAGAATAACACTTAAAACTCACCCACTTACCAAACTCACGAATGCCACTCTTTGCTGCTGCACTCCGTGCTCTGCACGAGCTGCCTCTTTTTAAACTGTATCTAGGTCAGATGACTCACTACTGGTCAGTTGTTTACAGAACTGGCTTTAACTAGCTGCTAATTGCCTCCAACTTGAGGGTTACCTTGTTTTTCTCTGCATAAACCTGAAAGATTCCCAACTATTTAACTTTTCACCTTTAAATTAAACTGTTACTTACTTAGAAGCTACTGGCAATTGCCACTAACAATTTACTCCAGCCTCTAAATGGTTTAAAGAGAATAACACTTAAAACTCACCCACTTACCAAACTCACGAATGCCACTCTTTGCTGCTGCACTCCGTGCTCTGCACGAGCTGCCTCTTTTTAAACTGTATCTAGGTCAGATGACTCACTACTGGTCAGTTGTTTACAGAACTGGCTTTAACTAGCTGCTAATTGCCTCCTACTGGAGGGTTACCTTGTTTTTCTCTGCATAAACCTGAAAGATTCCCAACTATTTAACTTTTCACCTTTAAATTAAACTGTTACTTACTTAGAAGCTACTGGCAATTGCCACTAACAATTTACTCCAGCCTCTAAATGGTTTAAAGAGAATAACACTTAAAACTCACCCACTTACCAAACTCACGAATGCCACTCTTTGCTGCTGCACTCCGTGCTCTGCACGAGCTGCCTCTTTTTAAACTGTATCTAGGTCAGATGACTCACTACTGGTCAGTTGTTTACAGAACTGGCTTTAACTAGCTGCTAATTGCCTCCTACTGGAGGGTTACCTTGTTTTTCTCTGCATAAACCTGAAAGATTCCCAACTATTTAACTTTTCACCTTTAAATTAAACTGTTACTTACTTAGAAGCTACTGGCAATTGCAACTAACAATTTACTCCAGCCTCTAAATGGTTTAAAGAGAATAACACTTAAAACTCACCCACTTACCAAACTCACGAATGCCACTCTTTGCTGCTGCACTCCGTGCTCTGCACGAGCTGCCTCTTTTTAAACTGTATCTAGGTCAGATGACTCACTACTGGTCAGTTGTTTACAGAACTGGCTTTAACTAGCTGCTAATTGCCTCCTACTGGAGGGTTACCTTGTTTTTCTCTGCATAAACCTGAAAGATTCCCAACTATTTAACTTTTCACCTTTAAATTAAACTGTTACTTACTTAGAAGCTACTGGCAATTGCCACTAACAATTTACTCCAGCCTCTAAATGGTTTAAAGAGAATAACACTTAAAACTCACCCACTTACCAAACTCACGAATGCCACTCTTTGCTGCTGCACTCCGTGCTCTGCACGAGCTGCCTCTTTTTAAACTGTATCTAGGTCAGATGACTCACTACTGGTCAGTTGTTTACAGAACTGGCTTTAACTAGCTGCTAATTGCCTCCTACTGGAGGGTTACCTTGTTTTTCTCTGCATAAACCTGAAAGATTCCCAACTATTTAACTTTTCACCTTTAAATTAAACTGTTACTTACTTAGAAGCTACTGGCAATTGCAACTAACAATTTACTCCAGCCTCTAAATGGTTTAAAGAGAATAACACTTAAAACTCACCCACTTACCAAACTCACGAATGCCACTCTTTGCTGCTGCACTCCGTGCTCTGCACGAGCTGCCTCTTTTTAAACTGTATCTAGGTCAGATGACTCACTACTGGTCAGTTGTTTACAGAACTGGCTTTAACTAGCTGCTAATTGCCTCCTACTGGAGGGTTACCTTGTTTTTCTCTGCATAAACCTGAAAGATTCCCAACTATTTAACTTTTCACCTTTAAATTAAACTGTTACTTACTTAGAAGCTACTGGCAATTGCCACTAACAATTTACTCCAGCCTCTAAATGGTTTAAAGAGAATAACACTTAAAACTCACCCACTTACCAAACTCACGAATGCCACTCTTTGCTGCTGCACTCCGTGCTCTGCACGAGCTGCCTCTTTTTAAACTGTATCTAGGTCAGATGACTCACTACTGGTCAGTTGTTTACAGAACTGGCTTTAACTAGTTGCTAATTGCCTCCAACTGGAGGGTTACCTTGCTTTTCTCTGCATAAACCTGAAAGATTCCCAACTATTTAACTTTTCACCTTTAAATTAAACTGTTACTTACTTAGAAGCTACTGGCAATTGCAACTAACAATTTACTCCAGCCTCTAAATGGTTTAAAGAGAATAACACTTAAAACTCACCCACTTACCAAACTCACGAATGCCACTCTTTGCTGCTGCACTCCGTGCTCTGCACGAGCTGCCTCTTTTTAAACTGTATCTAGGTCAGATGACTCACTACTGGTCAGTTGTTTACAGAACTGGCTTTAACTAGTTGCTAATTGCCTCCAACTGGAGGGTTACCTTGCTTTTCTCTGCATAAACCTGAAAGATTCCCAACTATTTAACTTTTCACCTTTAAATTAAACTGTTACTTACTTAGAAGCTACTGGCAATTGCAACTAACAATTTACTCCAGCCTCTAAATGGTTTAAAGAGAATAACACTTAAAACTCACCCACTTACCAAACTCACGAATGCCACTCTTTGCTGCTGCACTCCGTGCTCTGCACGAGCTGCCTCTTTTTAAACTGTATCTAGGTCAGATGACTCACTACTGGTCAGTTGTTTACAGAACTGGCTTTAACTAGCTGCTAATTGCCTCCTACTGGAGGGTTACCTTGTTTTTCTCTGCATAAACCTGAAAGATTCCCAACTATTTAACTTTTCACCTTTAAATTAAACTGTTACTTACTTAGAAGCTACTGGCAATTGCCACTAACAATTTACTCCAGCCTCTAAATGGTTTAAAGAGAATAACACTTAAAACTCACCCACTTACCAAACTCACGAATGCCATTCTTTGCTGCTGCGGGAAGTGTGTCCAGCTGCAGCTCCTGACAGACCGCATGATGGCACTGGAACTGCGGATAGACTCACTCTGGAGCATGCGCGATGCTGAGAATGTTGTGGATAGCACATTTAGTGATTTAGTCACACCGCAGGTAAGGGTTAGGACAGATAGTGAATGGATGACCAAGAGACAAGGCAAGAGCAGTTAGATAGTGCAGGAGTCCCCTGCGGCCATCTCCCTCCAAAACAGATATACCGTTTTGGATACTGTTGGGGGAGATGACTTACCAGGGGAAGGCACCAGCAGCCAGGTTCATGGCACCATGGGTGGCTCTGCTGCACAGAAGGGTGGGAAAAAGAGTGGGAGAGCTATAGTGATGGGGGACTCTATTGTAAGGGGAATAGATAGGAGTTTCTGCGGCCGCAATCGAGACTCCAGGATAGTATGTTGCCTCCCTGGTGCAAGGGTCAAGGATGTTTTGGAGTGGCTGCAGAGCATTCTGGAGAGGGAGGGTAAACAGCCAGTTGTCGTTGTACATGTAGGTACCAACGATATAGGTATGAAGCGGGAAGAGGTCCTACAAGCTGAATTTAGGGAGCTAGGAGTGAAATTAAAAAGTAGGACCTCAAAGTAGGAATCTCTGGATTGCTACCAGTGCCACGTGCTAATCAGAGTAGAGGGAGCAGGATAGTTAGAATAAATACGTGGCTTGAGCAGTGGTGCAAGAGGGAGGGATTCAAATTCCTGGGACATTGGAAGCAGTTCTGGGGGAAGTGGGACCTGTACAAAAGGGACGTTCTGCACTTGGGCATGACTGGAACTGATGTCCTGGGGGTAACATTTGCGAATGCAGTTCGGGAGTGTTTAAACTAATATGGCAGGGGGATGGGAACCAATGCAGCGAGAAAGGGCGAAATAATATGGAGTCAGAAACAGATGGTAGAAAGATAAAAAGCAATATTGGAAGGCCGAGTAAACAAAGGCAAAAAACAAAAAGGGCAACACTACATCATAATTCTAAAAGGACAAAGGGTGTTAAAAAAAACAAGCCTGAAGGCTTTGTGTCTTAAGGCAAGGAGTATCCAGAAAAAGTTGGATGAATTAACTGTGCAAATAGATGTTAACAGATATGATGTGATTGGGATTACAGAGACCTGTCTCCAGGATAATCAGGGCTGGGAACTCAACATCCAAGGGTAGTCAACATTCAGGAAGGATAAAATAAAAGGAAAAGGAGGTGGGGTAGCACTGCTGGTTAAAGAGGAGATTAATGCAATAGTTCGGAAGGACATTAGCTTGGATGATGTGGAGTCTATATGGGTAGAGCTGCAGAACACCAAAGGGCAAAAAACGTTAGTGGGAGTTGTGTACAGACCTTCAAACAGTAGTAGTGATGTTGGGGAGGGCATCAAATAGGAAATTAGGGGTGCATGCAATAAAAGTGCAGCAGTTATCATGAGTGACTTTAATATGCATTTGGATTGGGCTAACCAAACTGGAAGCAATACGGTGGAGGAGCATTTCCTGGAGTGCATAAGGGATGATTTTCTCGACCAATATGTCGAGGAACCAACTAGGGGGAAGGCCATCTTAGACTGGGTGTTGTGTAATGAGAGAGGATTAATTAGCAATCTCATTGCGTGAGGCCCCTTGGGGAAGAGTGACCATAATATGGTGGAATTCTGCATTAGGATGGAGAATGAAACAGTTAATTCAGAGACCATGGTCCAGAACTTAAAGAAGGGTAACTTTGAAGGTATGAGGCGTGAATTGGCTAGGATAGATTGGCGAATGATACTTAAGGGGTTGACTGTGGATGGGCAATGTCAGACATTTAGAGACCGCATGGATGAACTACAACAATTGTACATTCCTGTCTGGCGTAAAAATAAAAAAGGGAAGGTGGCTCAACCGTGGCTATCAAGGGAAAGCAGGGATAGTATTAAAGCCAAGGAAGTGGCATACAAATTGGCCAGAAATAGCAGCGAACCCGGGGACTGGGAGAAATTTAGAACTCAGCAGAGGAGGACAAAGGGTTTGATTAGAGCAGGGAAAATAGAGTATGAGAGGAAGCTTGCAGGGAACATTAAGACGGACTGCAAAAGTTTCTATAGATATGTAAAGAGAAAAAGGTTAGTGAAGAGAAACGTTATGCAGTCAGAATCAGGGGAAGTCATAACAAGGAACAAAGAAATGGCAGACCAATTGAACAAGTACTTTGGTTCGGTATTCACTAAGGAGGACACAAACAACCTTCTGGATATAAAAGGGGTCAGAGGGTCTAGTAAGAAGGAGGAACTGAGGGAAATCCTTATTAGTCAGGAAATTGTGTTGGGGAAATTGATGGGATTGAAGGCCGATAGATCCCCAGGCCCTGATGGACTGCATCCCAGAGTACTTAAGGAGGTGGCCTTGGAAATATCAGATGCATTGACGGTCATTTTCCAACATTCCATAGACTCTGGATCAGTTCCTATGGAGTGGAGGGTAGCCAATGTAACCCCACTTTTTCAGAAAGGAGGGAGAGAGAAAACAGGGAATTATAGACCGGTCAGCCTGACATCGGTCGTGGATAAAATGATGGAATCAATTATTAAGGATGTCACAGCAGCGCATTTGGAAAGAGGTGACATGATAGGTCCAAGTCAGCATGGATTTGTGAAAGGGAAATCATGCTTGACAAATCTTCTGGAATTTTTTGAGGATGTTTCCAGTAGAGTGGACAAGGGAGAACCAGTTGATGTGGTGTATTTGGACTTTCAGAAGGCTTTCGACAAGGTCCCACACAAGAGATTAATGTGCAAAGTTAAAGCACATGGGATTGGGGGTAGTGTGCTGATGTGGCTTGAGAACTGGTTGGCAGACAGGAAGCAAAGAGTAGGAGTAAATGGGTACTTTTCAGAATGGCAGGCAGTGACTAGTGGGGTACCGCAAGGTTCTGTGCTGGAGCCCCAGCTGTTTACATTGTACATTAATGATTTAGATGAGGGGATTAAATGTATCTCCAAATTTGCGGATGACACTAAGATGGGTGGCAGTGTGAGCTGCGAGGAGGATGCAATGAGGCTGCAGAGTGACTTGGATAGGATAGGTGAGTGGGCAAATGCATGGCAGATGAAGAATAATGTGGATAAATGTGAGGTTATCCACTTTGGTGGTAAAAACAGAGAGACAGACTATTATCTGAATAGTGACAGATTAGGAAAAGGGGAGATGCAACGAGACCTGGGTGTCATGGTACATCAGTCATTGAAGGTTGGCATGCAGGTACAGCAGACGGTTAAGAAAGCAAATAGCATGTTGGCCTTCATAGCGAGGGGATTTGAGTACTGGTGCAGGGAGGTGTTACTACAGTTGTACAGGACCTTGGTGAGGCCACACCTGGAGTATTGTGTACAGTTTTGGTCTCCTAACTTGAGGAAGGACATTCTTGCTATTGAGGGAGTGCAGCAAAGGTTCACCAGACTGATTCCCGGGATGGCGGGACTGACATATCAAGAAAGACTGGATCAACTAGGCTTGTATTCACTGGAGTTCAAAAGAATGAGAGGGGATCTCATAGAAACGTTGAAAATTCTGACGGGTTTGGACAGGTTAGATGCAGGAAGAATGTTTCCAATGCTGAGGAAGTCCAGAACCAGGGGTCACAGTCTAAGGATAAGGGGTAAGCCATTTAGGACCGAGATGAGGAGAAACTTCTTCACCCAGAGAGTGGTGAACCTGTGGAATTCTCCACCACAGAAAGTTGTTGAGGCCAATTCACTAAATATATTCAAAAAGGAGTTAGATGTAGTCCTTACTACTCGGGGGATCAAGGGGTATGGCGAGAAAGCAGGAATGGGGTACTGAAGTTGCATGTTCAGCCATGAACTCATTGAATGGCGGTGCAGGCTCAAAGTGCCGAATGGCCTACTGCTGCACCTATTTTCTATGTTTCTATGTTTCTATGAGAGAGAGAGAGAGAGGTTTCGGGGCTTGGTGCTGATGAGGAATTCCGTCCGGACGAGGGTCAGTTCGGATGGGATTGCCCCACATTCTTGAGCCTCCTCGACACACCTAGTGGAGTCAACAGCTCTACAAACCTGTGAGCATACTCACAGGTACATACATTACAGAAAGTATCCGGTATGCCTTCTTAACCTGTCCTGCTACCTTCAAGGATCTGTGGTCATGCACTCCAAGGTCGCTCTGTTCCTCTACACTTCTCAGTACCTACCATTTACTGTGTATTCCCTTGCCTTATTAGCCCTCCCCGGTTCTGATAAGTGGATACAGCAGGACGATGCACTGTGTTCCCAGAGGTATGTCTATGCATTCTTTAGCATGTTTACCTGGTTAACTGGTTGAAAGTGATAACAATTCATGACTTACTTGACAGTTAAGGCCCCTAATCTGTAACACGTCAGCCAAGTAGTTTACTAATCAATTAATTAAATTTTTGACTTTGTGGCTTAAAATATGCTCTTAAGGTCTACAGAATGCAACAAATGAAGATTAAAATCATCTTTTTTTAAACACATTTACAGAAAAGCTCCCTTTTATTTTGCACTTTGTGTGAGACTTTCGGCATTACAATGAATGCTGAACTGAAGATCAGAACATACATGGAATATCATTGCTGAAACACTTATTATTCTGCTTACCATGCACCTGATGAGCACAAAATTGCAAAAGTTGGCTAATCTAATATGCAGGACTCTGCCACTTTTTATTTTGACTGGCTCAGGGAGAAATGTGGAAAACTCAATGTACCTAGAAGCTCACAATTGCATTCAGTCTGCTATTTGTAAAAAAAAATGTTGTAAAATAAATTATTGGTAGGAATGTTCCTTGCTATCCTTTTCATGTGGCTTATCATCAACTGCAAAGTACAAATGCATCAACTCATGGAACAGATGACTCATTTTACAAAACTGTAAAGATAAAATCCTATAACATGCCTGACTCAGAGGTTTATGCTAGAACTGCAGCATTTTGCACCGTCATACGCAGGACTTGCAATTAAATAGTGCATGTCATATTGAGGTTTTTTTGTGCGCTCAGATTCATAATCACAATATTTTATTTTTCACTGTAATAAAAAAATGACAAAGCACATAAATATTACAGCACTTGCAGCACCAGTAGCCATCTCCTGTGCTGAGTTCAAAAAAGCTATATTCACACATCACAACCTATAAGTACATCTGATGCTTTTGGATCCTTTCTGTGTCACATTTTGAATCCTTCTTTTGTGTGGCAAAGTTCAATTCAATCTCTTTGATTCAAATCATCATTATCATCATAGGCCTGTGTGGTGGCTGATGTGCAACAGTCACCACACGTTAAAAAAATCCACGCACAGGCATCTTCCAGCCCTTCAATTGGAGTTCAGGACTGGAATATCGGGTCCTTCATTGAAACATCTGTGAACCCACGTGGAAGCAAGTCATTCTCTAAATGTTCTGTTGAATTTCAGTCGTCCAACTAGCAACATGTTGATTCTGTATACACAATAATTAACAGGTGGTACTACTCTCACCCTTGAATCAGAAAGTCATGGATTGAAGACTCACTCCTGAGAGTTGAGCATGTAATCTAGGCTGATACTTCAGTGCAGTACTGAGGGAGTGCTGCACTATTGGAGCACATTTCAGATGAGATGTTAAACTGAGGCCTTGCATGTCATCTCAAGTAGATATAAAATACTTCAAAAAGTAAGTTATTGGTTGTGAAGTGCTTTGGGACATCCTGAGGATATGACAGGCACAGCAAGTTCTTTCTTTCAATGCAATGCTAATATTTTAACAAAATTCAGCAGCACTATTCTTCAGCTTTGGCTTCTAGGTGCAGGTGTTTGTTAACACAGAAATATAATCAGAGGCCTTGATGTTGATGATAACATATCCCCTGGGCACCCCTAATGGTTGTTTACAGGATTAGGACAGCTTTGGGTTTTCTACTTTCTCCTTGTCACTCAGGGCTAGAAATTGGCCAAATAGTTTTTTTGGTGCTAATCGCGTTTAACGTCTTTTTTTTAAATGCCAAAATAGCGTCAAAAAATAAACACGCAAAATTGGGCAAACGCTTTTTCACGATCGCTATAGCGGTAAAATAGCGCCATTTTCAAAAACTTTTGTGCAACGAAACTCAATTTTCGGCGTAAAAAAAAAACACCTGTTCTGCGCATGCATAAAATTTTTTTTTATTTCTTTCTCACCCGTTTTTTTCTTCCGATCCTTCTGGCACCTTCCAGGTCACGTGCAGGCTCGTGCATGCACAGTGCACCCACGGCTCAATCAACCACTTTTGAGTGAGGATTCAAACAGCGGCAGAGTTCAGCACAGTTCATCACTGTTCATCAAAAATTAAAAATGCAGGGTGATTAAGCAAAGAAGAGGGCCAGGAAATTCACTGAAGATGCAAATGAGGCCCTCCTCACTGTTGTAGAAAGCAGATGCGGGGGGACATTTCGAGGAAGGGTCGTGGAAACTATACCCATCTACTATAAAATATGTGTGGAAGAGTGTGGCTAAGCAGATTTCCTCAGTGGACTCTATCGAGAGGGACCATGTCCAGTTCAGGAAGAGGTGGAATGACCATTTCAGGGTGTCACAGTAAATAATATTTTTATTTAAGCACTCCAATTACTTCAATTGTAAATGTGACATATGTTGGTATCGCTAGGCTTAGTGTTGCGCCTTATTTGCCATGAATTATCGTCACACATTAAGAAGACTGCTTTTTGACATCTTAAAAGATGATGTTTTCCTGATGAACCATGTGCAACTACCAGGGCCATTGAACGAGACTCCCTAAACAAATGCTCTATGCGGAGCTCCTTCATGGCAAACGAGCCACAGGTGGACAGCGGAAACGTTACAAGGACACCCTCAAAGCCTCCCTGATAAAGTGCGACATCACCACTGACACCTGGGAGTCCTTGGCCGAAGACCGCCCAAGGTGGAGAAAGTGCATCCGGGCAGGCGTTGAACTCTTCGAATCTCAACGCCGAGAGCGTGAAGAGATCAAGCACAGGCAGTGGAAGGAACGTGCGGCAAACCAGTCCCACCCACCCCTTCACTCGGCGAATATCTGTCTCATCTGTGACAGAGTCTGTGGCTCTCGTATTGGACTGTTCAGTCACCAAAGAACTCACTTCAGCAGTGGAAGCAAGTCTTCCTCGATTCCGAGGGACTGTCCATGATGATGATGTATTAAATGCACACAGTATGGTATAAGTGTTTCGATGACTATCTATGTGTGCCATAAGAGCAGAAGGGTCCTCTGTTAAAAATTTGTATTGTCATCTTCACAGGGAAAGTTGTCCCACAACCGCCAAGTGCAACAGGAAACAGGCAGCGGTCCTTCAAAACTGGTCCCACTCACCCACCTTGAAAGTCGCGTGGCAGGTCTGATGGGTGCCTCGCAGAAATCAACTACCCGTGGGGGTGCTGACCCCACGTTGGAGAGTGAGGGTAAATCCTGCAAAATCCATGGGCTGGGTTGGCTCAATGTTTTTTACTGTCTGTGGTCTAGGCTTCGGTTTATGCGATGTACTGATCTGCGGATTAGGGTTCAATTAATGCAATGTACTATCAGTCGTCGACATGTAATGCAGTAGTGGTAGTCCTTCAAATGAGCCTGCGCTATGTGAGCCTACTGATGTCACCCTGCCCCCTTCCCTGCTGCTAACCAGTCATCTGTTGTTTTCTATTTTGCAGATGTGGATTCCGAGTCTTCAGATGCAGCAGAGGCAGACAAGCAAATGGATTTGGTGGGACCGGCTGGGCAAAGCATTCAGCTCAGCAAACAGCTCCTCAAGGTCATGGGTGGGATTTCGGGAAATATTGCAGCACTATCTGCAAACATAAGGGAGAGCATGTCACAGCTAGTAGCTGCAATGCGCAAGAACACCAAGGCTGTCAATGCCCAGTGGCAATTGACGGTCTCGACTCATGGCACTCCAGTCCCCAGTTTTCACCGAAACCAAGTTTGTGCAGTGTCTCATTTGCAGAATAACAGGGGGTAATAGTCAACATGGTGGGATAGTCAATGATGAAATGTGCCATTCAGCCTTCAAGCAAAGCGTCGAATTATCAGTTGCTGACGTAAGGTTTTTGCAGTGGGGAAAGCTCCATGAGACCTCCTCCCCTGCCATTGTGGTTCTGCAATCCCCAGTGGCAAATCCTGTTCCCTCATGATGGCTACTTTGTGTAGCATGCAGCACACCACAATGAACTCAGCGACCTGCTGAGGGGAGTATTGCAGGCAGCTTCCAAAGTGATCCAGGAATCAGAAACTCCAATTGTCTTATCGCCGATGTTGCGTGTGGCTATATAGCTGTTATCGTAGCGATGCTCCATTTACGTCTGAGGGTTGCGGAGGGGGGTCATGAGCCAGCTCTGGCCTTCTGGCTGACGCTCAAACAGCTGTGAAATACTGCTCTCATGCAAGATGAAAGCATTATTGGATGCTCCCTGAAAATTGTGCATTTCCTGCCATGCTGCGCTGAGTGTGGTCACAGACGATCTGTACGTTTAGCGAGTGGAATCCCTTTCGGTTTCGGTAAACCTCTGGATCCTCAAAAGGTGCTCGCAGGACGATGTGTGTACAGTCAATGACAGCCTACATTTAACAGCGGCAGGGTCATGGCCCAGGAACGACGCAGCATTTAACAGCGGCAGGGTCATGGTCCAGGAACGACGCAGCATTTAACAGCGGCAGGGTCGTGGCCCAGGAGTTGCGCAGCATATAACAGCGGCAGGGTCATGGTCCAGGAACGACGCAGCATTTAACAGCGGCGGGGTTGTGGCCCAGGAGTTGCGCAGCATTTAACAGCGGCAGGGTCATGGCCCAGGAATGACGCAGCATTTAACAGCGGCGGGGTTGTGGCCCAGGAGTTGCGCAGCATATAACAGCAGTGGAGTTGGGGCTTGGTCTCCAGTCGTCTTGATCATCCTCACCACTGGACCAAGACCTAGCTCTGTCAAGCTTGTGTGGTGGCTGATGTGCAATGGTCACCACACATTAAAAAAATCCACACACAGCCATCTCCCACCCTTTAAGATGTAACTCATTGTCACATCTGTGAGCCCATCTTTTTTTGGTGTGAAGAGCGTCATCCTCATTACGAGGGATTGCCTAATAGTAGTAGTACGTTTGGGAAGCCAACAATTCGTGCAAAGCCTATAGCCCTTTCATTCTGTGCCTCCACGGTCATTGGTAAGTTTATGAAGTCCTTCCTGCATGCATACAGTACATCATCATCATAGCCAATCCCTCGGAATCGAGAAAGACTTGCTTCCACTCTTGAAGTGAGTTCTTTACTGGCTGAACAGTCCAATACGAGAGCCACAGACTCTGCCATAGGCGGGACAGATAGTCGTTGAGGGAAGGGGTGGGTGGGACTGGTTCGCTGCACGCTCTTTCCACTGTCAGAGCTTGAGTTCTGCATGCTCTCAGCGATGAGACTCGAGGTGCTCAGCACCCTCTCGGATGCATTTCCTCCACTTAGGGCAGTCTTGCGCCAGGGACTCCCATGTGTCAGTGGGGATGTTGCACTTTATCAGGGAGGCTTTGAGGGAGTCCTTGTAGCATTTCCGCTGCCCACCTTTGGCTCGTTTGCCATGCAGGAGCTCCGAGCAGAGCACTTGCTTTGGGAGTCTCGTGTCTGGCATGCGGACTATATGGCCTGCCCAGCGGAGCTGATCAAGTGTGGACAGTGCTTCAATGCTGGGGATGTTAGCCTGAGTGAGGACACTGATGTTGGTGTACCTGCCCTCCCAGGGGATTTATAGGATCTTGTGGAGACATCATTGGTGATATTTCTCCAGCAACTTGAAGTGTCTACTGTACATCGTCCACGTCTCTGAGCCATACAGGAGGGCAGGTATTACTATAACCCTGTAGACCATGAGCTTGGTGGCAGTTTTGAGGGCCTGAGCTTCAAACACTCTTTTCCTCAGGCAGCCGAAGGCTACACTGGCGCACTGGAGGAGGTGTTGGATCTCGTCGTCGATGCCTGCTCTTGTTGATCGGAGGCTCCCGAGATATGGGAAGTAGTTCACAGTGTCTTCCCTCCAAAGGCTTTCATTCACTGAACTAGGGCTCCTTTTTTCAAGATGGCGCCGTTAGCGCTGGTTTCATTGTGAATCCGACCTGGTATGACTTGCATTTTTTGGGGCATTTTTTTTCACGGACTTTAAAAATAACGGTATTGGCCAATTTTTCAAAAACGGCGACAGCGGAGCTTTCAATGCCAAATGACGCGACAAAAATGGTCCAAAAAAAGGGCGGACGGTATTTTTTACTACCGGTGGTAAACCGCTAGCCAATATAGCAAAATGACGGAAGAAAATTTTAGTGCCAAAAAACATACTTTTACATGAGGGGCGGAAAGGAACCATTAATGTATAATTAGCACATGAAATTTTACGCCCAGAACAATTTCCCCACCAGTGTCATGTGATATAAATTAGAAGATCAAACTAGAAACATAGAAACATAGAAAATAGTTGCAGGAGTAGGCCATTCGGCCCTTCGAGCCTGCACCACCATTCAATAAGATCATGGCTGATCATTCACCTCAGTACCCCTTTCCTGCTTTCTCTCCATACCCCTTCATCCCTTTAGCTGTAAGAGCCATATCTAACTCCCTCTTGAATATATCCAATGAACTGGCATCAACAACTCTCTGCGGTAGGGAATTCCACAGGAATTCTCTGAGTGAAGAAGTTTCTCCTCATCTCAGTCCTAAAAGGCTTACACCTTATCCTAAGACTGTGTCCGCTGGTTCTGGACTTCCCCAACACCGGGAACATTCTTCCTGCATCTAACCTGTCCAGTCCCGTCAGAATTTTATGTGTTTCTTTGAGATCCCCTCTCATCCTTCTAAACTCCAGTGAATACAGACCCAGTCGATCCAGTCTCTCCTCATATGTCAGTCCAGCCATCCCGGGAATCAGTCTGGTGAACCTTCGCTGCACTCCCTCAATAGCAAGAATGTCCTTCCTCAGATTAGGAGAACAAAACTGAACACAATATCCCAGGTGAGGCCTCACCAAGGCCCTGTACAACTGCAGTAAGACCTCCCTGCTCCTATGCTCGAAACCCCTCGCTATGAAGGCCGACATACCATTTGCCTTCTTCACCGCCTGCTGTACCTGCATGCCAACTTTCAATGACTGATGAACCATGACACCCAGGACTTGTTGCACCTCCCCTTTTCCTAATCTGCCGCCATTCAGATAATATTCTGCCTTCGTGTTTTTGCCCCCAAAGTGGATAACCTCACATTTATCCACATCATGCTGCATCTGCCATGCATTTGCCAACTCATCTAACCTGTCCAAGTCACCCTGCCGCCTCTTAGCGTCCTCCTCACAGCTCACACCATCACCCAGTTTAGTGTCATCTGCAAATTTGGAGATATTACACTCAATTCCTTCATCCAAATCATTAATGTATATTGTAAATAGCTGGGGTCCCAGCACTGAGCCCTGCAGCACCCCACTAGTCACTGCCTGCCATTCTGAAAAGGACCGTTTATCCCGACTCTCTGCTTCCTGTCTGCCAACTAGTTCTCTATCCACGCAGTACATTACCCCCAATACCATGTGCTTTAATTTTGCACAACAATCTCTTGTGTGGGACCTTGTCAAAAGCCTTTTGAAACTCTAAATACACCACATCCACTAGTTCTCCCTTGTCCACTCTACTAGTTACAACCTCAAAAAATTCCAGAAGATTTGTCAAGCATGATTTCCCTTTCATAAATCCATATTGAATTGGACCAATCATGTCAGTGCTTTCCAAATGCGCTGTTATTTCATCTTTAATAATTGATTCCAACATTTTCCCCACTGATGTCAGGCTAACCGGTCTATAATTACTCTTTTTCTCGCTCCATCCTTTTTTAAAAAGTGGTGTTACATTAGCTACCCTCCAATCCAAAGGAACTGATCCAGAGTCGATAGACTGTTGGAAAATGATCACCAATGCATCCACTATTTCTCGGGCCACTTCCTTAAGTACTCTGGGATGCAGACTATCAGGCCCCAGGGATATATCGGCCTTCAATCCCATCAATTTCCCTAACACAATTTCCCGCCTAATAAGGATTTCCTTCAGTTCCTCCTTCTCACTCGACCCTCGGTCCCCTAGTACTTCCGGAAGTTTATTTGTGTTTTCCTTCGTGAAGACAGAACCAAAGTATTTGTTCAATTGGTCTGCCATTTCTTTTTTTCCCATTATAAATTCACCTGAATCTGACCTCAAGGGACCTGCGTTTGTCTCCACTATACTTTTTCTCTTCACATATCTATAAAAGTTTTTGCAGTCAGTTTTTATGTTCCCGGCAAACTTCCTCTCATACTCTATTTTCCCCCTCCTAATTAAACCCTTTGTCCTCCTCTGCTGAATTCTAAATTTCTCCCAGTCCTCAGGCTTGCTGTTTTTTCTGGCTAATTTATATGCCTCTTCCTTGGATTTAACACGATCCTTAATTTCCCTTGTTAGCCACGGTTGAGCCACCTTCCCTGTTTTATTTTTACTCCAGACAGGGATGTACAATTGTTGAAGTTCATCCATGTGATCTTTAAATGTTTGCCATTGCCTATCCACCGTCAACCCTCTGAGTATCATTTGCCAGCCTATTCTAGCCAATTCACGTCTCATACCATCGAAGTTACCTTTCCTTAAGTTCAGGACCCTAGTTTCTGAATTAACTGTCACTCTCCATCTTAATAAAGAATTCTACCATATTATGGTCACTCTTCCCCAAGGGGCCTCGCACAACAAGTTTGTCAGTTACTCCTTTCTCATTACTGTTCTTTCAGTTAGAGTTACGGTGTGTAGGTTGGGAAAATGTGAAATGCTTAAAATATATTTTCAGAACAAAAACAAAATCCCAACCACCTTGTTGCATTTTATCCGTAGGAACTCACAATTCAAGTGCAACAGGGAGTTGATATTTGATGCACTACAAAGATGTGTTGCTCTTGCTTTTGAATTCAGTACTATCTGAAGCCCTGCAGACAAATGATGAGGGCAACCTATTCTGATACAGTCCATCCTCTGCAACATTGTGGGGGTGGTCAGTGCTCTCCGAGATTATGACTGGAGCAAAGTTACAAGAGTGGCCATGCATAAACCAGACCTATAGGCTTATGTGAGGAATATAAAAACTGCTGCAAGTTGCATCTCAATGTTCTGTATCAGAATGCTGTGAGGCAATCTCAGAAAAATACACTATTATGATAGTAATCTTGAGTCATTTATGGTACTACTTTTTACATGAGGCACAGAATTAGCAGCATGTGTGCAACTTACCAAGAATCTACATATTTTTGGATAAAAGATTGATGACAACAGATGTATTATAGTAGTCACGTTACCAGTTATGAAAAACTTGCGCAAACAATGATTGCAACTTGTTCGCTAACTGTAATCTTCTCTACCATCCACTGGTTGTTACACAGTATTAAATTTAGTATCATTCCTCTCTTTGTGTTCCCAAAACAATACATAGAAACATAGAAAATAGGTGCAGGAGTAGGCCATTCAGCCCTTCGAGCCTGCACCGCCATTCAATGAGTTCATGGCTGAACATGCAACTTCAGTTCTCCTTTTACTCCCAGTATAGATCTTTCGATTTATCCATAGTAAATTGAAGACACCCGTAACAATCACATGTGATCCCTTCACTTAAGAGTCTGAAGTTCCAGGGCCCATCTCTGTTTCTGACCTGGTGGCCTCTTCCATTAATTAATATTTTTTCTTTTATGTCACTTGCATTTATTCACAATGTTTTCATTTTGTCTGCAACCAATCCAGATGTTTTTGTCTCTGCTATCATGGCCGGAATTTTGCCTAGCTGGGTGGGTCCAGTGCAGCCGGTGTCCATTGTGGGTTGTGACCCCACTGCTGGCTCCATCCTGCTGTTGAAAATGAACTTGCCTTAATGGGGCCTATTAAGTCAGCCCAATGAGTTGGAGCGGGTCTGGTGACGTCATTCATGATGCATTTTCAGCCGTGATTTTTAATGGGATCATAACCACATTAGATTTGAAGTTTAATCTAACATAGGTACTGTCAGTGCACTACAGCATTGGAGTGCAGCAAACACTGCCATTGGCCTAGAAATCCCGGTTGGCTGCTTCCCGCGAGCGATCGGGTAAAAACGTTTAAAGCGATGCGCACTTACCTGAACCTGCTGCGCCCACGAGGGATCCCGGTCCTGAGGCCTCCACTCACTGCGCATCGGAACGCGTGCAAGTCAGGACGTCTGCAGAGCTGGAGCTGCAGTCACGTTACTCTGGACAGCCAATCCAGGTAAAGTATATACTCATTCATAATAATGGGAACTCCGTAAGTTGAACCCCTATGTCCTGTGCAGCTCCATGTGATTGTTGAGAAGGTTGGTGTTGTTATTGGTGCTGCTGGTGTCGGGGATGATTGTGGTCAGATTCTGAGGACCAAGGTGAGACAGTAAAATGGTACCCATGTTGATGGAACAGATGGAAAGTGAAGTAGAGATGACAGAAGCAATCTGTCAGTGGTGAGAGAGTTCTTCCAATGATGTGACACGGGGTGGAGACTTTGCTGGAAACACTTGCAGTCTGCAGAATCTGTGCAGGAAATGGACTGAGCAACAGCTTCTGCCTGAGGAAAGTGACCATCTGTCAGATGGGAGCTTTTACTGTACATCTGATGCTGTCAAGTAATCAGCTGAAGCAACAGCCACATAACTCCCACCTCGGTTTGACAGACATGGTTCCTGAGCTGTGTGAATCCCGTGGCCATGCAGGGAAATTTAAACAGTAAGTGACAAAAGGCTCTTAAGTGCCTGTAAACTAACTGATAATGATTTCAATTGGTTCACCCACCTTTGCCGGTCGGCTCCACAATGACAGATGCGTCTGGGAGAAAGGTACGTGGGGGCAGGATGACAGCAGGTACCAGACCCCCGAACTCACCGGCTCCGACCCCCGAACTCCCCGATCCCGACTCCTGATCTCCCCAACCCCCAATCTCCCCAACTCCTGTTCTCTCCGACTCCTGATCTCTCCGACCCCTGATCTCCCCGACCCCGATTTCCCGACTCCCGATCTCCCCGACCCCAGATCTCCCCGACCCCCAATCTCCTTGACCCCCGATCTTCCCGCCCCCCAGATCTCCCCGACCCCCGATCTCCCCGACTCCCGATCTCTCCGACACCAGATCTCCCCAGCCCCCGATCTCCCTGGCTCCCGATCTCCCCGACCCCAGATCTCCCCGGCCCCAGATCTCCCTGGCCCCAGATCTCCCCGACCCCCAATCTACCCGGCCCCCGATCTCCTTGACCCCCAATCTTCCCGCCCCCCAGATCTCCCCGACTCCCGATCTCCCCAACACCAGATCTCCCCAACACCAGATCTCCCCAGCACCCGATCTCCCCGACCCCCGATCTCCCCGGCTCCCGATATCCCCAACCCCAGATCTCCCCAGCCCCAGATCTCCCTGGCCCCAGATCTCCCCGACCCCCGATCTCCCCAGCTCCCGATCTCCCCGGCTCCTGAACTCCCCGACCCCCGATCTCCCCGGCTCCCGAACTCCCCGACCCCCAATCTCCCCGGCCCCAGATCTCCCCGACCCCCAATCTCCCCAGCTCCCGATTTCCCCGGCTCCCGATCTCCCCGGCCCCCGAACTCCCCAACCCCCGATCTCCCCGGCCCCAGATCTCCCCAACCCCCGATCTCCCCAGCTCCCGATCTTCCCGGCCCCCGATTTCCCTGATCTCCCCGACCCCCGATCTCCCCGGCCACCCAATCTCCCTGACCTCCTATCTCACCAACCCCCGATCTCTCCGGCCCCTGATTTCCCCGATCCCTGATCGCCCCAGCCCTGACCCCCGATCTCCTCGGCCTCCCGATCTCCCCGACCCCCTATCTCCCCGACCCCCGATCTTCATGGCCCCCGATCTCCCCGGCTCTAATCCCTGACCTCCAACCCCTGATCTCTCCACCCCTGATCTCCACGACCCCAATCTCCTCGGACTCCCGATCTCCCTGACCCCCGATCTCCCCGGTTCCCGATCTCCCTGGCCCCCGAACTTCCCAACACCCGATCTCCCCGGCCCCAGATCTCCCCGACTCCCCGATCTTCCCAGCTCCCGATCTCCCCAGCTCCCGATCTTCCCGGCCCCCGATTTCCCTGATCTCCCCGATCCCCGATCTTCATGGCCCACGATCTCCCCGACCCCCGATCTCCCCGAGCCCTGATCTCCCCGATCTCCCTGACCTCCTATCTCACCAACCCCCGATCTCTCCGGTTCCTGATCTCCCCGATCCCTGATCTCCCCAGCCCTGACCCCCGATCTCCTCGACCTCCCGATCTCCCTGACCTCCTAACTCCCCGACCCCCGATCTTCATGGCCCCCAATCTCCCCGGCTCTAATCCCTGACCTCCGACCCCCGATCTCTCCACCCCCGATCTCCACGACCCCCAATCTCCTCGGCCTCCCGATCTCCCTGACCCTCGATCTTCCCGAACCCCGATCTTCATGGCCCCTAATCTCCCCGGCTCCAATCCCCGACCTCCGAGCGCCAATTTCTCCACCCCCTATCTCCCCGGCCTCCGATCTCCCCAGCCTCCCGATGTTCATGGCCCTCGATCTCCATGACCCCTGATCTCCCTGACCTCCCCGGTCCACAATCTCCCCTACGTCCCCGATCCACGATCTTCATAGCCCCCGATCTCCCCGACTCCAATCTCCGACCTCCGATCTCTCCAGCCCCGACCCCCGACCTCCCCGATCTCCGCAGTTTCCGGCCCTGATCTCCACGGCCCTGACCCCTGGCCCCGATCCCCGATCTCCCCGGCCCCCAATCACCCCTGCACTGACCTCTGATCTCTCCTGCACTGACCCCCGACCTTCCCAGATCGAACCCCGATCTACCCAACCCTGATCTTCCAAGCCCAGACCCCGGTCTCCCTTGCTCCTGACCCCATTCCAAGTCTGCCCCCAATCTTTCTGGTCCCAAACCTGATCAACCTGGCTCTGGCCCCCGCAATTCCTGGACCCAGATCTCAACCCCCACATTTTCCAGAGCTGGCCCCCGCCTCGACCACGGCTCCGATCCTGGACCTGACCCACTTACCTGATGGTCGCTGTGATGGTAGCATCACCCCGATCTTGCACTCATCTTCTCTAGTGGGCTTAAAATGCCACGCTGCCTCCATCAAAATTACGCCTGAGGCTTAATATCTGATGAACCTCGGGCCTCATCATTCATGCACAGGGATTGTGCCTTGTGCCCTCCGCGCACCCAATAATGGGTACGCCCGCATATCTGGCTCTGAATTCCCTGTCTGTTGATTAACTTTCTATCCATGTTATGTAACCAATCTCCTTTGACACATTTTATCAAATGTCTTCCGAAAATCCACATACACCACATCTATTGCATTGTCCTTATCTATCCAATCACCTCTTCAAAATAATCCATTAACTTCGTCAAAACCACCAAACCACGTTATTTCATCAAGTTTTCATGGCACCTATAAAAAAACATTGTTTCGCGAGTGTAAACATCCAGATTGTGTACAGAATTAGCATCTGTTACCCACATTCCACAGCCTGAGCTATTTTGTAATTATGTTGTTACTTCCCAATGTGATTATATCCATATCACTATGCACTTTCTTGAATCAAAGTCTGCACTCACACTGCTGCCTATCGTGCCCTCGGTTCCATAACATCTGGCCGTGGTAATCTTTCTAGTTCCCCTGGCTGTTTCATATGTAAAAATGGAACACGAAGTATCCACATGTTCCCCCATGACATGTTTCTATAATAGGTTTAACATGGCAGTGGGATGGGGTGCAGTTATGAAGTGTTGATGGATGAGGAGTTAAATTGGGACGAAATGAGGGTGGGGAGAGAAAGTTAGAAGAAA
Organism: Pristiophorus japonicus; assembly: GCF_044704955.1. NCBI lineage: Eukaryota > Metazoa > Chordata > Chondrichthyes > Pristiophoridae > Pristiophorus > Pristiophorus japonicus. The sequence goes on from NC_091984.1 coordinate 111,239,865, forward strand.
TTAATCGACTACAGTGCAATATATTCTAATCACCGCACTGGAAAAAATGTATACTTCAGAAACCTTCCCATTTGTATCTTGATGCCTTTCTGTACTTTCAATATGTTGATTTTGCCAATAAAGTCTATCTCAATGTGGAAATATGATCTTTATAACTTCACCACCTTTGCTGTGTGGAAATGCAGGAATGCTTTGTTATCAAACCGATGAGTGTTTTAATGCAGCACTGGTTGTTCTCGTGCCAACTCTGCTTTTAACTCCCCTAAACTGGTTGTCTTGCAATCCACCTGCCTCCTTTCTCATTTACAGTTTTAAGCAATGTAACCTACGTAAGAAAGGCTTGTATTCATCGCCACGTCATGTTGCAGCACATTTTGACATTGTTGTCTTTCAATTGTTAATTTGGAGAAGTGGTTTCAGTAAGTTGCTGGCAACAGATTCGAGGTGGAGGACCAGAAAGCTGAAGTAGTGGTTTAGCATGAACTTTATAACTATACATATGTTCTTAATTGTAACTAATGAAAAGAATCTGTAATAGTTTCCAGTATCAGCACTCGGCAATTGTGACATAGACTATTTAAAGGGGAACGTACAATCAAGTTTCAACATCGAAAAAATTACTTGGATACCTTTTACGGAAACTGAGCACTTACTGGCCGAACAATGGCACTGAATAGCAGGCGCTGTGTATAAAGGGCAACCGAGCTGATACTGCCTGTTTTGTGCCACCGCCCGAGGCAAATTTCTAGTCCACTGTTTGATGTTCGTAGGTTTTGCTTCTTTGATTCCTTGAAAGCCTCGGGCAATTGGAACAAGCATCGGTGTCTTACTAAATTGATTGTGGTAGTTACTGAGAGAACAGAAAGACACAATGAATTAGTCTGGCAACATAAAGGGGCAAAACAGAGCTTTATCGATTGCAGAATTAAAGTTCCAGCAATTCTGATTTAGGTTGTGATTATACTGTAGCTACCAATCTCGGTTACAGTCTTTTGTATGACATTAAACCAAGGCCCTATGTAGTGTCAGCTGTGGCTCAGTGGGTAGTACACTCACCTCTAGGTCAGAAGGTTGCGGGTTCAACTCCCACTCTAAGGACTTGAACACAAAAATCTAGGCTGACACTCCCAGTGCAGTGCTGAGGGAACACTGCACTGTTGGAGGTGCCATCTTTCAAATGAGATATTAAACCGAGGCCCTGTCTTCTTCCTCAGGTGAACATAGTCATCGGTGGTCCCTCGAATGAGGATGACTTGCTTCCACAAGAGTTCACAGATGTTTCAATGAAGGACCTGATGTTCCAGTCCTGAACTCCAATTGAGGGGGTGGAAGATGCCTGTGCGTGGATTTTTTTAATGTGTGGTGACCGTTGCATATCAACCACCACACGGGCTTGACAGAGCTAGGCCTTTATCCAGTGGCAAGGGTTGAATCAGGACGACTGGAAACCTGCTCTGCTGCACATAGGTGAACATAAACGATCCCACAGCACTATTTCAAAGAAGAGCAGGAGAGCTATTCCCAGTGTCCTGGCCAATAGTTACTGTTGTGTATTGTGCTGGTAGATTAAATGTATGATAAGTACAATGGTGCACCACAGAGGGCGCTGTGGTGGGAGACCTGAAAGTACCTGCACGAGGCAGTATAAAAGGCTGCCCAACACACCTGTGGAGCACTCTGGAGCTGTTCAATAAAGGACTAAGGTCACAGCAGTTAGATCAACACCAGACCATGTGGAGTCAGTGATTTGTGTGCTGCATGCACCACATTGGCAACGAGGAAGCGGACGAACTCCACGCAACCATGGCTACTCTGGGTTCGCTAAAGGATTTTACCGTGGGCAATGATTGGGAGGCCTTTACGGAGAAGCTCGAGTACTACTTCTCAGCAAACGACCTGACGGAGGACACGAACGCACTGAGAGAGAAGCGTAAGGCGATATTGCTTTCCAGTTGTGGCGATGAGGTTTACTGTCTCGTCAGGAATTTGCTAGCACCCGGGAGCGCCAGGGACAAGTCATATGAGGAGCTGGTCGCACTCATTCGTGACCAGTTGAAATCAAAGGAGAGCATCCTCACGGCCAGATACAAATTTTACCATCACTGCAGACCCGAGGGCCAGGATGTCACCAAATATGCTGCGGACCTCAGGAGACTCGCGGCGCCGTGTGATTTTGGGGCACACCTTGACAAGGTGCTGCGGGACGTTTTCATCATGGGGATTGGCCATGAGGGCCTCCTTCACAAGCTGCGAGCCACGGAACCCACAGTCACCCTGACAAAGGCCATCACCATCAGCCGGGCATATATGACCTCGACGTGTAGCACCAAGCAAATGATCCACACAGTCTCGAACCTGGCAGGCACTGTCCACAGGATAGCGCCCACCACGGACAAAACTGCAGAACGTGGCTCTGCCCGGGGCAGAGAGCATGGATCTCGGGTTCCTGGAACTCAGAGTCCGCTGAGGGGGGCCAATCAAGCAGCACTATGCTGGCGCTGTGGAGGAAGCCATGGGGCTCACCGGTGCAGGTTTGCGGAGCACACGTGCAATACCTGCCACATTAAAGGCCACCTTCAGCATATGTGTAAAAGAAATTGGACTCACCATGTGGCTGAGGAGATGGGGGATGATCCACTGTTCAGTGAGGAGCAGGCAGAAGAAGATGAGGGGTTGGGACAGTACACGTGTACCGACGATTCGCCCCCAGTGATAATGGAAGTAAAAATTGACGGAGTCCCAGTGAGTATGACAGTGGATACGGGATCAGGTCCATCGTTGATGAGTCAGAGAACTTTTGATGAACTGTGGGGTAACCCGGTCGCACGACCCAAGCTGGTCCCGGTCACGGCAAAGCTGCGTACTTACACCAAGGAACTGATGCCTGTTCTCGGCAGAGCAGATGTGCAGGTATCTCACGGTGGCGAGACGCACGGTTTACCTTTATGGGTCATTGCAGGCGATGGGCCGATGCCCCTCGGCAGAAGATGGATGGGAAAGGTCCATGGGAGCTGGGAAGACTTCTTCACTCCCCCACAGACTGCTGCTCCCCGGGTTTCCAAAGAGCAGCGCCAACCGAGCTGGAGCTGCAGCAGCAGCCCAGAACTCCTGGCCCCAAGCAATCCTGCAGCCTCCACTCAAAGTTACAGGTGCGGTCCCATTGCTGGGGTGCGGGCCGGCGGGGCGCTGCAGGTGAGAAGCGGGAGGCCCATCGATGGCCGGCGGACCCACGCAGCGGAATAGTCGGGCGGCGGCAGCGGCCACGATGGTGGCGGCCACGGAGGCAGCAGGAGAGGCGGCCATGGCGGCCGCAGGAGGGGCGACCACGGCGGGAGCGGAGGCTGCAGCGGCAGCGGGCGTGGCAGCAAGCAAACTGGCACTGCCGCTGATGTTTTTTGTTCCTCTTTCTGTTAATGAAACGCCGCGCCGAGTTTGAGAGCGCCAGCATCGAGAGGTAGAATGACGCGCAGAGGAGGCTGAGAATAAGGCAGTATTTCCAGCAGCATCAGAGGAAGATGATCTTGGACAAATGGAGAGAACTTTGTGCTACAGTTGGCTGTACAACATGTGACCTGGAATTAATTGATTCTGGCATCGGGTGCCTGAAACCTTTCCTAAAAACACTACAAAATTCCCTTTCCCTCCTTCCTTATTTCTTCTTCTTCTTTCTCGGCCAGCAGAACACCTAAGATGGCAGCGCCCAACGGAAGCCTCGTGGGAGCTACAAGATGGCGTCTTAAAAGGGAAATGCTCCCGGGAGTCTTAAAAGTGCCACACACCACTGCGGTCCCCACATAAAGACTTTTGTAGGGCTAGAGCGAGTCTAAGTGTGCTATGTGAATGCAGGATGATGGATTCATGACAAGAAATAATATTTTAATGCTGGGTGGTCACTGTGTTTAAAATAACGGACATGAATTGCGAATTACGACAAGAGCTAATATTTCAATGCTGAATGGTCACTGTGTTTAAATTCAGGGACGTGGATCCGTGACCAACAATACCAGTGGGCTAATGCATTTTTCGATTTAGGGGATTCAAGCAACGGCTTTTTGAGCTGGGGGGGTGTGGGGGGGCAGTGATGTTGTGTATTGTGCTGATACATTAAATGTATGATAAGTACAATGGTGCACCATAGAAGGCGCTGTGGTGGGAGACCCGAAAGTACCTGCACGAAGCAGTATAAAAGGCTGCCCACCACACCTGTGGAGCACTCTGGAGCTGTTCAATAAAGGACTAAGGTCACAGCAGTTAGATCAACACCAGACCGTGTGGAGTCAGTGATTTGTGTGCTGCATACACCACAGTTACCCCTCAATCAACATAACTGTCATGTATGTACTTTTGGGATCACTAGCCACTAAATGGTGTCACTGTTGGAGGCCATTGGGCTGCACCCACAGGTATGCATCCAAGTATAAAAGGCCAGCCATTTTGTATATTAGTCACTTTGGGCCTTAATAAAGCAGAGACAAGATCATACCTCTTGGAGTTAAACAGTACTCAGTCTAACAGTTATTGCATACACAACATGTGGCGACGAGGCAACAAGAACCTTTGCATGCAAAAATGAGCACAATTGGATTGTTGGAGCGATTCTTGGAAGGAGAAGAATGGGCAGACTTTGTGAGCCGTTTCAGCCAGTTCTTCGTGGCCAACAAAATGGAGGAGGTCAGCGACGCAGATCGGTGCCGAGCAGTGTTCTTCATGGTTTGCGATCCAAAAATTCATGATCTGATAAAGAATCTACTCCTGCCTGTGAGTCCAACAAAGAAGACGTATGAAGAATTGTGTACACTGGTACAGGACCACCTTAAACCAGGCGAAGGCATCATCATCTCGAGATACAGATTTTACACACACGTTCGCTCTGAGGGCCAGAATGCGACGGAATTCGTTGCCGACCTGAGACGTCTAGCGAGACCGTGTAAGTTCGGGGCTGTGTTGGCAGACATGCTGCAGGACTTCTTTGTAATCGACATCAACCACGAGGTGATACTGCGTAAACTACTGATGGTGGTGACGTTGGACTTGAACAGGGCCACCACGATCGCTCAGTCATGCATGACGATGGATAGAAGTCTAAAGCAGATATCAGTGAAAAATCGAAACTCGGCAAGTACTGTAAATATGATTGATTCGGCGTTCGACAGAGCGGCACATGGCAGGGTCTACCCAACTGCGTACGCGAAACCTGTGGCTGCCCAAAGTCTTCCAGCGGAAATGCATCCGATTTCTCCATGTTGGCATTGTGGGGGAAATCATTGGCACCAGCAGTGCCGATTTAAGCAATATAGTTGTAAAGGCTGTCTGAGAGTGGGGCATCTCCAGCGCAAGTGTCCGCAGATGAGCAAGCGTGTTGCGACACACCACATGGAGGATGATGGTCAGACTAGCGTGGATCTGGATACGCAATCCGAGATACCAGAGGAGCAAGTGTATGGACTGTACTTGTTCCTAACTAAGAGCAAACCGATAATGATCAACGTGAAATTTAATGGGGTGCCGAGTATCGACGGGGGCGAGTCAATTGATAATGAGCCAGAGGGCATTTGACAAGCTGTGGGATACTAAGGCTGTGAGGCCCAGGTTGAGTCCAGTCAACGCCAAGTTGCGCACGTATGCCGAAGAACTCATAACGGTGATTGGCAGTGCCACAATTAAAGTGTCGTATGATGGTGCGATTCATGAGTTACCGCTATGGATTGCCCCAGGCAATGGCCCAACGCTGTTCGGCAGGAACTGGCTTGAAAAAAATCAGATGCGACTGGAACGACATCAAGGCGTTGCCGTCGGAGGAAGATACATGTGCCCAAGTACTGAGCAAGTTCCCCTCGCTGTTCAAACCAGGCATCGGCAACTTCACGGGAGCCAAGGTGCAGATCCACGTGGACTCGGATGCAAGACCCGTCCATCATAAAGCTCGGGCAGTTCCGTATATGATGAGGGAGAAGGTCAAAATTGAACTGGACAGACTCCAGCGTGAAGGGATCATATCACTGGTTGAATTTAATGAAGGGGCCAGCCCCATCGTTCCTGTGCTGAAAAGTGATGGTACAGTCAGAATCTGTGGAGATTGCAAGGCTATGATCAACAGGGTTTCGAAACAGGATCAGTACCCATTACCGAAGGCTGATGACTTGTTTGCAACGCTAGCCGGGGGGAAGTCATTCACCAAACTGGACTTGACATCGGCCTACATGACACAGAAGCTGGACGAGACGTCAAAGAGACTTGCGTGCATTAACACACATAAAGGACTGTGTATTTATCACAGGTGCCCTTTTGGAATTCGCTCGGCTGCAGCAATATTTCAGAGGAACATGGAGAGTCTACTGAAGTCCGTTCCCAGAACCGTTGTGTTCCAAGATGACATCCTGATCACAGGTCGTGACTCCAAGGAACATCTGAACAACCTGGAAGAGGTTCTACATCATCTGAACAAAGTGGGACTCAGACTGAAACGCTCAAAGTGCATCTTCATGGCACCAGAGGTCGAATTCTTGGGGAGGAAAATTGCTGCTGACGGCATCAGGCCCATGAACGCTAAAACCAAGGCCATCAACAATGCACCCAAGCCGCAGAATGTGACGGAGCTGCATTCGTTCCTGGGTCTACTCAACTACTTCGGTAACTTCCTACCTAAATTGAGCACCTTATTAGAACCACTGCACATGCTGCTCAGAAAAGGCGACAACTGGGTGTGGGGTGCGTCTCCAGACAGAGCTTTTGAGAAAGCCACTAATCTGCTTTGCTCTAACTAGCTGCTGGTACATTATGACCCATGTAAACGTTTAGTATTGGCCTGTGATGCTTTGTCGTATGCAACAAGCTAATAAGTCGGGTAAACTTCAACCAGTCGCGTATGCTTCAAAAAGTTTGTCTAAAGTGGAAAGAGCCTACAGCATGGTAGAGAAAGAAGCACTAGCCTGTGTGTATGAGGTTAAAAAGATGCATCAGTACCTGTTTGGTCTTCGGTTTGAACTGGGGACAGATCACAAGCTGCTCATTTCACTGTTCTCTGAAAACAAAGGTATCAATATCAATGCTTCATCCCGCATCCAGAGGTGGGCACTGATATTATCCGCTGATGATTATGTCATTCACCATAGACCTGGCACCGAGAATTGTGCTGATGCTTTGAGCCGTCTGCCGTTGCCCACACCGGAGGTGGAAATGCCACAACCGGCGGACCTATTGTTAGTTATGGATGCTTTTGAGAGTGAAGGAACCCCTGTCACGGCTCAACAAGTTAAGACCTGGACCAGCCTGGATCCGATTTTATCGGTGGTGAAGAGTTGCATCCTCAAAGATGATTGGTCTGCCATACCCAAGCAAATGTACGAGGAGACCAAACCTTACATTTGTCACAAAGACGAACTGTCTATTCAGTCGGTTTGTATACTGTGGGGCAATCGTGTTGTTATGCCCAAGAAAAGGAGAAAGAAATTTGTACGTGACCTACATAGCACACATCCCAGCATTGTAATGATCAAAGTCATCGCCAGGTCTCATGTATGGTGGCCGGGAATTAACTCTGAGTTGGAATCATGTGTGCATCAGTGCAACACTTGAATGCAGCTCAGCAAAAGCACCAGCGGAATCGCCGCTGAGTCTGTGGTCATGGCCGTTCAAACCATGGTCCAGGATCCACATAGACTTTGCAGGTCCCTTCCTGGGGAAGATGTTTTTAGTTGTGGTGGATGCATATTCAAAGTGGATAGAGTGTATAATCATGTCATCCAGCACATTCATAGCTACCATTGAGAATCTCGGTATCATGTTCACGACAAATAGTCTGCCTGACACCATTGTTAGCAACAAAGGATCGTGCTTCACCAGTCAGGAATTTTCAGAGTTCATGAAACTCAATGGTATCAAACATGTAAGGTCAGCACTGTTCAAACCTGCATCCAATGGGCAAGCAGAACTTGCTGTCCAAATCATAAAGCAGAGTATGAAGCGAGTAACCCAAGGGTCACTGCAGACCCACCTGTCATGCATACTGCTTAGTTACAGGACAAGACTACACACGCTTACCGGGGTCTCGCATGCTGAACTAATAATGAAGAGAGGTCTTAAGCTATCTCTTGTACACCCTGACTTGAATAATCATGTTGAATATAGAAGACAAAGTCAGTAAGGGTATCACGATCGCGTAGCTGTGTCACGCGATATTTCTGTAAATGATCCTGTATATGTTCTGAATTATGGTCAGTGTCCCAAGTGGATCGCTGGTACTGTCATCGCCAAGGAGGGCAACGGAGTATTTATTGTCAAGCTCAAAAATGTGCAAACATGCAGGAAACATATGGATCAGACAAAGCTGTGGCACACAGCCGAACCGGAACAGTCGGAGGAAGAGACAATCGACGACCAACCAACCCACCCCCAGTCATCAGAGGACTCAGTCATCATCAGTGAATCAGGACTTTCAATCACTGACATGTTCAATGAAAATGGACTTTCAATCCCTGACGTGGCCATTGACACTCCCACCAGGTCAGCCACCCAGCCACCAGTCACAACAGACTCTGAACACTCACCCAAGGCTGGAATTGAACTGAGATGGTCAACCCAGGAGCATAAAACACCGGACCGTCTCAATTTGTAACAGACTGTGTTAATATCTCAGAGGGGGGGATTGTCATGTATGTACTTTTGGGATCACTAGCCACTAGATGGCGTCACTGTTGGAGGCCATTCGTGCAGCCCAAGTATAAAAGACCAGCCATTTTGTATATTAGTCACTTTGGGCCTTAATAAAGCAGAGACAAGGTCATACTTCTTGCAGTTAAACAGTACTCAGTCTAACAGTTATTGCATACACAACAATAACAAAAACACATTATCTGGTCATTATCATATTGCTGCTTGTTTGAGCAATTTGGCTGCCACATTACAGCAGTGACTGTACTTCATTGGCTGTAAAGCGCTTTGAGGTGGTCGTGAAAGGCGCTTTATATATGCAAGTCTTTCTTTCCTCTCAGGCAGACGTAAAAGAACCTACTTCGCTATTTTGAAGAAGAACAGGGGAGTTCTCCCCGTGTCCTAGCCAATATTTATCCCTTAACCAACATCACTGAAACAGATAATCGGGACGTGATCACATTGCTGTTTATGGGACTTTGCTGTGCGCAAATATGGCTGCCGCATTTCTGATGTTACAACAGTGACTACACTTCAGAAGTACTTAATTCATTGTTAAGCACTTTGAGATGTCCTGAAGTTGTGAAAGGTTCATTATAAATGAAAGTTAGTTCTGTCTTTCTGTCTTTCTTTCTTTCTTTCTTTCAGTCTGATAGTCTCAGTAGTTACCATATTGATTTACAATTGCAAGTACATTCTCTTTATTCAATTTTTTGGTTTGAGAGAGAAAAAGAGCTCTTTGCATTCTTGTTTACATGGTTGATTGGAGCTCGATTTCCCTGCTGTAAATTTTAAATATTCCTGAAAGTGCAGGTTCCCGCTCTCAAGATATTTAAATAAGCTCCACTTCGGCTTATAAAGTGCCAGGAGCTCCAACAACCCCAAGCACTTTTAAAATTAAACTAGACACCACACTGGAGTTCTACTCGAAGTGGTGTCAAGCTGAAGCAGAAAGAGATTGCGTTGGCCAATTGATCTTCCACTATTCAACCCTTGGAGTTTGTTCAGTGTCCAAAATCAAAGTGGCACAAAAGTGGCATCATGATTGTCCCCATAATCATAAATGGAGACATCACATCGGGTCAAGACGCTAGCCCTAAAAGTTTGTTTTTGGTTTCCGTTTTTTCCGTTCCTTCATCGTCGCTGGGTCAAAATCCTGGAACTTCCTCCCTAACAGCATTGTGGGAGTACACTCACCACAAGGATGGCAGCGGATCAAGAAGACGGCTCACCACCACCTTCTCAAGGGCAATTAGGAATGGGCAATAAATCCGGCCTTGCCAGCGATGCCTGCATCCCATGAACGAATTTTAAAAAAATTTTCATTTGAGTTTTTATTCGATTTCATGTCCTATTCTGATGGTGTTGACTCCATGCTGGGGTACATTTCCACTGGCAGCAGATACCCACTGGTAATTTGTCCAAGTGACAATTATTTATGTGGATACTTTGATTGTGAGTGCTGGCAGACTATTAAATCTAGATGGCATCACAGCCAAGCCCTAGCCCAACTCCGAGCCTAACCCCAGCCCCGGACCAGACGCCGAGCCCGAGCCCAATCCCGACCCTGAGTCCAACCCTGAGCCCAACAGCGAGCCCGACTCTGACACCGACCCTGACCTTGATCCCAAGCCCGAGCCCAAGCCTGACCTTGAGCCCGGCCCCAAGCATGACCTTGACCCTGAGCCCATGCCCAACCCTGACCCCAAGACTGAGCCTGATCTTTTCATCATATAAAGTTTACATACACACAGAAGGGTTGCTGTTTTAGGCTCAGCAGCAGAAAACCTGGCTGACTTTCCGTTCCCTGATCCAGGAACACTGAGGCTAATTATACAGTCTACTTCTGCCCCAGCTGACATCAATGAATTCAGTTTAGACTGCGGATGAAACCTTTGTGTAGCTCACTTGTTCAATGGATACATTTGCTAAATCACTGAGGGATCTCAACAAGATAACATTTGAAGTCACCTCTCTGATTAAGATTGAAATTATGGCTGTTTCTCTCTCCAATTATAAAATTCTTCTATGTTTCGGTCAACAGAATTGAATCATTTATTCCTGGAAACATTGCAAGTTCAGTCGTTTCTATATGCATCTGATTGCACATCTATCTGACGGAGGTACTGCCATGTAGTGGTTATGTTACTGGCTAAAGCAAATGTTGGTCCCCTTGAGGATGAGACTGGGGAATTAATAATGAGGAACAGGGAAATGGGAGAGACGTTGAACAAATCGGTCTTCACAGTAGAAAACACTGAAAACATCCCAATAGTGGATAACGGAGGGGCTATAGGGAGGAAGGAACTTAATACAATCACTATCACTAAAAAAGTAGTACATGGTAAAATAATGGGACTAAGGGTCCAAATTTGTCCAGGAGTTGCTCCGTTTTTTTTTGGAGCAACTTGATTTTTCTGGCGTATCTTAAAAATCCCCATTCTGCACATTTAATTTGCGCCAGTGTAAATGAGTTAGTTAGGTTTTTTTTAGTTTAGTTTTTTTTTCAAAAGGGAGAGCTACCAGCCACCTACGCCCGTTTTGGCCAGTTTGGAGAGCTAATAGTTGCTCCAAACTAACTTAGGCCAGCGTATGTGGCCACATGTTGCTGCTCAGAAAACCCTTGCGGAGAGTTAAGAACTCTTCCCCCCCGGATCAAAACTCTTCCCTCCCGCCATCAAAACTCTCCTCACTAAACAAAGCACAACCATCAATAATAAATAAAAAATAAAACTTAAGTCCTACCTCGGCCTGGGAAGTCAGCGGGCCGGCCGGCCGGTGCTGGAGGCCACTCGGTCGGGGATAGGTGCGGGACATCGGGTCCCATGCTGCAGAGGAGTTACTGCGCATGCATGAAATCTCCAGTGTGCATGCGTTGAGCTGCCGGCGCTCTTTTAAGTGCAGGGCCCTAGCTCTGCCCCCTATTGAATTGCCACAGCGTGGGAGAGGCCACAGAGCGGCCAGAATCTGGGGACAACTTTTTGGTGCTGTTTTTATCCTAGGAAGTCAGCGCATCTCACATGAACGCCAAAAAAATGTGTCGGCCAAATTTGGGCCCCAAAGGTGGACAAGTCCCCTGGACTTGATAGCTTTCATCCTAGGGTCCTAAAAGAAGTTACTGCAGTGATAATGAATGCATTGGTTGTCATCTCCCACAATTCCTGGGATTCTGGGGAGGTCCCAGCGGATTGGAAAACTGCAAATGTAACGCCCCTATTTAAACAAGGAGGCAGACAAAAAGCAGTTAACTATCGACCAGTTAATCTAACATCTGTCATTGGGAAAATGCTGGAATCCATTATTAAGGAAGCAGTAGCAGGACATTTGGAAAAGCATAATTTAATCAAGCAGAGTCAGCATGGTTTTATGAAAGGGAAATCATGTTTGACAAATTTGTTGGAGTTCTTTGAGGATGTAACGAGTAGGGTGGATAAAGGGGAACCAATAGATGTAGTGTATTTGGATTTCCAGAAGGCATTCGATAAGGTGCCACGTAAAAGGTTACTGCACAAGATAAAAGTTCACGGGATTGGAGGTAATAGCAAGGATAGAGGATTGGCTAACTAACAGAAAATAAAGAGTCAGGATAAACGGGTCATTTTCCGGTTAGCAAAAAATGACTAGTAGGGTGCGGCAGGAATCGGTGCTGGGGCCTCAACTATTTACAATCTATATTAATGACTTGGATGAAGGGACCGAGTGTAATGTAGCCAAGTTTGCTGATGATACAAAGATGGGTGGGAAAGCAAATTGTGAGGAGGATAAAAAAAATCTGCAAAGGGATATAGACAGGCTAAGTGAGTGGGCAAATATTTGGCAGATGGAGTATAATGTGGCAAAATGTGAGGTTATCAATAATGGCAGAAAAAATAGAAAAGCAAATTATAATGAAAATGGAGAAAAAATGAAAAGTGCTGCAGTACAGAGGGACCTGGGTTTCTTGTGCATGAAACACAAAAAGTTAGTATGCAGGTACAGCAAGTAATCAGGAAGGCAAATGGAATGTTGGCCTTTATTGCAAGGGGGATGGAGTATAAAAGCAGAGAAGTCCTGCTACAACTGTACAGGGTATTGATGAAGCCACACCTAGAGTACTGCGTACAGTTTTGGTCTCTGTATTTAAGGAAGGATATACTTGCATTGGAGGCTATTCAGAGAAGGTTCACGAAGTTGATTCCGGAGATGAGGGGGTTGACTTATGAAAATAGTTTGAGTAGGTTGGGCCTGTACTCATTGGAGTTCAGAAGAATGAGAGGTGATCTTATCGAAACATATAAGATAATGAGGAGGCTCGACAAGCTGGATGCAGAGAGGATATTTCCATTCATAGGGGAAACTAAAACTAATACTCTCAGAATAAGGGGCTGCCCTTTTAAAACTGAGATGAGGAGAAATTTCTTCTCTCAGAGGGTTGTAAATCTATGGAATTCTCTGCCCCAGCTGTGGGGGCTGGGTCATTGAATATATTTAAGGCAGAGATAGACAGATTTTTGAGGGATAAGGGATAATATCTACCCCCGATCCTATTTCTTATGTTCTTATGGACTAGCAATCCAGAGGCCTGGACTACATATCCAGAGAATGTGAGTTTAGATCCCACTGTGGCAGCTTGAGAATTTGAAATCAGTTTTTAAAAATCTGGAAATGAAAAAGCTAGCAGATTGTCGTAAAAATCTAAAACATTGATTATTGATGTCTGGTTTCTGTTCTTCCTCTGACATCAGTATTTTCTCCTTCTCAACTGTGCACTGTGGCTCACCTTGTGCTACTGCATTGAGTGTGTCTTCTGGGTTCTGTGTTATTTTGTTGGTCTTTGCAAACATTGGTGAAAGATGCAGTTACTCAAATGGGCCGTTTTGTTTCGGGCCTCTGGCAGCACTGGCAGGCAGGTATACCAGACCTACAAAAACAGCAGGATTCTCGCTTTTAGAATTCTAGCAGTAAAACACACCTTCAAGTAAAACTTACATTGCAATACACTGAATATGATGTTGTATGTAAGCCTTGAATGTGGAGGTCGTCTCTGGGCTATTTGTATTGGCATGAGATAGCAGAATGAGGGCATGCGAATTTGAGCTGAGAAGTAGCTTCAGACAGACTGTTAGGAAGCATTTGTTTACTGAGCGGTTAGTTTGACCTTTTGGGTCAGTGGCAGGATGCTACCACTAAGTTAAAGATTCACTCCATCTAGCAGATTGACAGACAACACTTTTGTGTCATATATAGAAACATAGAAACATAGAAAATAGGTGCAGGAGTAGGCCATTCGACCCTTCGAACCTGCACCACCATTCAATAAGATCATGGTTGATCATTCACCTCAGTACCCCTTTCCTGCTTTCTCTCCATACCCTTTGATCCTTTAGCCATCAGGGCCATATCTAACTCCCTCTTGAATATATCTAACGAACTGGCATCAACAACTCTCTGTGGTAGAGAATTCCAGAGCTTAACAACTCTCTGAGTGAAGAAGTTTCTCCTCATCTCGGTCCTAAATGGCTTACCCCTTATCCTTAGATTGTGATCACTGGTTCTGGACTTCCCCAACATCGGGAACATTCTTCCTGCATCTAACCTGTCCAGTCCCGTCAGAATTTTATATGTTTCTATGAGATCTCCTCTCATCCTTCTAAACTCCAGTGAATACAGACCCAGTCGATCCAGTCTCTCCTCATATGTCAGTCCAGCCATCCTGGGAATCATTCTGGTGAACCTTCACTGCACTCCCTCAATAGCAAAAACGTCCTTCCTCAGATTAGGAGACCAAAACTGAACACAATAATCCAGATGAGGCCTCACCAAGGCCATGCACAACAGCATTAAGACCTCCCTGCTCCTATACTCAAATCCCCTAGCTATGAAGGGCAACATGCCATTTGCCTTCTTTACCGCCTGCTGTACCTGCATGCCAACTTTCAATGACTGATGTACCATGACACCCAGATCTCATTGCACCTCCCCCTTTCCTAATCTGCCGCCATTCAGATAATATTCTGCCTTCATGTTTTTGCCACCAAAGTGGATAACTTCACATTTATCCACATTATACTGCATCTGCCATGCATTTGCCCACTCACCTAACCTGTCCAATTCACCCTGCAGCCTCTTAGCATCCTCCTCACAGCGCACACCGCTTAGTGTCATCTGCAAACTTGGAGATATTACACTCAATTCCTTCATCTAAATCATTGATGTATATTGTAAATAGCTGGGGTCCCAGCACTGAGCCCTGCGGCACTCCACTAGTCACTGTCTGCCATTCTGAAAAGAACCCGTTTATCCCTACTCTCTGCTTCCTGTCTGCCAACCAGTTCTCTATCCACACCAATACATTATCCCCAATACCATGTGCTTTAATTTTGCACACCAATCTCTTGTGTGGGACCTTGTCAAAAGCCTTTTGAAAGTCCAAATACACCACATCCACTGGTTCTCCCTTGTCCACTCTATCAATTACATCTTTAAAAAATTCTAGAAGATTTGTCAAGCATGATTTCCCTTTCATAAATCCATGCTGACTTGGACCAATCCTGTCACTGCTTTCCAAATGTGCCGTTATTTCACCTTTAAGAATTGATTCCAACATTTTCCCCAATACTAATGTCAGGCTAACCGGTCTATAATTCCCCGTTTTCTCTCTCCCTCCTTTTTTAAAAAGTGGTGTTACATTAGCTACCCTCCAGTCCATAGGAACTGATCCAGAGTCGATAGATTGTTGGAAAATGATCACCAATGCATCCACTATTTCTAGGGCCACTTCCTTAAGTGGCCCTCTGGGATGCAGACTATCAAGCCCTGGGGATTTATCGGCCTTCAATCCCATCAATTTCCCTAACACACTTTCCTGACTAATAAGGATTTCTTTCAGTTCCTCCTTCTCGCTAGACCCTCGGTCCCCTAGTATTTCCGGAAGCTTATTTGTGTCTTCCTTCATGAAGACAGAACCAAAGTATTTGCTCAATTAGTCTGCCATTTCTTTGTTCCCCATTATAAATTCACCTGATTCTGACTGCAAGGGACCTACATTTGTCTTCACTAATCTTTTTCTCTTCACATATCTATAGAAGCTTTTGCAGTCGGTTTTTATGTTCCAGGCAAGCTTCCTCTCATACTCTATTTTTCCCCTCTTGCCCTTTGCCCTCCTCTGCTGAATTCTTAAATTTCTCCCAGTCCTCAGGTTTGCTGCTTTTTCTGGCCAATTTATATGCCTCTTCCTTGGATTTAACACTATCGCTAATTTCCCTTGTTAGCCACAGTTGAGTCACCTTCTCCGTTTTGTTTTTACTCCAGACATGGATGTGCAATTGTTGAAGATCATCTATGTGATCTTTAAATGTTTGCCATTGCCTATCCACCGTCAACCCTTTAAGTATCATTCGCTCGTCTATTCTAGCCAATTCACGTCTCATACCATCGAAGTTACCTTTCCTTAAGTTCAGGACCCTAGTCTCTGAATTAACTGTGTCACTCTCCATCTTAATAAAGAATTCTATCATATTATGGTCACCCTTCCCCAGGGGGCCTCGCACAACAAGATTGCTAATTAGTCCTTTCTCATTACACATCACCCAGTCTAGGATGGCCAGCCCTCGAGTTGGTTCCTCGACATATTGGTCTAGAAAACCATGCCGAATACACTCTCGGAAATCCTCCTCCACCATATTGCTACCAGTTTGGTTAGCCTAATCTATATGTAGTTTAAAGTTGTCCATGATAACTGCTGTACCTTTATTGCACGCATCCCTAATTTCTTTTTTGATGCTGTCTCCAATTTCACTACCATTGTTTGGTGGTCTGTACACAACTCCCACTAGCGTTTTCTGCACTTTGGTATTCCGTAGCTCTACCCATACCGATTCCACATCATCCAAGCTAATGTCCTTCCTTACTATTGCGTTAATTTCCTCTTTAACCAGCAATGCTAGCCCACCTCCTTTTCCTTTCTGTCTATCCTTCCTGAATTTTGAATACCCCTGGATGTTGAGTTCCCAGCCTTGGTCACGTTGGAGCCATATCTCCGTAATCCCAATTATATCATATTCGTTAATAGCTGCCTGCGCAGTTAATTCGTCCAGCTTATTATGAATACTTCTTGAATTGAGGCACAGAGCCTTTAGGCTTGGCATTTTAACACACTTTGTCCCTTTAGAATTTTGCTGTAACGTGACTCTTTTTGATTTTTGCCTTGGGTTTCTCTGCCCTCCACTTTTACTTTTCTTCTTTCTGTCTTTTGCTTCTGCTCCCATTTTACTTCCCTCTGTCTCCCTGCATAGGTTCCCATCCCCCTGCCATATTAGTTTAACCCCTCCCCAACAGCACTAGCAATCACTCCCCCTAGGACATTGGTTCCAGTCCTGTCCAGGTGCAGACCGTCTGGTTTGTACTGGTCCCACTTCCCCCAGAACCGGTTCCAATGTCCCAGGAATTTGAATCCCTCCCACCTGCAGCACTCCTCAAGCCATGTATTCATCTTAGCCATCCTGCGATTCCTACTCTGACTAGCACGTGGCACTGGTAGCAATCCTGAGATTACTACCTTTGAGGTCCTACTTTTTAATTTAACTCTTAGCTCCCTAAACTCAGCTTGGAGGACCTCATCTCATTTATTACCTATTTCATTGGTACCTATATGTACCACGAGGCTGTTCACTCTCCCCTTCCAGAATGCGCTGCAGCCGCTCCGATACATCCTTGACCTATGCACCAGGGAGTTAAGATACCATCCACAGTCTCATTTGCAGCCGCAAAAACGCTTATCTATTCCCCTTGCAATAAAATCCCCTATCACTATAGCTCTCCCACTCTTTTTCCTGCCCTCCTGTGCAGCAGAACCACTCCTGGTGCCCTGGACTTGGCTGCTGCTGCCTTCCCCTAATGAGTCATCTCCCCCAACAATCCCCAAGGTAGTGTATCTGTTTTGGAGGGAGATGCCCACAGGGGCCCCCTGCTCTACCTTCCTTCCACTGCTCTTCCTGATGGTCACCCATTCTCTATCTGCCTGAGTAAACTTTATCTGCGGTGTGACCAATTCACTGAACGTGCTATTCACAGCATCGCGGATGCTTCAGAGTGAATCCATGCACAGCTCCAGTGCCGCAATGCGGTCTGTCAGGAGCTGCAGCTGGATGCACTTCCCGCACATGTAGTCATCAGGGACACTGGAAGCGTCCCTGACTTCCCACATAGCACAGGAGGAGCATGACATGGGTCTGGGCTCTCCTGCCATGACTTAACCCTTAAATTACTTAATTTGGCAACAATGACAATGTTTCTTACTGCAAAGAAAAAGAAAAAAGATAAAGAAAAAAAAACTACTCACCACTCAACCAGCCAATCACTTACCCTCTTGGCTGTGGCATCATCCTTCAATTACTTTTTACTTCTTTCTTACTTCTGACCCTGTTGCAGCTAGCTCGCTCCACCATATATTTGGACCAACTACCCAGCATATGGTGCTGTGGCAGTTTTCTTAAGTTCTTTTGTGATGGAAATTTGACCCACAAAATTCACCAGCTAGGCCCTGAGTGTGGAGCGGAGCACTAGGCTGGCTGAGCAACTGAAATTCCCGAGCTAAAGAGCTGGCCTAAGAGAGACTTCCCTGTGAAAAAAAAAACTGTTGTGTATGAATAAAGAGTCTGACCAGATACTGTGAGCTCAAAGTATAGTGTGACCTTCGTCTTTTATTACAGGTCTCCAGAGTGCCTCTCCAGCCTATGAGGCCTCCTAAAGTACAGGTGCTCCCAAGAGTTTGCGGGATCCCATGGGGCTCCAGGGGATGAGCCCTCTGGTGGTTAAACAAGATATTTACAGGTTTACATACATAACAATAATCCCTTCCAAAGTCAATAGTGTAACTATTTACAAGGTGAGTCGATCTGGGGCCTTTCTTTCCCTGGTTGATCATCTCGGTGCAAATGCTGGTTTTGGTGAGTCGTTTGTTGGGCCCTTGCTGGGCTGCCTTGCATCTGGCCTTGCTGGGCTGCCTGGTGTGGTGAGTCCTGCTGGGCTGCTGTGGGTGATGGGTTCTACTTCGTGGTCAACCGCTGTGTCGGTTACCACTGGTGTGTGTGTTGGGGGATCAAAAAAGGTAGGATCTAATGTGGGTTGCTCTGGATAGTCGATGAATCTGAGTTTGGTTTGGTCCAAGTGTTTCTTGTAGATGAGTTCATTTGAAAGTTTGACCCGAAACACTCTATTCCCCTTATTGGCCACGACAGTGCTGGGAAGCCACTTGGGACCTTGTCCATAGTTCAACACAAATACAGTATCATTAATTTCAATTTCGCATGACACATTTGCGCTATCATGCTATGTACTTTGTTGAAGCCGCCTGCTCTCTACCTGTTCGTGTAGATCAGGGTGGACTAACGAGAGCCTTGTCTTAAGTGCCCTTTTCATGAGCAATTCAGCGGGTGGAATCCCAGTGAGCGAGTGGGGTCTCGTGCGGTAACTAAGCAGGACTTGGGATAGGTGAGTCTGCAGTGAGTCTTCAGTTACCCTCTTCAAGCTCTGCTTGATTGTTTGCACTGCTCTCGCTGCCTGACCATTGGATGCTGGTTTGAACGGAGCAGATGTAACATGTTTGATCATGAACTCTTTGAACTCGGCACTGGTGAAACACAGCCCGTTGTCGCTCACAAGGACATCAGGCAGGCCGTGCATGGCAAACATGGCCCGCAGGCTTTCAGTGGTGGCAGCAGACGTGCTTGCCAACATTTTCTCACATTCAATCCACTTGGAGTACGCATCTATGACCAGTAGGAACATTTTACCCAAGAACGGGCCTGCATAGTCGACATGGTCCCTGTACACTGTTTGGAGGGCCGGGACCATAAATGTGTGGCGCCTGGGTGCATTGCTTAACTGTGAACATGTGTTACATTTGTGCACACAGGACTCTAAGTCTGCATCAATACCGGGCCACCACACGTGGGATCTGGCTATCGCTTTCATCATTACGATGTCTGGGTGGGTACTGTGGAGATCACTAATGAAAGTGACCCTGCCTTTTTTGGGTACCACTACCCGATTACCCCACAGAAGACAGTCTGCCTGTATAGACATTTCATCTTTGCGCCGCTGGTACGGCTTTATCTCTTCCTGCATTTCTAATGGGACACTGGACCTGCTCCCGTGAAGCACACAGTTTTTTACTAAGGTCAAGAAGGGGTCCTGGCTCGTCCAGGTTCTAATCTGTCGGGCAGTTACGAGTGATTGCTCACTCTCGAATGCTTCCATTACCATGACTAAATCTGCGGGCTGTGCCATTTTCCACCCCCATGGTAGGCAATGGCAGCCTAGTGAGAGCATCGGCGCAGTTTTCTGTGCCCTGGCCTGTGGCGGATGGCATAGTTGTATGCAGACAATGTGAGCACCCATCCTGGATGCGGGCTGATGCATTCATATTTACCCCCGTACTTTCAGAAAAAAAGGATTATGGTCAGTTTCTAATTCAAATTTGAGCCCAAGCAGATATTGATGCATTTCCTTTACCCCATAAACACACGCTAATGTTTCTTTTTCAATCATGCTGCAGGTCCTCTCAGCCTTCGACAGACTTCTGGATGCATAAGCAACCGGTTGCAATTTCCCGGATTCATTAGCTTGTTGCAATACACATCCGACACCATATGACGACGCATCACATGCCAGTACCAAACGCTTACATGGATCATACAACACAAGCAATTTGTTTGAGCATAACAATTTTCTAGCTTTTACAAAGGCATTTTCTTGACTTTTACCCCATACCCATTCGGCTCCTTTACGCAGTAAAGCGTGCAGTGGTTCTAACAGTGTGCTGAGACCGGTGAGAAGTTACCAAAGTAGTTCAGGAGTCCAAGAAACAACCGCAGCTCCATCACGTGCTGTGGCCTCGATTCGTTCTCGATTGCCTCCGTTTTCGAATCAGTGGGCCTGATGCCGTCCGCCGCGCTTCTTCTCCCCAGGAATTCCACTTCAGGTGCCAGGAAAACACACTTTGAGCATTTTAACCTGAGCCCCACGATGTTAAGCCGACAAAAACCTCCTCCAGGTTCTGCAGATGCTCGATTGTGTCCCAACCTGCAACCAAGATGTCGTCCTGGAAGACCACGGTGCGCGGGACCGACTTCAGTAAGTTTTCCATGTTTCTCTGGAAAATCGCCGTGACTGATCGAATCCCAAACGGGCATCTGTTGTAAATGAAGAGACATTTGTACGTGTTGATGCAGGTAAGGCCCCTCGATGATTCCTCCAGCTCCTGCTTCATGTAGGCTGAGATCAAGTTGAGCTTCGTGAACCTCTTTCCTCCCACCAGCGTCGCAAAAATGTCATCTGCTTTTGGTATTGGGTATTGATTCTGCAGGGAGAATCGATTGATAGTTACTTTGTAATCACCACAGATTCTGACGGTGCCGTCTCCCTTGAGGACTGGAACAATCAGACTGGCCCACTCGTTGAATTCAATCGGCGAAATGATGCCCTCTCGTTGCAACCGGTCCAGCTCGATCTCCACCCTCTCTCTCATCATTTACGGTACCGCTCTCGCCTTGTGATGGATGGGTCGCGTCTCCGGAATTCGGTGGATCTGCACTTTTGCTCCTTGGAACTTCCCGATGCCTGGTTCTAACAGCGAGGGGAACTTGTTTAAGACTTGCGCACATGAAGTGTCGTCGACGGACGAGTGCGCTCGGATGTCATCCCAGTTCCAGCGTATCATCCCCAGCCAGCTCCTGCCGAGCAGCGTGGGGCCATCGCCAGCTACCACCCAGAGTGGTAGCTTGTGCACCGCTCCATCGTAGGAGACTTTTATGGTAGCACTGTCGATTACGGGAATCAGTTCCTTTGTGTACGTTCTCAGTTTAGTGCGAATAAGAGTCAGGACTGGCCTTGAGGCCTTGTTGCACCACAATTCATCAAAAGTCTTTTTGCTCATAATGGACTGGCTCGTGCCCGTGTCCAGCTCCATTGACATCGGGAGTCCATTTAATTCAACTTTCAGCATTATCGGGGTACACTTTGTGATAAATGTGTGCATCCCATATACCTCAGCCTCCTCGGCCTGAGGGTCTAGTTCCCCGTGATCCGCTGTGGATCTGTCTTCCTCTGCAACATGGTGGTTTGCAGGATTAGCAGAGTTTGTGCAGCTCGCCTGCACATACGTTGGAGGTGTGCCATTGTTCCACAGCCCTTGCAAATGTATCTTTTGAAGCGGCATGAATGGAAACAATGATCACCCCCACAGCGCCAACAAGGTGTTAATAACCTTGCATTCATCACCCTTGATGGTGGAGTCTGAGACATCTGCGGACGTGCAGCTGCAGGTATGTGTGACCTGCCCTGTATGTTGTGATTTGAAAACATTACTTTGTTCACAATACTTGTAGCTGCACTCGTGTGCTGAGAGATTTGTTTGGTATTGTCACTGGTGGCAGTGAATGCCTGGGCTATCGCTATGGCTTTACTCAAGGTTGAGGTCTCTGCAGTCAAAAGTTTGCGAAGTATCACTTCATGGCCAATGCCAAGTAGAAAAAAGTCTCTGAGCATGTGCTGCAAATGTCCTTCAAATTCGCAATGTCCTGCAAGGCGTCTTAGCTCGGCGATATAGCTCGCCACTTCCTGGCCTTCTGACCTTTTGTACATGTAGAACCGGTACCTCGCCATCAGAATGCTTTCCTTCGGGTTAAGATGCTCCCGGACCAGTGTGAACAAATCATCGTACGATTTTTCTGTGGGTTTCGCTGGAGCAAGCAGATTTTTCATGAGGCCATACGTTGGTGCCCCGCAAATGGTGAGGAGAATCGGCCTTTGTTTGACAGTGTTCGCTTCTCCTTCCAGCTTGTTGGCCATGAAGTATTGTTCGAGTCGCTCCACGAAGGTTTCCCAATCACCTCCCTCTGAAAATTTCTCCAGGATGCCCATTGTTCTCTGCATCGTTTTGATGGGGTTCGTCATCTGTATCTCGTCGCCAGTTGTTATGTATGAATAAAGAATCTGACCAAATACTGCGAGCTCAAAGTAAAGTGTGACCGTAGTCTTTTATTACAGGTCTCCAGCGTGCCTCTCCAGCCTGTGAGGCCTCCTTAAGTACAGGTGCTCCCAAGGGATTGTGGGATCCCTTGGGACTCCAGGGGATGAGCCCTTTGGTGGTTAAACAAGGTATTTACAGGTTTACATATATAACAAAAACAATCAGCAAAAAAACACCCAAAACATTCCCAATACCTTGCTCACCCCAAATAAATATAAATCGCAAAACAAAAATAAACAATCACACTTACCTCAGGTTTTCACTGCGGCCAGAACAGCTCGGACCGTCCGTTTTCCCAGGCGGTCCCACTAGGGCACACTACGAGACGCTACGGGTCCCCCAGAAGACAAATTTCAGAAGGATATTGCAACCGGGGGCGTTGCACATCGGCTCACCGCTCCTGCGCGGTACAGCTCCACGCCCCGCAAAACTGGCACCAAATGTCCTGTCAGAGCGCTGGAAGCTGGCCGCCCGCCCAGAAACCAATTGTGCCACCATTACCCCCCTCCGGGGCGTGAACAGAGGCAGTGACAACCTCTTTTCCACCCCTTTTTCTTTGTCTGCATCTGTACCCAAGCACTACATGCAAAGCACTGACCCTGACCACAACCTCCGACCAGACTTGCTGCACGATTGTCCTTTTGGGAGGGTGCACTTTAACGCCAAAGAAGACAAGACCCCTTGCACACCTCTCATGCAGCAGCACCTCCACTTTGTTTCATCAAGCAGGTGATTTGGGGACTGCAACATGACTTGCTCACAGACTTCGTTTCCTACACATTTTTTTGTCATCCTCAGGATTCTGCCAGCCACATTTTCTAGCCCTCATAATCTCTCAATAGACAGCAAACAAATTCTGAGCCAGAATCAGCAACTTTCCTTTAAATGGCCAATCTCTGTAAATCTTTTTAAATACTGGCTGGGGCCCTTTAAAAGCTGCAAACGCACCAGATAGTCTGTTGTCCCAAGGTTGGCAAGGTCGCAGCAGGAAAGAAAACAATCTAGGTTAAAAGGTTGCTGTGCATATGAACTGAAGTTGACCACAGAAGATCTGGTCAAGTTGGCAGTCTCTAGTTTGGGCGTGTGCAAAGTACACACTGTTCTCCAAGGGAAGAGGGTGAAGATACAAACCCCTGTGTTACATGGAAGGCGTACACTGCGAATCTTGGAAATTAGTAGTGCAACTTTTACAAAGCCAAGAATGGCTGAACGTTGCCGCATCAGACTGGGGGAGCATCAGTTAAGTAGGAGAGTGTTCGTCACAGTAAGTAGCTATAAAGGATGGCTCTTGTGTCAATTTGTTGCACTTCCAAAGCATGTTATCAAGCGGAGGACTTAAGACCGAAGGATGGAGCAGGGCACTGTAAGGAAGAAGAAAAGAAGAGCACATAATTTGAGTAAGACTGAGCTTTAGACTCTCCGAGATGAGGCAACACAAGGGAAAATATGTATTGCTATCTCCACTGTCAGCTTTTACTTGCATGCAGAACTTTACCATCCCATCCTCCATTTAACAGGGTGATACCTGCAAATCTATGACATCAGATGTCTGATGCCACCTTGGGGACATCTCTCACTCAATCTTGTTGCAGGAGAAAATTGCACACAATGTCCACAAAATGGAGGGGAATCAAGCGAGACATCAGAGAACATAAGAACATAAGAACATAAGAATTAGAAACAGGAGTAGGCCATCTAGCCCCTCGAGCCTGCTCCGCCATTCAACAAGATCATGGCTAATCTGGCCGTGGACTCAACTCCACTGACCCGCCCACTCCCTATAACCCTTAATTCCCTTATTGGTTAAAAATCTATCTATCTGTGACTTGAATACATTCAATGAGCTAGCCTCAACTGCTTCCTTGGGCAGAGAATTCCACAGATTCACAACCCTCTGGGAGAAGAAATTCCTTCTCAACTCAGTTTTAAATTGGTTCCCCCGTATTTTGAGGCTGTGTCCCCTAGTTCTAGTCTCTCCGACCAGTGGAAACAACCTCTCTGCCTCTATCTTGTCTATCCCTTTCATTATTTTAAATGTTTACATAAGATCACCCCTCATCCTTCTGAACTCCAACAAGTAAAGACCCAGTCTACTCAATCTATCATCATAAAGTAACCCCCTCATCTCCGGAATCAGCCTCGTGAATCGTCTCTGTACCCCCTCCAAAGCTAGTATATCCTTCCTTAAGTAAGGTAACCAAAACTGCACGCAGTACTCCAGGTGCGGCCTCACCAATACCCTATACAGTTGCAAAAGGACCTCCCTGCTTTTGTACTCCATCCCTCTCGCAATGAAGGCCAACATTCCATTTGCCTTCCTGATTACCTGCTGCACCTGCAAACTAACTTTTTGGGATTCATGCACAAGGACCCCCAGGTCCCTCTGCACCACAGCATGTTGTAATTTCTCCCCATTCAAATAATATTCCCTCTTACTGTTTTTTTTCCCAAGGTGCATGACCTCACACTTTCCGACATTGTATTCCATCTGCCAAACCTTAGCCCATTCGCTTAACCTATCTAAATCTCTTTGCAGCCTCTCTGTGTCCTCTTTGTGTCATCTGCAAATTTTGTTACACGACACTCTGTCCCCTCTTCCAGGTCATCTATGTATATTGTAAACAGTTGTGGTCCCAGCACTGATCCCTGTGGCACACCATTAACCACCGATTTCCAACATGAAAAGGACCCATTTATCCCGACTCTCTGCTTTCTGTTTGCCAGCCAATTCTCTATCCATGCTAATACATTTCCACTGACTCCGCGTACCTTTATCTTCTGCAGTAACCTTTTGTGTGGCACCTTATCGAATGCCTTTTGAAAATCTAAATGCACCACATCCATCGGTACACCTCTATCCACCATGCTCGTTATATCCTCAAAGAATTCCAGTAAATTAGGTAAACATGATTTCCCCTTCATGAATCCATGCTGCGTCTGCTTGATTGCACTATTCCTATCTAGATGTCCCGCTATTTCTTCCTTAATGATAGTTTCAAGCATTTTCCCCACTACAGATGTTAAACTAACCGGCCTATAGTTACCTGCCTTTTGTCTGCCCCCTTTTTTAAACAGAGGCGTTACATTAGCTGCTTTCCAATCCGCTGGTACCTCCCCAGAGTCCAGAGAATTTTGGTAGATTATAACGAATGCATCTGCTATAACTTCTGCCATCTCTTTTAATACCCTGGGATGCATTTCATCAGGACCAGGGGACTTGTCTACCTTGAGTCCCATTAGCCTGTCCAGCACTACCCGCCTAGTGATAGTGATTGTCTCAAGGTTCTCCCTTCCCACATTCCTGTGACCAGCAATTTCTGGCATGGTTTCTGTGTCTTCCACTGTGAAGACCGAAGCAAAATAATTGTTTAAGGTCTCAGCCATTTCCACATTTCCCATTATTAAGTCACCCTTCTCATCTTCTAAGGGACCAACATTTACTTTAGTCACTCTCTTCCGTTTTATATATCTGTAAAAGCTTTTACTATCCGTTTTTATGTTTTGCGCAAGTTTACCTTCGTAATCTATCTTTCCTTTCTTTATTGCTTTATTAGTCATTCTTTGCTGTCGTTTAAAATTTTCCCAATCTTCTATTTTCCCACTAACCTTGGCCACCTTATACACATTGGTTTTTAATTTGATACTTTCCTTTATTTCCTTGGTTATCCACGGCTGGTTATCCCTTCTCTTACCGCCCTTCTTTTTCACTGGAATATATTTTTGTTGAGACTATGAAAGAGCTCCTTAAAAGTCCTCCACTGTTCCTCAATTGTGCCACCGTTTAGTCTGTGTTTCCATTCTACTTTAGCCAACTCTGCCCTCATCCCACTGTAGTCCCCTTTGTTTAAGCATAGTACGCTCGTTTGAGACACTACTTTCTCATCCTCAATCTGTATTACAAATTCAACCATACTGTGATCACTCATTCCGAGAGGATCTTTTACGAGGAGATCGTTTATTATTCCTGTCTCATTACACCGGACCAGATCTAAGATAGCTTGCTCCTTTGCAGGTTCTGTAACATACTGTTCTAAGAAACAATCCTGTATGCATTCTAAGAAGTCCTCCTCCAGGCTACCCCGTGCGATTTGATTTGACCAATCTATATGTAGGTTAAAATGCCCCATGATTACTGCCGTTCCTTTTTCACATGCCTCCATTAGTCCCTTGATTATTGCCCTCCCCACCGTGAAGTTATTATTTGGGGGCCTATAAACTACACCCACCAGTGACTTTTTCCCCTTACTATCTCTAATCTCCACCCACAATGATTCAACATTTTGTTCATTAGAGCCAATATCGTCTCTCACAACTGCCCTGATATCATCCTTTATTAACAGGGCTACCCCACCTCCTTTCCCTTCTTGTCTATCTTTCCGAATCGTCAGATACCCCTGTATGTTTAATTCCCAGTCTTGGCCACCCTGCAACCACGTTTCTGTAATGGCCATCAAATCATACCCATTTGTAATGATTTGTGCCGTCAACTCATTTACTTTATTTCGAATGCTGCGTGCGTTTAGGTAGAGTGTTTTAATACTAGTTTTTAAACCATGATTTTTAGTTTTGACCCCTCCTGCAGCCCCTTTATATTCAGTGGCCCTTTTTGTTTTTTGCCTTGGGTTTCTCTGCCCTCCACTTTTACTCATCTCCTTTCTGTCTTTTGCTTTTGTCTCCTTTTTGTTTCCCTCTGTCTCCCTGCATTGGTTCCCATCCCCCTGCCATATTAGTTTAACTCCTCCCCAACAGCACTAGCAAACACTCCCCCTTGGACATTGGTTCCGGTCCTGCCCAGGTGCAGACCATCCGGTTTGTACTGGTCCCACCTCCCCCAGAACCGGTTCCAATGCCCCAGGAATTTGAATCCCTCCCTGCTGCACCACTGCTCAAGCCACGTATTCATCTGAACTATCCTGCGATTCCTACTCTGACTAGCACGTGGCACTGGTAGCAATCCTGAGATTACTACTTTTGAGGTCCTACGTTTTAATTTAGCTCCTAGCTCCTTAAATTCGTCTTGTCGGACCTCATCCCTTTTTTTACCTGTATCATTGGTACCAATGTGCACCACGACAACTGGCTGTTCACCCTCCATTTTCAGAATGTCCTGCACCCGCTCTGAGACATCCTTGACCCTTGCACCAGGGAGGCAACATACTATCCTGGAGTCTCGGTTGCGGCCGCAGAAACGCCCATCTATTCCCCTTACAATCGAATACCCTATCACTATCACTCTCCCACTCTTTTTCCTGCCCTCCTGTGCAGCAGAGCCAGCCACGGTGCCATGAACTTGGCTGCTGCTGCCCTCCCCTGATGAGACATCCCCCTCAACAGTACTCAAAACGGTGTATCTGTTTTGCAGGGGGATGACCGCAGGGGACCCCTGCACTACCTTCCTTGCACTGCTCTTCCTGCTGGTCTTCCATTCCCTAGCTGGCTGTGGACCCTTCACCTGCGGTAAGACCAACTCGCTACACGTGCTACTCACGTCATTCTCAGCATCGTGGATGTTCCAGAGTGAATCCACCCTCAGTTCCAATTCCACAACGCGGACCGTCAGGAGCTGGAGGTGGATACACTTCCCGCACACGTAGTCGTCAGGGACACCGGAAGTGTCCCTGAGTTGCCACATGGTACAGGAGGAGCATATCATGTGACAGAGCTCTCCTGCCATGACTTAACCCTTAGATACACTTAAATTGGCAACAACAATGCTAAAGTTTACTCACTGTTATAGAAGAGAAAAAAGAAAAACTACTCACCAATCACCAGCCAATCGCTTACCCCCTTGGCTGTGATGTCACCTTTCTATTTCTTTCTACTTCTTTTTTGCCTTCTCCCTGTAGCTGTACAAGTACGCCTCTCCACGCACCTCCTTGACGCTGGGCCCCGGACTCACTGCTGTGCTTTTTATAGGCCTCTCGCCGAAGTCCCGACTGCCTCACCACGCACCTCCTCGACGCTGGTCCCCGGACTCCCTGCTGTGACTTTTATAGGCCTCTCGCTGAAGTCCCTCTATCAGGATCAGGTCACGGATTGCCTGGGGAGACACTCTGCTCTAACTGTGGGAGTTGGCAAGGTTGGTGGAATGGTGCAGGCAGCAGGTTAGTAGCTGCACAATCACTAGGGCACCCCCGTTGCAATGTATTTGCTTCATGGGTCTTTGCTTAAACATTCATAGCAACACATTTCTGTTAAGAACTAGTTGGTTTATTAACAAAGGTTTAACAATCAAACTATACATTACCAGTTCATACACAGGGCTCACAATCGTGTGCCTCATCGTGGATGACCTGGACCCAACTGACTCGGGTTTTATTGAATCTTGTGAACATCACTTGACTGGCTAAGCCACTTACAATGCAACAGCTCTACAAACCTGCGAGCATACTCACAGTTTGGGCGAGGTTTAAGGAAACAGACTTAACTTCGTTTTTTTTTGTTGTTGACTGGTTTAACGCAAACCGAAGCATCACTACTCTATCACTGGATACACTTTATTCCTTTTTTAACTGTAATGCTTCTGCGTTGTGCTTGGTTTTTTTTTAAACGGAGAACTCTGTGCAACAGCTGCATGGCACCTCGTGTCAACTGGATTTTGCCTGTTATTCAGCACAAAGACAAAAACCTTCCATACCCTTCGCTCTGTCTCCCTAATCTCCAAGTGTGATTTTTGACTTATTCCATCATTTTTTGCAAATCCCACCACAGCCTTTCCGGCATTGTTCATAGGTTTATATGTAACCTTCAGGGCTGCTGGCCAAGAGCCGTGTAGCTCTTTGTCAGCCGGCGCGGACACGATGGGCCAAAATGGCCTCCTTCTGTGCTGTAAATTTCTATGTTTCTATGTTTCTAACAGTGCGGGAGGAGAGGGGGCGTCAGAGTATTATGAAGAGGAGGAAGTTGATAATGAAGTTCATGAGGAGGAGGAGCAAATCCTTCTTCATAGACTATGATGATAATGATAATAATGATAATAATGATGTTGATGAAAAGGATGTTGAGGACAACGCCACACAGGAGTCCCAGGAGCAAAATCCTGCTCTATGCTGTCTTTCGGGTGAAATGTTAAACCGAGGCCTGATCTGCTCTCTCAGGTGGACATAAAAGATCCCATGGCACTATTTTGAAGAAGTGCAAGGGAGTTATCCCCGGTGTCCTTGCCAATATTTATCCCTCAATCAACATCACTAAAACAGATTATTTGGTCATCATCACATTGCTGTTTGTGGAAGCTTGCTGTGCGAAAATTGGTTGCCGCAATTCCGAGATTACAACAGTGCCGACACTTCAAAAGTACTTCATTGGCTGTAAAGCGCTTTGTGACATCCGGTGTTCATGAAAGGCGCTATAGAAAGGCAAGTTTTTCTTTCTTTTCTATGTTTCTCTG
Organism: Pristiophorus japonicus; assembly: GCF_044704955.1. Lineage (NCBI taxonomy): Eukaryota > Metazoa > Chordata > Chondrichthyes > Pristiophoridae > Pristiophorus > Pristiophorus japonicus. Next base: position 111,269,915 of record NC_091984.1, read on the forward strand.
CTACAACCACCCAAATCTCATCCCCTACCTTACTTACATTCTCAATTCCATGCATTAACTCAGACACTCTCACCCAGAGTGAATAATAATATGGTTCACAGTGCATAAGGAAACAGAAGGAGTTGGGTGTGGGCAAGGATGCGCCACCTTCCCAGCAGAGATGGAGGTGAAGATTCCCATGGTTTCAGAGTCATGGGAGCCAGATCTGAAGGGTACTCAACTGAAAACAAGGATGTAACATCAAAGCTATATGCAGGCTCTGAGATCAGTCTCCAAAGATGTGAGGTAACTGACAGCTGCAACTCTGGTTTGAGTCGGATGGCCATTTCACATCCCGACGTCAATGGAGCATAAAATCGGGTGGGGTGTAAAATGGGTACCTGCTGGGCAGGTTAGGTTAATATCGAGGCTCAATTATGTCAATCAACACTGCATTCTGAGTAAACCAAGTAGATTGTACATTGCACCCAAGGACAGCAGAACTTGCTGCGATCATTGTGACAATAGATTTGCATTGTGTTATGTTGAAGTTAATTATATAAACTAAACCTGCCAGAAATAGTTGTGAAGAACCAGGAAGGTATCAGAATAAAAAATGTTCAATAGTCCCGGCTGTGCTGTTATCAGCTGAAAGCATCTTGAATAGGCATATCATTTGAAAATGCTTTTTCTTTGCCAATTTTTATTTGAGAATGGCACTGTTAGATGCAGCACAGGTTGTGATAAAGATCTGATAAACATATTCATGGCTATGCAGTAGCACAATGCAAGTTCTCAAGTGTGATTTTTCACTTGTCAAGTTGCTTGGCTGAGCTCTGAGGAGGAGGCTTTGAGAGGCTGGAGAAATTGGAGGGGTAAGTCAACTCCTCTCCAAATCCTAGCAACTAATTACAAGTGTTTTTGGCAAAGAGCTGCCTCCAATTCAAATGCTACTTTCTTTGTTGGGAAGTGGAGCAAGACATGGCAATCTAAAATAACAGGAGAAAAACAGACTTGAGTGGGTGATGTGATTGTGCCATTATTTTGATGATTATATCACTGCCTGGTAGCATCTATGGTGTGCGAGTAACAAAATACTTCACTTATTTCAAAGAACAGGTCTTGTGCTTTATTTTTACATGCGATATGTCACATCTTCAAAGGATGAGTATTAGCAAATGTTGGCAATTAAATGTTTGGCCTGTTATGTTAATCAGTGACAGGTATTATTGCTTAATTTGGAAATGCAGTGGATAGTGAGGTCATACAACTATTCCTGGTTGTAAGGAGACATCTGATGAATAGATTCATCCAAACATGACAAAACATTGAGGAACATAAGAGAATAATAAGAGATCGCCGTCAGATAGTAAAATCTCAGCACATTGCAGTTAAGGGCTACAATTGTTTTTGGAAAACTATCTGACACATTAAGGGGTATGGAAAATTAATACCATACAATACCAGCAAATGCAATATATGTAACTCTGAATATCTCAGTACTTTCTGGGATGGATGTGATATACAGGTACTTTTAAAGCCAATGGCAAATAGCTAACCACCAAAAGGTCAAAAAATTATCTTTATCAGAATAAATCTGATTAAAGCACCGGAACTTGAATTCAAATTTTGAATACATCATTTGTTTAGTTCTTTTTTTAGTAGTTCAATTAAAATAGTTTTTGCCCAGAAATCACAGTTTGAGGACTTGCATCAAACAGGTTAACTCCTCCATTAAAATAGCAGTCAGTGGAATGTCATACCTTCACGTTCAGCATTCAGGCACAAATATTGCAAACAGTAATTATTAGATTTTAGTTCCTTATTAGTGTTAATTTTGGCACTTTGATTCATGTTGGTTGTACTGTTACAGCAAAGATCCAATTCTTTTGTCAGATTAATACATGAAAGCATCATTATGTGGAATTCCAATACCCCCAGCCGAGAATTATGTCTCTTGTAAATATTAATTAACAGTGTACAATTAAACAATGAAACCCATTACATTTCATATTCTCGATCTTATATCGTTTTCCTGGTATCATTGAATTGAGGCTGATTTTGGCCTCATCAAGGTGAGGCATGTCCATGCATTGAAATGTTGCACCTTTCCACGTTTTACTCCTAATGTCAGTGTCAAGATCTCCTAGATCACATGTTGCCCAGGTTAGCTGTAACATAAAACTCCAGCAACAATGCCTTGACACCAATCTCAGAGGAATGCCTTCTACTACACTTGGATGACATTTTCATTTCACACACCATCCATCCTTCTGGCCTCTCTGAGGGAGACTGCCAATTAGCATGGAATGCAGTATTTTTTTTGCTTGACTATATAATTTATCCAGACTCATTTGATAATAGGTCCTGTTTAATGTCATTCACAAATTACCTTAATTTAACAGAGAAGCACACCTAAATAAAGCTTAGGTGTGAATTGCCCTGTAAATAACCTTATTAATATCCCTCGAGGAATACATTAGCTTATAAATAGTTCTGACCTTTGAGATAATACTTTAATTTTTTCTCACTGTCTTGCAGTAGTGGTACAATATTCTCCTTAATTCTACCTCCTGTCTAATTTCATTCTTTTTTCCAGGATTGCTTCCCCTTGTCATTTTGTCCCTGGTCTTCATTTGTTTTTTTTTAAACTTGTTTTATAAGTTTTGTCTGGCAAATTGAATATGATCAAAATACAGATTTTTATCATAGTTATTTACTGAATAATGAATTTTGAATCATTGAGACATTGCACGTGGAGTGGCAGGATATGGGCTTCCCTTCACAATTCGCCACATAACAATTACCAGTCTCCAACTTTGCAGGGGAGTGATGAGCAGCTATCAGAAAATGAACAATAGCAAGAGAACAAAATTTGATGGCAAAGCCTCCCCAGAATACTCTCTTACAACTACGAGCAGTTGATTATAGAACAGCATTGGCAGAGGCCAACATCAATGGACAATGATAGTGTCTGGCACACTGAGTCTAGTATTACAGATGAGAGCCGAAAACATAAAAGCTCCTTACAAAGGACTTCTCACTCACAATAAACAGCTGAATATTTCACAATGTTTACAACTAGAATTCTGAACTGACTATGATAGGAATCCAGAGCACCACCTTGTTTTTAAGACCATCCCATGTAAGCCCAGCTGTTTGGAGAAGAAGAATGAAAGGGAACACCAAACTAGGCTTCTCCTTCATACAGGACAAATGATCCAGAGGCAAGAATTCAAATCCCATCACAGCAGCTAGGGAATTTAAATTCAGTTAACTAATTAAATAGATCTGGAATAAAAAGCTAATAGTAATGGTGATCGTAAAAACCCATCTGGTTCACTAATGTCCTTTAGGGAAGGAAATCTGCTGTCCTTACCCAGTCTGGCTTATGTGTGACTCCAGATGCACAGCCATGTAGTTGACTCTTAACTGCCCTCTGAAATGGCCTAGCGAGCTGCTCAGTGGTAACAAACCACTACGAAAAACAATGATAAGAATACAATCGGATTAACCAGCCACCATTAACCTCAGCACCGGATTCAGATACCACAGCGCCACACCCAACCCAGTCGACCCTGCAAAGTTCTCCTCACTAACATCTGGGGACTTATGCAAAAATTGGGAGAACCGTCCCACAGATTAGTCAAGCAACAGCCTGACATAGATGTACTCACAGAATCACACCTTTCAGCCAACGTTCCAGACTCCTCCATCACCATCCCTGGCAATGTCCTGTCCCACCAGCAGGACAGACCCACCAGAGGTGGCATCACAGTGGTATACAGTCGGGAGTGAGTGGCCATGGGAATCCACAACCTTGACTTCGGACCCCATAATGTCTCATGGCTTCAGGTCAAGCATGGGCAAGGAAACCTCCTGCAGATTACCACCTACCACCTTCTCTCAGCTGATCAATCAATACTCTTCCATGCTGAACACTACTTGGAAGAAGCACTGAGAGTAGCAAGGGCACAGAATATACTCTGGGTGGCGGATTTAATTATTCATTACCAAAAGTGGCTTGGTAGCACCAATACTGACCGAGCTGGCCGAGTCCTGAAGGACAAAACTGCCAGACTGGGCATGTGGCAGGTGGTGAGAGAACCAACACGAGGGAAAAATCTATTTGTTCTAATCCTCACCAATCTACTGGTCCATGACAGGATTGGTAGCAGTGAGCACCGCACAATCCTTATGGAGACGAAGTCCTGTCTTCACACTGAGGACACCATCCATTGTGTGTGTGGCACTAGCACTGTGCTAAATGGGATAGCTTCAGAACAAATCTAGCAGCTCAAAACTGGGCATTCATGAGGCACTGTGGGCCATCAGTAGCAGCACAATTGTATTCACCACAATCTGTAACCTCATGGCCTGGCATATTCCTCACGCTACTATAATCATCAAACCAGGTGTTATAAATAGCCTATTTATGGCTACCTCTGGTCACTTTAAATAAACAGGTTCAAGTGCAAACCAATATGGTGGGTATATTGTGTTCAATCAGAGTTTAAGATGGAATATAACACATTAGTTATACAGAAAAAACATACAACCGTGACAAGTAGCGGATAGGAATCCAATCGGACAGACGGTTGACACACATGAGTAATTCTCTTTCTTGTAGCCTCTTTCTCTTCGTCTAGAGCTTCCCTCTCTCTCTCGCTCTCTTCCATCTATGAGTACAAGCTTTCGGGAGGTCACTTTTATCCGACTTTTACGGGTGGGCCTGAACTGGGATATTTACAAGGCCTTTTGACCTATGGAGACCCCCGCTAAAACTTTGCTATCCAATGCTGTATCGTGTTCTTTGTTTCGATTCTGAATGAAGAAACCGCCCTAAATATGTCTTATGATTTTGGGCACATGTCTTATTGTTTATACTTTCCCAGGGTTTGCTCCTGTGAAATTCCTTTCCTCTCTCTCTGTCCCTATTCTCTCGGGTACAATCAATGCAAGGCCTAGTCCTCCACCATTTGAACAATGAGGCCCAAAGCAAAGCTTTCTCACTCTAACGGATCATTAACTTCTTTACGACATAGCAAACTGCCCTATATTTATGTTAAATCCTACTAACTTCCTTCCATTATCTTGGCAAGCAATTCCTTGGTTAAGCTAACTTCAAATCCTACCTTAGCATTATATATAAAATACATGAACAAGGTTCAAGTCTGAACTTAAAAACAACAGATAATCGCTACGCAACATGGAGATTGTATATAGTACTAAGAAGCCATATCAATCACAGGAAACCAAGACAATAGCATTTCTAAGTATCTAATCCCAGTCTGAGGAGACATTTCATCTCCAGTTCAAAACAACAATTTAAACACAGCAATTTTTACGTCACAGTTTTAATTGCATAACCAGATACATTTTTAGGCATCTTTAGTTTCTAACAGTCCCCACCTTGAGAGGGAGAAAACTCTATTTCGACCTCTCATTTACAAACCTCTACCAACCATGCCAACTCTAAATTATTGATTCGATGGTTCAATTGGTGTGTCAACCATCTCAAGTAACATGACATTAAAATTAGAACTATTAAGACCAGGCATTGAGTAATTACAAGGGCTGCTGATATCATTTGTGCCCAAGGATGCTGACTATCATTATAGGCTATTTCCCACCACTTGTGGTCCCCTAAAATGCTCATTGCTTTCTCAATTTGGGCATTATCTTGCTACATTTTAATCACATGTTTCTGATATTACTTTTTTCGATAACAGACTTTAAACTGCGAGATAGTAGTGGAATTGGAAGTCCAAATTTTACCACTGCCTCTAGGGCCTCCTGCTACTTAGTAATATTTACTTGTAGTTGGGTTATATTGTGAGTTCTTATGGGACTCAAATGAGAGTTTCCTACCCTAGTCATTTTAGTAGGTCTTAAGCAGAAGGTTGGCCATCTGACCTGACAGGTGTCTAGCCCATGGGTATATTGGGTAGCAGAGGTAGTCACACAATAGCGTCCCTAGCTTAGATAACTAACTTGATTGTGATTATTGCCCCATGTTTGTATTTGGATTGGACAAGTAGGTGTCTCTTCATCTACAGTGAACCTGCATGCTGTTGGGGAGGATTTAAACTAATATGGCAGGGGGATGGGAACCAATGCAGGGAGACAGAGGGAAACAAAAAGGAGGCAAAAGCAAAAGACAGAAAGGAGATGAGGAAAAGTGGAGGGCAGAGAAACCCAAGGCAAAGAACAAAAAGGGCCACTGTACAGCAAACTTCTAAAAGGACAAAGGGTGTTAAAAAAGGCTTTGTGTCTTAATGCAAGGAGTATCCGCAATAAGGTGGATGAATTAATTGTGCAAATAGATGTTAACAAATATGATGTGATTGGGATTACGGAGACGTGGCTCCAGGATGATCAGGGCTGGGAACTCAACATTCAGGGGTATTCAACATTCAGGAAGGATAGAATAAAAGGAAAAGGAGGTGGGTTAGCATTGCTGGTTAAAGAGGAGATTAATGCAATAGTTAGGAAAGACATTAGCTTGGATGATGTGGAATCTATATGGGTAGAGCTGCAGAACACCAAAGGGCAAAAAACGTTAGTGGGAGTTGTGTACAGACCTCCAAACAGTAATAGGGATGTTGGGGAGGGCATCAAACAGGAAATTAGGGGTGCATGCAATAAAGGTGTAGCAGTTATAATGGGTGACTTTAATATGCACATAGATTGGGCTAGCCAAACTGGAAGTAATACGGTGGAGGAGGATTTCCTGGAGTGCATAAGGGATGGTTTTCTAGACCAATATGTCAAGGAACCAACTAGGGGGGAGGCCATCTTAGACTGGGTGTTGTGTAATGAGAGAGGATTAATTAGCAATCTCATTGTGCGAGGCCCCTTGGGGAAGAGTGACCATAATATGGTGGAATTCTGCATTAGGATGGAGAATGAAACAGTAAATTCAGAGACCATGGTCCAGAACTTAAAGAAGGGTAACTTTGAAGGTATGAGGCGTGAATTGGCTAGGATAGATTGGCGAATGATACTTAGGGGGTTGACTGTGGATGGGCAATGGCAGACATTTAGAGACCGCATGGATGAATTACAACAATTGTACATTTCTGTCTGGAGTAAAAATAAAAAAGGGAAGGTGGCTCAACCGTGGCTATCTAGGGAAATCAGGGATAGTATTAAAGCCAAGGAAGTGGCATACAAATTGGCCAGAAATAGCAGCGAACCTGGGGACTGGGAGAAATTTAGAACTCAGCAGAGGAGGACAAAGGGTTTGATTAGGGCAGGGAAAATGGAGTACGAGAAGAAGCTTGCAGGGAACATTAAGGCAGATTGCAAAAGTTTCTATAGGTATGTAAAGAGAAAAAGATTAGTAAAGACAAACGTAGGTCCCCTGCAGTCAGAATCAGGGGAAGTCATAACAGGGAACAAAGAAATGGCAGACCAATTGAACAAGTACTTTGGTTCGGTATTCACTAAGGAGGATACAAACAACCTTCCGGATATAAAAGGGGTCAGAGGGTCTAGTAAGGAGGGGGAACTGAGGGAAATCTTTATTAGTCGGGAAATTGTGTTGGGGAAATTGATGGGATTGAAGGCCAATAAATCCCCAGGGCCTGATGGACTGCAACCCAGAGTACTTAAGGAGGTGGCCTTGGAAATAGCGGATGCATTGACAGTCATTTTCCAACATTCCATTGACTCTTGATCAGTTCCTATGGAGTGGAGGGTAGCCAATGTAATCCCACTTTTTAAAAAAGGAGGGAGAGAGAAAACAGGGAATTATAGACCGGTCAGCCTGACCTCAGTAGTGGGTAAAATGATGGAATCAATTATTAAGGATGTCATAGCAGTGCATCTGGAAAATGGTGACATGATAGATCCAAGTCAGCATGGATTTGTGAAAGGGAAATCATGCTTGACAAATCTTCTGGAATTTTTTGAGGATGTTTCCAGTAAAGTGGACAAAGGAGAACCAGTTGATGTGGTATATTTGGACTTTCAGAAGGCTTTCGACAAGGTCCCACACAAGAGATTAATGTGCAAAGTTAAAGCACATGGGATTGGGGGTAGTGTGCTGACGTGGATTGAGAACTGGTTGGCAGACAGGAAGCAAAGAGTAGGAGTAAACGGGTACTTTTCAGAATGGCAGGCAGTGACTAGTGGGGTGCCGCAAGGTTCTGTGATGGGGCCCCAGCTGTATACATTGTACATTAATGATTTAGATGAGGGGATTAAATGCAGTATCTCCAAATTTGCGGATGACACTCAGTTGGGTGGCAGTGTGAGCTGCGAGGAGGATGCTATTAGGCTGCAGAGTGACTTGGATAGGTTAGGTGAGTGGGCAAATGCATGGCGATGAAGTATAATGTGGATAAATGTGAGGTTATCCACTTTGGTGGTAAAAACAGAGAGACAGACTATTATCTGAATGGTGACAGATTAGGAAAAGGGAAGGTGCAACGAGACCTGGGTGTCATGGTACATCAGTCATTGAAGGTTAGCATGCAGGTACAGCAGACGGTTAAGAAAGCAAATGGCATGTTGGCCTTCATAGCGAGGGGATTTGAATACAGGGGCAGGGAGGTGTTGCTACAGTTGTACAGGGCCTTGGTGAGGCCACACCTGGAGTATTGTGTACAGTTTTGGTCTCCTAACTTGAGGAAGGACATTCTTGCTATTGAGGGAGTGCAGCGAAGATTCACCAGACTGATTCCCGGGATGGCGGGACTGACCTATCAAGAAAGACTGGATCAACTGGGCTTGTATTCACTGGAGTTCAGAAGAATGAGAGGGGACCTCATGGAAACGTTTAAAATTCTGACGGGTTTAGACAGGTTAGATGCAGGAAGAATGTTCCCAATGTTGGGGAAGTCCAGAACCAGGGGTCACAGTCTGAGGATAAGGGGTAAGCCATTTAGGACCGAGAAGAGAAGAAACTTCTTCACCCAGAGAGTGGTGAACCTGTGGAATTCTCTACCACAGAAAGTAGTTGAGGCCAATTCACTAAATATATTCAAAAGGGAGTTAGATGAAGTCCTTACTACTCGGGGGATCAAGGATTATGGCGAGAAAGCAGGAAGGGGGTACTGAAGTTTCATGTTCAGCCATGAACTCATTGAATGGCGGTGCAGGCTAGAAGGGCTGAATGGCCTGCTCCTGCACCTATTTTCTATGTTTCTATGTTTCTATGCTGTATCCGTGGTTCAAAACTGACACATCTACACAGCCATGATCCTTTATTTTTAGCACAACAATCCAATCTTCCAGGTCACGCTTTGCTTAATCTAGAAGTGTGGATATTCTGTATATTGTTTCTGTATCTTTCCTTTCATAGATCCTATTGATTCTAACTTGAACACTTCCCACCTACTTGTTTTGTTTAATTGGGGCAACCATAGGACTACTGGGATGAGAATGTGTTTGGAGTCGAGATAATCATTATTTTTCCCACCTGGGCATTGTAATTTGGCATAGTAAGCTAACCCATGCTTCCTAGTCTTAAACCATTTCTGTAAATGTTTGTCATTCACAAAGTTAGGTATCCGATTATTTTCGATGTCTGTCAGACCCTTCTGTACCTGATCCAATAGGAAACCCCTATACATAGCTTAAGTGATACCCTTAGAAGACTGGTCCTTACATCCTTCAGATTCTTTAATTATATCATTAACCTTATCCTGAATCTCTCGAAAATTGTGTACCAAGTCTAAGGTTGTTTTTAGTGCTTCTTGCAATTCTTTAATTTGGTCTGAACCTCCCTTATTTATTTTTGTTAAAATTCCCTTCAAGTGTCCCCTCATAGCCGCCTCATGTTCCCACATAGATTCTATGTCTATCCTATTCCATGCTGCAATTCCTGCTATGGCTCCTATTCTGATCTATTCTCCCAACCTTCGCCTACTTCTTGACTTACTCGTACCGTTTCCTCCCTCTACCATTGGTTCATACTATTGTCCATCAATCGGGGGCCAAGATTCATCACTGTCTTTTCCCGTGTTCCTTTTAACAAAATCCTTTTCTATCTGCCTCACCAGATAACTGTAAAATAGCTCATGTGTATGGTAGCACAGGCCCTTTGACATTTGGACTGCTGAAAGATTAATTATCAGTGGGATAATCTCATATATAACATCATTATACAGACTCTCAGGAGAGACAGTTACTACTAAACCATTATCGAAGCCTTTTGTTTTTTTGGGACAGTTTCCTTTCCTATTACTGGTTGTATTTACCGTGATAGAAACATAGAAACATAGAAAATGGGTGCAGGAATAGGCCATTCGGCCCTTCGAGCCTGCTCCGCCATTCAATGAGTTCATGGCTGAACATGCAATTTTAATACCCCATTCCTGCTTTCTCGCCATACCCGTTGATCCCCCGAGTAGTAAGGACTACATCTAACTCCTTTTTGAATATATTTAGTGAATTGGCCTCAACAACTTCCTGTGGTAGAGAATTCCACAGGTTCACCACTCTCTGAGTGAAGAAGTTTCTCCTCATCTCGGTCCTAAATGGCTTATCCTTAGACTATGACCCCTGGTTCTGGACTTCCCCAACATTGGGAACATTCTTCCTTCATCTAACCTGTCTAAACCCGTCAGAATTTTAAACGTTTCTATGAGATCCCCTCTCATTCTTCTGAACTCCAGTGAATACAAGCCCAGTTGATCCAGTCTTTCTTGATATGTCAGTCCCGCCATCCCGGGAATCAGTGTGGTGAACCTTCGCTGCACTCCCTCAATAGCAAGAACATCCTTCCACAAATTAGGAGACCAAAACTGTACACAATACTCCAGGTGTGGCCTCACCAAGGCCCTGTACAACTGTAGTAACACTCCCTGCCCCTGTATTCAAATCCCCTCGCTATGAAGGCCAACATGCCATTTTCTTTCTTAACCGCCTGCTGTACCTGCATGCCAACCTTCACTGACTGATGTACCATATCACCCAGGTCTCGTTGCACCTCCCCTTTTCCTAATCTGTCACCATTCAGATAATAGTCTGTCTCTCTGTTTTTACCACCAAAGTGGATAACCTCACATTTATCCACATTATACTTCATCTGCCATGCATTTGCCCACTCACCGAACCTATCCAAGTCACTCTGCAGCCTCATAGCATCCTCCTCGCAGCTCACACTGCCACTCAACTTAGTGTCATCCGCAAATTTGGAGATACTACATTTAATCCCCTCGCCTAAATCATTAATGTATAATGTAAACAGCTGGGGCCCCAGCACAGAACCTTGCGGTACCCCACTAGTCGCTGCCTGCCATTCTGAAAACTACCCATTACTCCTACTCTTTGCTTCCTGTCTGCCAACCAGTTTTCAATCCACGTCAGCACACTAACCCCAATCCCAGGTGCTTTAACTTTGCACATTAATCTCTTGTGTGGGACTTTGTCGAAAGCCTTTTGAAAGTCCAAATACACCACATCAACTGGTTCTCCCTTGTCCATTCGACTGGAAACATCGTCAAAAAATTCCAGAAGATTTGTCAAGCATGATTTCCCTTTCACAAATCCATGATAACTTGGACCTCTCATGTCACCTCTTTCCAAATGCACTGCTATGACATCCTTAATAATTGATTCCATCAATTTCCCCACTACTGATATCAGGCTGACCGGTCTATAATTCCATGTTTTCTCCCTCTCCCTCCTTTTTTAAAAAGTGGGGTTACATTGTCTACCCTCCACTCCATAAGAACTGATCCAGAGTCTATGGAATGTTGGAAAATAACTGTCAATGCATCCGTTATTTCCAAGGCCACCTCCTTAAGTACTCTGGGATGCAGACCATCAGGCCCTGGGGATCTATCGGCCTTCAGTCACATCAATTTCCCCAACACAATTTCCCGACGAATAAGGATTTCCCTCAGTTCCTCCTTCTGACTAGACCCTCTGATCTCTTTTATATCCGGAAGGTTGTTTGTGTCCTCCTTAGTGAATACCGAACCAAAGTACTTGTTCAATTGGTCTGCCATTTCTTTGTTCCCAGTTATGACTTCCCCTGATTCTGACTGCAGGGGACCTGCATTTGTCTTTACTAACCTTTTACTCTTTACATATCTATAGAAGTTTTTGCAGTCCATTTTAATGTTCCCTGCAAGCTTCCTCTCGTACTCTATTTTCCCTGCCCTAATCAAACCCTTTGTCCTCCTCTGCTGAGTTCTAAATTTCTCCAGTCCCCGGGTTCGCTACTATTTCTGGCCAATTTATATGCCACTTCCTTGGCTTTAATACCATCCCTGATTTCCCTTGATAGCCACGGTTGAGCCACCTTCCTTTTTTTATTTTTACGCCAGACAGGGATGTACAATTGTTGTAGTTCATCCATGCGGTCTCTAAATGTCTGCCATTGCCCATCCACTGTCAACCCCTTAAGTATCATTCGCCAATCTATCTCAGCCAATTCACGCCTCATACCTTCAAAGTTACCCTTCTTTAAGTTCTGGACCATGGTCTCTGAATTAATTGTTTCATTCTCCATCCTAATGTAGAATTCCACCATAATATGGTCACTCTTCCCCAAGGGGCCTCGCACAACGAGATTGCTAATTAATCCTCTCTCATTACACAACACCCAGTCTAAGATGGCCTCCCCCCTAGTTGGTTCCTCGACATATTGGTCTAGAAAACCATCCCTTATGCACTCCAGGAAACCCTCCTCCACCATATTGTTTCCAGTTTGGTTAGCCCAATCTATATGCATATTAAAGTCACCCATGATAACTGCTGCACCTTTATTGCATGCACTCCTAATTTCCTGATTGATGCCCTCCCCAACATCACTACTACTGTTTGGAGGTCTGTACACAAATCCCACTAGCGTTTTTTGCCCCTTGGTATTATGTAGCTTCACCCATACCGATTCCACATCATCCAAACTAATGTCTTTCCTTACAATTGCATTAATTTCCTCTTTAACCAGCAACGCCACTCCGCCTCCTTTTCCTTTCTGTCTATCCTTCCTAAATGTTGAATACCCTTGGATGGTGAGTTCCAAGCCTTGGTCACCCTGGAGCCATGTCTCTGTGATGCCAACCACATCGTATCCGTTAACTGCTATCTGCACAGTTAATTCGTCCACCTTATTCCGAATACTCCTCACATTGAGGCACAGAGCCTTCAGGCTTGCGTTTTTAACCGACTTAGACCTTTTAGAATTTTGCTGCAAAGTGGCCCTTTTTGTTTTTTGCCTTGGGTTTCTCTGCCCTCCACTTTTATTCGTCTCCTTTCTGTCTTTTGCTCCTATCTCCATTTTGTTTCCCTCTGTCTCCCTGCATTGGTTTCCATCCCCCTGCCATATTAGTTTAACTCCTCCCCAACAGCACTGGCAAACACTCCTCCTAGGACTGGCAAACACTCCTCCAGTCCTGCCTAGGTGCAGAGTGATCTTCTCTCTTTTTTGTGTTATTACAACTACACCTCCACTACTAACATACCATCCTGCACAGTTATTTCTCGTATTATTTTTTTGCCACTTGGCTTTCCACTGGTAGTCACCCTCATGTCTCAGCCAAAAAGACGGTCAATTCAAATCATATTTCTTAATGTCCCATTTTTCGTTTTTTATTTCATAGGGTATTCTCATTAGTCCAGTTTTAACCAATGCTGTGAATACCTTCCGGTACCATCCAGGGGCTTTGCCTCCCGAGGTGTCTGGCTTGTATCACTCCGTACTGCAGTGAAGTTATACCCGAACTCCATTTCTTTCAGGAACCAAAAGGTGGTGCTTCCAAGTAGTAACTGTTGGTGGACGTACTACATCCCTCGCATATAAATTTTACTTCGCATATTTCCTTCAAAATTCAACATGCTATACCATCGACGTTGGTTTCATCATAGTATTCCACCCAGTTCGTAAAGATTGGAGAGGCATTCGAGTGTCTTATGTATATGACAACCCCCAGCAGGAGGGTTCGATAACTGATACAGCATGTTACATGTTTCATTATCATTCTTAACTGGTTCTGGGAGGTAAAATATGCAATATTTATTCTTTCACAGTTTGCAATTGATTGATATGGTACGATTTAGCCACCTTGGTCCTCCCCTTTTTCCCAGGAAATTGCACCAGTTAAACCGAAGGACAGGCCCCGTCAATAATCGGAAAGGAGCCATTCCACTTTGGTTCGAAGCTATGTTACCTCTTCCTATCGTTTAGTACCAGTAAAACATCAGCCACTTGATACTCAAATGGTTGAACTTTCTCGTCGAAGTATTTCTTTGCCTGGCTTTATGATTTGCCTGTTCGTGTAGTTACAAACATGTTCGTTTGTTCTATATTCTCTACCACCGTTTCAAGCCATTTTTGGTTGTCAATTCCCTGTGCGAAGAGTGTGGCTGAAGGGGTTAACAGATGGGCTGGCATTCGCATTGGTCGCCCAGTCATAGCCTGGTAGGTTGAGATAGCCGTTGTGCTATGCGGGATGGATCCAATAGCCATTAGATTCATTGGCCATATACTGGACCATATGGTGGGGTGATCTGTACAGAATTTGTTTAACATAGTTTTCAGAGTTCGATTTCCTCTTTCCACCACTCCAAATGATTGTGGGTGATGGGAGATGTGAAGTTTATGTGTGATGCCCATTATCCGTTGTTGTTCGATAAAAATTTGGATGGCAAAGTGTGATTCTTGATTGCTATCAACTTGGATCAGCACTCCCCACTTGCAGATTACCTCACCCAATAAAAGTCGAGCCGCTGTCAATGTGGTGTTTGTTTTACATTGAGTAAATATATCAACAATAACCAGACAATACCGCAAACCAGAAGGTCCTGCAGGTAAGGGACCTATAAAATCAATTTGAAGGTGAGCCCACAGCCCATCAGGAGGAGGGGAACTACGCAACAGTGCTCAATTAGTGCGGGCACTTGGATTGTGCTGCAAACAGGCAGGCAACGATTCACCTCACAAGTAACATTCGTCACACAATCGGGATACCATGCAAATTTCAGTAGCTTCTGAACGGTTACATCAGCTGAATAGTATCCTGCTACTGGGTGTGAGTGAAGGATGGACAATAGCCACCACATGCAAGGATTGTACATTAACAAGGGAGCAGCTTTCCCAGACTGATCCGGAGCCAATTGTGTATCTGCAGCCCATGGAGTGGGCTGAGGTAACCGACATCCATTTTGATGCCATGCAATAACAACTGCATAGCGGAAATAACTGGACTGAAGAGAAGGGAGCTCGATGTCCCCACCTGGGATACTCGAGACTGACCTTAAGGGAGGGGTAGGAGCTTGCCAGTGGTCACCGTTAACAGCGGCATCCTTAGCAGCACGATCTGCCTGTGGGTTACCCTGGGAGTGTACGTTAGAAGAACGTGAGTGGGACTTCACCTTACCAACATAAACAGGCACTGAGCATGAATTTAAAGAGTTCCAAAGGGAAGCAAAGTGGTCTGCATAGAGTAGGCCTTACCATCAACAGTCCAAACATTATTCCGATCATACAGCGGTAAAGATAACAAAGTGTTTATTGTATCGGCATTATCTGACCAAACATTAACAGGTATGTCATGGGTAATTTGGATCACTGTCACCAAGGCTGCAACTTCAGCATTTTGACCTGATGGTTGCGTCTTGAAGCAAGTCGTACTTCATCTGACGAGGCTTGCTCTTGACGTAGAAGCGCACAGGTTGTAACGTGTCTGTCCTGCTAATCCTGTAACTCCCTTTCAAGTTGTGCATTTCTCTCTTTCAGGAGTACAACTTTGCCTCCCAGGCGAACGGCACATAGTGGGCTGCGTAAGCCAGTGTATTTCTGGCTTCCTTAACTTTACATTTCTTCGCATCTACCTGGGACGCTATCTCGCTCCAAATCTCAGAGTAACTCTTCTCGCTCTTCTCGTCACCCTGCACTATCTTGATTACCGCTTGTGCCCCGGGGTCCCTAACTTATCTCACAGACTGTTCGCAACTTTGTCTCTAAAATACACAACTGTCATCCCAATAACAATGCCTAGTATCTTTATAAACCAAAACCATCCTCAACTCTTTTTGACCACCATAACCCTTTAGAACTCCTGCCTCGGCTCTCCAATTTGTTAGAAATAACCTCTTTACGGCTATCTCTGGTCACTTTAAATAATCAGGTTCGTGTGCAAACCAATATGGTGGGTATATTGTGTTTAAGAAATAATATAACACCTCAGTTATAATATAACACCTTAGTTATACAGCAAAACATACGACGGTGACAAGGAGCTGATACCAATCCGATCAGACACGTGAGCATTACAGAAACGTGGTTGCAGGGTGGCCAAGACTGGGAATTAAACATACAGGGGTGTCTGATGATTCGGAAAGATAGACAAGAAGGGAAAGGAGGTCGGGTAGCTCTGTTAATAAAGGATGATATCAGGGCAGTTGTGAGAGACGATATTGGCTCTAATGAACAAAATGTTGAATCTTTGTGGGTGGAGATTAGAGATAGTAAGGGGAAAAAGTCACTGGTGGGCGTAGTTTATAGGCCTCCAAATAATAACATCACGGTGGGACGGGCAATAATCAAGGGAATAATGGAGGCATGTGAAAAAGGAACGGCAGTAATCATGGGGGATTTTAACCTACATATCGATTGGTCAAATCAAATCGCATGGGGTAGCCTGGAGGAGGAATTCATAGAATGCATACGGGATTGTTTCTTAGAACAGTATGTTACAGAACCTACAAGGGAGCAAGCTATCTTAGATCTGGTCCTGTGTAATGAGACAGGAATAATAAACGATCTCCTAGTAAAAGATCCTCTCGGAATGAGTGATCACAGTATGGTTGAATTTGTAATACAGATTGAGGGTGAGGAAGTAGTGTCGCAAACGAGCGTACTATGCTTAAACAAAGGGGACTACAGTGGGATGAGGGCAGAATTGGCTAAAGTGGACTGGAAACACAGACTAAACGGTGGCACAATTGAGGAACAGTGGAGGACTTTTAAGGAGCTCTTTCATAGTGCTCAACAAAAATATATTCCAGTGAAAAAGAAGGGCGGTAAGAGAAGGGATAACCAGCCGTGGATAACCAAGGAAATAAAGGAGAGTATCAAATTAAAAACCAATGCGTATAAGGTGGCCAAGGTTAGTGGGAAAATAGAAGATTGGGAAAATTTTAAACAACAGCAAAGAATGTCTAAGAAAGCAATAAAGAAAGGAAAGATAGATTACGAAGGTAAACTTGCGCAAAACATAAAACCGGATAGTAAAAGCTTTTACAGATATATAAAATGGAAGAGAGTGACTAAAGTAAATGTTGATCCCTTAGAAGATGAGAAGGGGAACTTAATAATGGGAAATGTGGAAATGGCTGAGACCTTAAACAATTATTTTGCTTCGGTCTTCACAGTGGAAGACACAGAAACCATGCCAGAAATTGCTGGTCACAGGAATGTGGGAAGGGAGGACCTTGAGACAATCACTATCACTAGTGGGGTAGTGCTGGACAGGCTAATGGGACTCAAGGTAGACAAGTCCCCTGGTCCTGATGAAATGCATCCCAGGGTATTAAAAGAGATGGCAGAAGTTATAGCAGATGCATTCGTTATAATCTACCAAAATTCTCTGGACTCTGGGGAAGTACCAGCGGATTGGAAAGCAGCTAATGTAACGCCTCTGTTTAAAAAAGGAGGCAGACAAAAGGCAGGTAACTATAGGCCGGTTAGTTTAACATCTGTAGTGGGGAAAATGCTTGAAACTATCATTAAGGAAGAAATAGCGGGACATCTAGATATGAATAGTGCAATCAAGCTCACGCAGCATGGATTCATGAAGGGGAAATCATGTTTAACTAATTTACTGGAATTCTTTGAGGATATAATGAGCATGGAGGATAGAGGTGTACCGATGGATGTGGCGTATTTAGATTTTCAAAAGGCATTCGATAAGGTACCACACAAAAGGTTACTGCAGAAGATAAAGGTACGCGGAGTCAGTGGAAATGTATTAGCATGGATAGAGAATTGGCTGGCTAACAGAAAGCAGAGAGTCGGGATAAATGGGTCCTTTTCGGATTGGAAATTGGTGGTTAGTGGTGTGCCACAGGGATCGGTGCTGGGACCACAACTGTTTACAATATACATAGATGACCTGGAAGAGGGGACAGAGTGTAGTGTAACAAAATTTGCAAATGACACAAAGATTAGTGGGAAAGCAGGTTGTGTAGAGGACACAGAGAGGCTGCAAAGAGATTTAGATAGGTTAAGCGAATGGGCTAAGGTTTGGCAGATGGAATACAATGTCGGAAAGTGTGAGGGCATCCACCTTGGGGGAAAAAAAACAGTAAAAGGGAATATTATTTGAATGGGGAGAAATTACAACATGCTGTGGTGCAGAGGGACCTGGGGGTCCTTGTGCATGAATCCCAAAAAGTTAGTTTGCAGATGCAGCAGGTAATCAGGAAGGCAAATGGAATGTTGGCCTTCATTGCGAGAGGGATGGAGTACAAAGGCAGGGAGGTCCTTCTGCAACTGTATAGGGTATTGGTGAGGCCGCACTTGGAGTACTGCGTGCAGTTTTGGTCACGTTACTTAAGGAAGGATATACTAGCTTTGGAGGGGGTACAGAGACGATTCACTAGGCTGATTCCGGAGATGAGGGGGTTACCTTATGATGATAGATTGAGTAGACTGGGTCTTTACTCGTTGGAGTTCAGAAGGATGAGGGGTAATCTTATAGAAACATTTAAAATAATGAAAGGGATAGACAAGATAGAGGCAGAGAGGTTGTTTCCACTGGTCGGGGAGACTAGAACTAGGGGGCACAGCCTCAAAATACGGGGGAGCCAATTTAAAACCGAGTTGAGAAGGAATTTCTTCTCCCAGAGGGTTGTGAATCTGTGGAATTCTCTGCCCAAGGAAGCAGTTGAGGCTAGCTCATTGAATGTATTCAAGTCACAGATAGATAGATTTTTAACCAATAAGGGAATTAAGGGTTATGGGGAGCGGGTGGCTATGTGGAGCTGAGTCCACGGCCAGATTGGCCATGATCTTGTTGAATGGTGGAACAGGCTCGAGGGGCTAGATGGCCTACTCCTGTTCCTAATTCTTATGTTCTTATGTTCTTATGCTTCCTTGCAGCCTCTTTCTCTTCGTCTAGAGCTTCCTTCTCTCTATCTCTCTCTCTCACGTCTGTGAGTACAAGCTTTTGGGAGGTCACTTTTATCCTACTTTTAGGGGTGGGCCTGAACCGGATATTGACAAGATCTTTTGACCTATAGAGGTTCCTCTAAAACCTTGCTATCCAATGTTGTATCGTGTTCTTTGTTTAGATTCTGACTCAAGAACCCGCCCTAAATATGTCTTACAATTTTGGCCACATGTCTTATTGTTTATACCTTCCTAGGGCTGGTTCTTGTGGAATTCCTTTCATCTCTTATCTGTCCCTATTCTCTCAGGTACAATCAATGCAAGGCCTATTTCTCTACCCTTTGAACAATGAAGCCCAAAGCAGAGCTTTCTCACTCTAACCAGGCATTAACTTCTTTATGACGTAGCAAACTGCATGTGGCTGCAATGTGTACCAGCTTTAAGATGCACTGCAGCAACTCACCAAGGCTTCTTCAACAGCATCTCCCACACCAACAGCCTCTACCACTTAGAAGGACAAGGGCAGTAGGCGCATTGGAACAACAACACCACCATCTCTAAGCTCCCCTCCAAGTTGCACACCATCCTGACTTGAAAATATATCGCCATTCCTTAATTGTCACTGGGTCAATATCCTGAATCTCCCTCCCGAACAACACTGTGCGAGTACCTTCACCATACGATCTGCAGCGGTTCAAGAAGACGGCTCATCACCACTTTCTCTCGGACAATTCGGGGTGGGCAATTAAGGCTGGCCTTGCCAGCAACACCCACATCCTGTGAATGAATTAAAAAAAAATTCTAGCTCTTGAAGCAGCTGTAATATTGGTAGTGAGTTACCTGTCCACCCTCTCGACAAAGGGATGTGACATGAGGAATTCTATTGAGTTGGAAATATCAAAAATACTTCTGAAATATTTTTTCATAATAAATTGTTTGATCTTAATAATGATGGTATACTAAGCAATAAATTTATGAGTCTACGGGCCCAAGTTTCCACACGATAAAAAATGGGCGCTCCACCGAGCTGGGCGCCAATTTCTCGCGCCTAAAACGGCGCCTAAATAAAAACAATCGCGATTCTGGAGCGTTCTGCAGCTCCTTGTCTGCCTGGCGCGGCGCCCAGAGGGGGGCGGAGCCTACACTCGCGCCGATTTTGTAAGTGGGAGGGGGCGGGTAATATTTAAATTAGTTTCTTTCCTGCCGGCAACGCTGCGCGTGTGCGTTGGAGCGTTCGCGCACGCGCAGTGTGAAAAAAACATTGGCACTCGGCCATTTTTGTAGTTCTTTGTAGCTGTTTAATTTTTGAACATTTTTTTAATAAAAGCACATTGCCATCAGCACATCAGCACTTGCAGCCTTCTCACTGTCTCCTCCCCCACCCCGCGGGAAGAACGGGCGCCTCCTCTCCCCCCCCGCGGGAAAGAACGGGCGCCTCCTCTCCCCTCTCCTCCCCCCCCCGCGGGAAGAACGGGCGCCTCCTACCCCCCCCGCGGGAAGAACGGGCGCCTCCTCTCCCCTCCCCCCCCCCCCGCGGGCAGAACGGTCGCCTCCTACCCCTCCCGCGGGAAGAACGGGTGCCTCCTACCCCCCCCCGCGGGAAGAACGGGCGCCTCCTACCCCCCCCGCGGGCAGAACGGTCGCCTCCTACCCCTCCCGCGGGAAGAACGGGTGCCTCCTACACCCTCTGCGGGAAGAACGGGCGCCTCCTACCCCCCCCCCCCGCGGGAAGAACGGGCGCCTCCTACCCCCCCGCGGGAAGAACGGGCACCTCCCCCCCACCCCCGTGGAAAAGAACGGGCGCCTCCTCTCCCCTCCCCCCCCCCCGCGGGAAGAACGGGCGCCTCAGGCTGACTGCAGCATTCTCCGTGCCTGAAGCACTTTCACACAGGTAGGAAGATGGTTTATTTAATCTTTTCTTTGCTTATAAATGTTTATTCAGGTTGTATAATATTTGTAGAAGTATAAATAAGGATTTATTGTAGAATTTAATGAGTTCCCTTCCCCCCCCCCCGCCCCACCTCGTTCTGGACGCCTAATTTGTCACCTGCGCCTGATTTTTTAATGTGTAGAACAGGTTTTTTCAGTTCTACAAAAATCTTCACTTGCTCCATTCTAAGTTAGTTTGGAATACGTTTTCACTGTGGAAACTTTGAAATCAGGCGTCAGTGGCCGGACACGCCCTCTTTTGAAGAAAAAATTCTGTTCCAAAGTAGAACTGTTCCACCTGCCAAGAACTGCAGAAAAAAAAATGTGGAGAATTGCAATTTCTAAGATAGTCTGTTCTCCACCAGTTGCTCCTAAAAATCAGGCGCAAATCATGTGGAAACTTGGGCCCAAGGAGTGTACAAAATATCAAACAGCTCTTGAGCTTTGAACTGCCTGAATATCTATTAGAATTGGACACCCATGCTTTATCAAGTAAACTCTAGTATGCAAGGAGATATTCTTACGGAGTCAGAGAGCATGGCTGAGGTGCTAAATGATTTCAGCCAATGCAGCAGTAATCCCATAATTTAACCTTCTGAACCCTGGTATAATTCTGGTGAACCTGCGCTGCACCCCCTCCAAGGGCAATATATCCTTCCTGTGTATCCAAAATTGAATGCAGTCCTCTAGATGAGGTGTTACCAATGTTCTATACAACTGGGCCAACCCAACCTGTGAAAGAACACCACCATAGGTCAGGAGTATATGAGTTGGAGCGCGGGCCCCTGGAACATTGTGGTCCATCCCGACCTGCGAGAGAATACCAGTGTAGGTCAGGAGTATAAAGAGCTGGAGCATGTCACAACAACTTTCAGCGTGAGGAGCTCCAAGTGTGCAACGGCTTCGAGGTAGGCGACTGGGTGACATCATCAAAACCCAGGTCGCCGTTTGAAGTGTGGGCAGGAACATTGGCGGGGCCCAGGTGTAGCAGAGGAGTGGGAAGGTTGGGGCGGATGCGCGACGAGAGATCACGGCGGAGTTGTAACGAATGATTGAGGCGGAGAAGCGGCGAGAGATCGAAGCAGAAATGCAGCGGATGATCGGGGCGGAGGAGCGGTGAGGGATCGTGGCTGAGATTCGGCGAGCGATCGCGGCGGAGGTGTGGCAAACGTTTGGTGCGGAGGTGCGGTGAGAGATCATGGTAGAGGTGCGGCGAATGTTTTGTGGCGGAGGAGCAGCGAGAGATCGTGGCAGAGGAGCGGTGAGAGATTGCGTCAGAGGTGCAGCAAATGGGGTATGGGGCTCAGAAGTGGTCAGGGCCCAGGGGCAGCACGCTGCGATATGTGTGTGCACTAGGTCCATGCAGCAGAGCAGGTCTCCAGTCATTCTGGTTAACCCTTGGCACTGGCTAAAGGCCTAGCTCTGTCAAGCCCATGGGGTGGCTGATGTGCAACGGTCACCACACGTTAAAAAAATCCACGCACAGGCAGTTCAGGAGTGGAATATCGGGTCCTTCATTGAAGCATCTGCAAACTCATTGTTTTTGGTGTGGAAGCAAGTCATCGTTGTTCAAGGGACCGCCTATGATGATGATGATGATGATGAAAGAGAGAGGTAATAGCAATATTACAAAGGATAACAATAGATGAAGAGGAGGTATTTAAAAGGTTGGCAGTCCTCAAAGTAAAAAAGTCACCTGGTCCAGATGGGATGCATCCTGAGCTACTGAGGTAAGTAAGGGTTGAAATTGCAGGAGCTCTGACCATGATCTTCCAATCTTCCTTAGATAAACGGGTGGTGTCAGCGGACTGGAAGAGTGCAAATGTTATACCCCTGTTTAAAAAGGAGGGATAAACCCGACAATTACAGGCCAGGCAGCCTAATGTTAGTGGTGGGGAAACTTTTTGAAACAAAAATCCGGAACAAAATTAACTGGAATTTGGAAAAGTATGAACTAATAAATGAAAGTCAACACGGATTTGTTAAAGGCAAATCATGATTGACTAACTTGACTGTGTTCTTTGGTGGTGACAGTGGCAGCGTGGATGCCAAATTGGCTGAGGGACAGAAAGCAGAGAGTAGTGGTGAACGTTTGTTTTTCAGACTGAGGGAAGTAAACAATGGTGTCCCCAGAGGATGGTATTAGGACCACTGCTCTTTTTGATACATTAATGACCTGGACTTGGACATACATGGCATAATTTCAAAGTTTGCAGATGACACAAAACTCGGAAATGTAATAAAGAATGAGGAGGATAGTAACAGACTTCAGGGGGACATAGACTAGTGAAATTGGCAGGCACATGGCAGATAACATTTTATGCAGAGAAGTATAGGAAGAATGAGGAGAAGCAATATACACTAAATTATACATGTTTAAAGGGGGTGCAGGAACAGAGACCTGGGGTTGTACGTACTCAAATCTTCGAAGGTTGCAAAACCACTGGTTAGGCCTCAGCTGGAGCATTGTGTTCCATTCTGGGCACCACACTTTAGGAAGGATGTCAAGGCCTTAGAGAGAGTGCAGAAGAGATTTACTGGAATGGTACCAGGGATGAGGGACTTTAGTTACAATGGAGAGACTAGAGAAGTTGGAGTTGATCTCCTTAGAGCAGAGAAGGTTAAAGGGTGATTTAATAGAGGTGTTCAAAATCATGAACCATTGTGATAGAATAAACTAGAAGAAACTGTTTGAAGTGGCAGAAGGGTCGGTAACCAGGGGACACAGATTTAAGACGATTGGCAAAGGGACTAGAGGTGACATGAGGAAACATTTTTATACACAGCGAGTTGTTGTGATCTGGAAGGCACTGCCTGAAAGGATGGTGGACACAGATTCAATAGTAACTTTTAAAAGGGAATTGGATAAATACTTGAAGGCAAAAAAAATTGCAGGGCTATGGGGAAAGAGTAAGGGAGTGGGACTAATTGGTTAGCTCTACCAAAGAGCTGGCACAGGTACGATAGCCAAATGGCCTCCTTATGTGCAGTATCATTGTATGATTCCTAAATTTAATGCTGAATTTATGTGTATGTTGAATTTATTAGAAATACAGAAGAATCTTACATCCATCCAGAAATAAACTTTTTGTGTGTAACAGCCACTCAAATACAGGAATGTGAAACGGATGGCTGAGGGGCTGAATGGTCTACTCCTGTTCCTGTAATCCTTCTCATGGCAAGGCTCCAGCTGAGTCATTATTTTCACTAACACGAGTGCAAAGGGTGAAGCTGTTGTTCTTCTATTAACCCTTATTTTGTATGAATTGATATACAGTTTTCCACCAGTGGCAGCCATGTCCTCAGCTGCCAAGGCCCTAAGCTTTAGAATTCTCTCCCTTTACCTCTCCACCTACTCCCTCTCTTTCCTCCTTTAAGACGTTCCTTAAAACCAATGTCTCCTTATATGGTTCGGTGTCAAATTTTGTTTGATAATGCTCCTGTGAAGCGTCTTGGAGCATTTTACTGCGTTAAAGGTGCTAAATAAATGGAAGTTGTTGTTGTTATTATGAGTTAAATTGGAGATAGCTAGTCATACACAATTCATGAGTGTATCTCCCATGTCAGGATCAATATTAGATGAAGAGTGAAAGTTAAAATCATCCAGATCATACAGTTGAGGCACCTGTACTCGCATAGCAGTGTACTGTAATGCTAAAATGTACATTTGAATCATCAATACATATTAGGAATTTCATGCAGCTCACATTCTGATTCACATTGTTTTTATATACAAAGATTGTGGGTAATGTTGAAGATTACGGATTCAATCCCCACCCAAGCACACAATATAGGCTGACACTCCACTGAAGGATATTGTCAATTATATCAACTTTTGGATGAGACAATAAATCCTGGCTCCATCTGCTTATGCTGGAAAATGTTAAAAATCCCACAGCAATATTCAAAGGAGGAAAGTGAGCTCTTCCTGTGTCCTGGCCAACATTCATCCCTCAACCGACACCACTAAAAACAGATCAAACTGATCATGTGTCTCATTGCTGTTTGTGGGATTGTGCTGTGAGCAAAATGGCTATGACATTTTCTTATATATAAACAGTCACTGAACTTCAAAATAATTAATTGTATGTGAAACACATTGAGGCATTTCTGCAGACATGAAAAGGCACTGTATAAATGCATCCTTTCTGCAGTAAGATAAATTTAAAATCTGACAGTTCAGCGGATGTTTGGTGCGGAGGTGCGGCGGGAGATCATGGCGGAGGTGTGGAGAGTGTTTTTGTGGCGAAGGAACAGTTAGGGATCGTGGCGGAGGTGCAGCG
This sequence comes from Pristiophorus japonicus, assembly GCF_044704955.1. Taxonomy (NCBI): domain Eukaryota; kingdom Metazoa; phylum Chordata; class Chondrichthyes; family Pristiophoridae; genus Pristiophorus; species Pristiophorus japonicus. Next base: position 111,295,178 of record NC_091984.1, read on the forward strand.
AATGAGAGTACGGGGCCCAGAAGAGCCGAGGGCCCAGGGGCAGCACGGGCCTGTCCACACTGCGATATGTGTGCGCACTAGGTCCGTGCAGCAGAACAGGTCTCCAGTCGTCCTGGTTAACACTTGCCACTGGATAAAGACCTAGCTCTGTCAAGCCCTTCTTTGATTACGCTCAAAATGCTCATCAATAAGTCTTCTTTCAGCTCGACGCTGTATAAATATATCAGCCAGGAATAATGGCTGACAAAGTATAGCCCCCAATTTTTAAAATGTCCTTAAAGTTCCTTTAAAACGAACTATAAACTCACATAAAACTTCAGTGGAAAACCTTTTATGCACTCAACTTCTCCTTCACTTTCAAGATGGCAGCCTTAACGCCGGGTGCGCCCTGTGTCCGACTGATTTTTTGCTGGCGGGTTCCCGGGCGGATGATAAATTGGGCGATATCGCCGATTGACGTCACCCAAATGGTGAAAACATGGGGGGGTGCTAAGTTTTAGTACTGCTGCAAAACCACTACCAAAATTTCCGCCTGGGCGCAAAATGTTGTGCAACTCATTTATCGCCAAAAAAAGTGGCTGATGTGCAACGATCACCACACATTAAAAAAAATCCACGCACAGGCATCTTTCACCCCCTCAATTGGAGTTCAGGACTGGAATATCGGGTCCTTCATTGAAACATTGGTGAACTCATGTGGAAGCAAGTCATCCTCGTTCGAGGGACCGCCTATGATAATAGAAAACCAAGATTGAATATACAGCCTTAAACTTGTCAATGATTTCTATTACATACAATATATATTATTTTGAGAGGGAAAGCATATCATTGGAGGTCTTAAATCTTAAGTGGTGGGTGTTGGTGGCCATGCCTTTCTGTTGCTTAGGCCCTAAGCTCTGAAATTCCCTGCCTAAAACTCTCTGCCTCTCTACCTCTCTTTCCTCCTTCAAGGTGACCAAAAGCTTGGTCAAAGAGGTAGGTTGTAAGGACTCCTTAAAACCTACCTCTTTGACTAAACTTTTGGTCACCTGCCCTAATTTCTCCCTATGTGGTTCACTGTCAAATTATTTGTCTCATAATACTCCTATGAAGCGCCTTGAGACGTTTAACTACATGAAAGGCGCTATACAAATACAAGTTGTTGTTGTTGTTGAGGTAGAAGCAGAGTAACAGAAAAAACATTTTTTTTTAAATAATCATGAGGCTAGATTTGACAGGTTTGCAACCGGATTTTCGCATGGGCGAAGCGCAAAAATTACTTTTTTTGGCGCTAAATGAGTTGCACAACATTTTGCGCCCAGGCGGAAATTTTGGCAGTAGTTTTGCGGCGGTGCTTAAACTTAGCACCCCCCTATGTTTCCACCATTTGGATGTCAATCGGCATGCAATGCTCTTTTTTTGCATACTTAACACCCACAATGCCCATTTTACCACTGAAATGACGTATAACACCAAGATATCGCCAATTTAGCCACAAAATGGAAACTGATGCCCATTTTTCGGAAACTTATTGCCGAGCGTTACTTTCCCCATGTGCTTACCGACGGGAAAAAATAATACCGTCCGCCACTTTCTTTGGGCGGAATCATCAGATAGGCGCGATCAATGCCCATAATATCGCCCAGCGTTAATTTCCTTACTGATGTAACGGCGAGATGCAATAATGCCGCCTACCCACTTTTTTTTGTCGTAAAGAACATATTTACTGAAACTAGCGGCCATGAGATTGCCCAGCAACACTTTCACCACCTCGCACACATATCGCCCACAATACCGCTCGCCCAAAAAAAGTGGAACTAACCAGAACTAATCACAGTGTTATGGACACCATGTTCTACATCACATGTCACATCCTTTAAAAGGCTGTTGTGCTTCAACCTCAGGGGAGTTCAGATGTACTCTGGAGGTTATTGAAGTTAATGTGAACATCTCTACAAACATCTTGACCATACTGTGGAATTTAATAGGTGTCTTCGTCAGGACATTGTTTGCGACCCAACGGTGGAAAACAGAGGGCTACTGTAATGGGGCCTGTCCTTTCTCACCCTCTCTTGGTGACCAATTACATGCAGCAGACTTGAGATCACCGAAGATACGCTCCACGGCATTATGTGCCCAATGTAAGAAGTGCAAGACTGATGAGGAAGACCAGATGTTACACTCCCCGTAAGTAAAGGGAGAAGCGATCTTACCTCAACTTGCCCGACACCACCTGCCTTCGAAGACTGCGCTTCCACAAAGAGGTTATTACTGGGGTATGCCAGCTGATAAGGACAGATTTGCAGCCTGCCAGCACCATCAGTACTGCGCTGTCTGTCGAGGTCAAAGTCACCGCGGCACTGTCGTTCTACGCCTCGGGTTCTTTTCAGGCCACAGCTGGCGACATTTGCGAACTTTCTCAGCATGCATTGTTGCATTAGACAGGTCACTGAAGCCCTGTACGCATGCAAGAGGGACTTGATCAGCTTCCCTTTAACCAGAGAGGGCTCTAGGATTCTCCAGAATTGTAAACTTCCCCAAGGTGCAGGGAGCAATAGACTGTATGCACATCGCGAGGTTTTCAGGAACCACAAGGAATTCCAGTCCCTGAATGTCCAACTGGTTGTCGACCACCAGCAAATTATACTGGCAGTGAATGCTCAATTTCCGGGCAGCATCCATGATGCTCACATCCTGCATGAGAGCACTGTATCCGACTTGTTTAACAATCAGCCACGAGGTCAATGCTGGAAGCTTGGTCTTGCTACCTGGCTGATGACCCCCCTGCGTGAAACCCACACCGAGGCAGAGAGGCGATACAACGAGAGCCACAGAGCAATATCGTGGAGAAAACCATTGGAGTGCTGAAGCAATGCTTTAGATGCTGTAAGGGGAGCTTGGGGTGTGGATTCGAATCCACACTCCCCTGGGGTTCTGTACGTGTGATTTATGAGGATGGGTGAGTAATGAGGCACCAGACACAGTGGGTAAGAGTACAAAAATGGCTAATGCTGTTTATTTAGAATAGTAAACACCAAGATAGAGGGCATAGGAAGAGGTCATAAATAGCAGTAATGGTACAATCTCACTCAACAACACGAAAAATCTCGCAACAGGGAAGGGGAAAATAAGAGGTTAAAACATTCCACTCACACACAACCACACCTCCCACTTCCACTCTTCTTACCAATTCCTATCCTAAATTGAGTCTGTGAGGGGATTTGGGCAATACTCACAATCCTATCAACTCCTGAGCTTTGGGGGCACTTATTTCAGCTCTGGGTCCCTCTGGGGTGGGTTTTACGTTGTTGGTCGGTTCGGTTTTCCTCCTCGATGTTGCGTCGGTTTCTTCTCTTTGCCTGTCGGTTGGCTCCTAAGCAAAAAAAGCTGCTGGAGTTAAGCACACCTTCCCCAGAGCGAGGGCCCTGTGAAAAGCTGACTCAACTCAAAAAAGCTGATTCCAACCTCCAACCTCTGGTTGGTTTCCTTGCTCAGCTCAGCTGTGGGAAGTCACTGCCACTGCCTGCTGGTTTTCAGTCTCGGTGGCTTCATCTGCGGAACTGCTGCTTCTTCCTCTGGTGGAGTGAGAGCGAGAGGGAGAAAGAGCTCTCTCTGGATACAAGCTGCAAGCTGCCAGCTCCAAGCTCTCCAACTGCTTCCACACCCTGCTGCTTCTACACCCCCGGTGATTCTGTAGGTCCTATAACCAATTTAATTCTGGCCTTTTCGCGCTCAAACTCAGTTGGTGGTCCATTGTGTAAGTTTGGGTGGGGAGATAACTTTGAATATTTAATCAGAAGATGTCACAGGTACAGGTAGGTGTGAGGACAGGGGTATTGTTTCAGTGCACATTGGTGCCTAAAAGTCTGCTGGTCCTTTGTTACAGTCCTGGGAGTCAATTGGTTTGGGCCTCCCCTTTGATGGGCCATTACTGCAGTGATTGTCCACTGTCCATATTAATTAGGTAGATGATGGTCCACATTCATTAGGGGTGAGTCATATTTTCAAACTGGGCCGGGTAGTCCCTATTGGTTGAGGATTTCCCCGCTTCAGGCCCGACTCAACCCCTGATTGGCCTGCCAGAATGCACTTTTCCCCCATTGGCCAGTGCCTCTGTCTCGCTTGTGAGCCAGACTCCACAATGTCTGTATCCGCCCACACGTTTCCCAGCCTGCCTGGTCTGAGGCTTTGGTGGCCAAAAAAATGTTCATTTAAAATGAATAGAATGATCCCATGTTAGTTTTCTTGTCCTTAGAGTGTTTCAATAAAATGCGGCCGTGGATTTTTGAACCTTACACTCCGCCATTAAAACACTCTGTCTCAGGGTGTTTTCAAAATGTGAAGCAAACCTTTTCCCTCTCACAGAGCCAATCTTACCTAAATCCACGATAAAACATTAAAATACACCAATGGTATACATACATTTGGGATCGATACAATACTGAAAATGTAAAAATGCTTCTCAACCAATACCCTTCACCACAATCATAATAGTACATAGTATCACACATCATAGTATTACAGATAGGAAGATACGGACCTTTTACAAGGTACAGACTTTTCTTTACAGTGCAATACCTTCGGCTCATACAATCAGTCCCGTCATACTGCATAGACTTTGCTCGCCCTCCCTTTTCGTTTGGCCTTTGACTTGGCCTCCCGCATAGCTTTCTCAATTTTTAAACAACGGCCCTTTCTCCTAAGCTGGCAGCAGATCACCAGCAAATCGGCTATGATGATCAGCTGTGCCACTACCAGGGCGTGAGAGAGGATGCGGTCCCAGGCTGGGACCTCTAACTCCAACCTCCAATCTCACCAGGGCCTTGAATTTAAGTCCGTTATCTGGGCTCCCAATTTTACTGTTTTTTTTTTTGTAGGGTGAAATAATGTTTCTGGGATTTTTGTGCTGCTTTGAACAGATCTGTCAGGTGCTCTGGTAAAAAATAGAATGTGGTATCCGAAATGTGCTACATAATTGTCCATGCTATTACTCATTGATGCCCCGGTGTTGAAACCGGTAAAAACATCATTCCAGATCCCTCTTTTGTGCCTTTTCGGTTTGACGTTGTCTTTGGGTTGTAGACGGTACAGCAAAGTCTTATTCAAATAGCCAAAATCGAGCTCGTAGAATGTCCTGAACATTTCTCGAAGGAGATCCTGGTAGAGGCGTTCTGTCTCTTTTGGGCACCACTCAGGTAGATGCACCGCGGTGAAATTTAGGATGACGGAGGCCACGGCGTAGTGGACCCCCTGGTATAGCAGCTTGTCCGTGGGAACCAAAACCAAACCGTTCTCTAGTCACTGGGTGGTGGTAGGGCATCTGTCCGTGTCAGTTGGTTCAGTCGGGGCTGTGGGCAGGGGCTGTCTGGCGTGTGCGCTTAACTCGGTGTTGTGGATGGAGCTGGGGTGGCTTACTATGCATGCGACCATGCTCCGGTCCCATCCAATCCCCTCCCCTTCATCCCGCCACTGTCGGGAGAACGCTATGGAGATGCCTGCCGGGCAAATCTTCTCTGATCCCCACATGCACACACATACTCCCAACTCCACCTCCCACCATTTATCCCAACACACACTCACTCCCCCCTGGGTGCCCATAATGGTCCGGTAGGTGCTGTTGTCCAGTCTCTCCCAATCTGCTGTCAGGTTTCCCATGTCCTTGCTCAGCTTCATGAGCCACCACCACCTTCCCACCGGGATGTGCCCCTTACAGGTCAGATGAACCCTCTTCCCAACCACTACCCTAACCCGGGATGCGGTCACCTCAATGCTGGGGCAGGAGATTGATGCTTCCCCATATGTGACCCTGGGGTGGCTGGAGTATCTCGTGGAATTGGACCCCAACGACCCTGGCCACCTTCCCCTGTGGTGACAGTCGGTGCCTGCCCCTCTGAGTATCCAAAAATAATGGTTTCTTCAGTCTCTCCCCGGTAGCCGATGCACATTCTGATGTAGGTGCACAGGAGCAGGATTTTCCTCATCTCTGGTTCCTCTTCTGAAAGACAAAACCTCATTTGGTTCATAAACCCTGAGCCTCCATTTTCCACTCTGTCGACACCTCACAGTACCTCTGCACGGGTCTGACCGCAAACCACAACTTTACTGTGGAAGTCAAGGGGTTTCAACTAATAAACACTTGAAACAACAAACAAACCTTACAAAAAAAGAGGAAGTGAGAGAAAAAAAGAAGTCCAGGCTCCCTATCCTATTGGCTCAAAAGCCTCACTGTTATACTCCCTATATTGCAGAGGCCACCCGAGCCCCACTACACCAGAGAAATCTTTATATATATCTGTACACACCTACTGCTCTCCTTTTTAACCTGCTTGCCACCCTTCTCGGGTGGCTGTGCTAATCCCTGGGACGCTCCTTGGTTTTCCTTTTATGCGGGGGAATGTAGGGGGGAGACCACCTCTCCTTTGGCCTCTTGGGCTGGACCGACCTCCGCAGCTCCTCTGTCTTCCCTGCCAAGGTATCCCCCGAGCTTCGGGTGGTGCTTACTGGGCTGGTATCCCCTCCAGGGATGGCTCACTGCCCTCGGGAGCAACGAAAATTCCCCCATCAGGCTCCTCACTGCCGGGGACTCCTGTATCCTCTGGGGGCTTTGGGTTGTACAAGGGTTCCACCCGAAACCACTCGCAGCTGATACTCTCACAGCGTTTCCTCTGTTCTTCGAGGGACCACTCACTGCTGGGACCTGCCGCCACTAACTCGCTTGCAGGCTCTGGGCTGTCCGCACCGAAGGCTACGCTAGCCCCGACAGGCTCCTCACTGTCGGCGGCCCGTCTCCGGGACAACCCCTTCTCCGTCAGGAGACCTTGGCTGCGGGGTCACGTCCAGTGACTGGCTGCCTGCCCTGCGCGGCCCTTTTCTCTTAGTACCTCTCGGGAAAGTAAAACAGGTTGCTAGGGACAGTGGCACCCTTGGCTGCGGAGTCCAAGCAGATCTCCGAACGGGTGGAGGTGAGTCCTCGTCCCATATGTAAGGTGGGAATCCCCCTTCCTATGGGTCCCAAATCTGTGGGTAGTTTGTACCTGTGAAGCAACTCACTGCTCCTTGTGGTGGGATCGGTGGGGCTGCAGTGGTGGGCTGGGGGCCTGGGCTTCCCGTCGGGATTATCCCTCCGGGCTGCCCTTTCCCACGAGGTTTTGCCTTGTTGGGGTTAAACAGTTTACATTGGTTAATGTGTAACCATTTAACCCGGCGGGGCATCGACCGCGTATACCATGGGACTTGCCTTGTCGACAATGCTGTAAGGCCCCATGTATAGTGGCTCAAAGACTCCCACCCTGGCAAAGTTGTGGACCATGACCTGGTTTCCCATCTGCCACTCGTGGTGTTTGCTCGGTTCCAGCAGCAATCGGTTGGTCTGATGCTGCTTCCCCATGTTAGTTGCCGCCTGCCAGTGAATATGCTTGAGGTGCTCCAACTGTTGGTAAAGTGGTCCCTATTCACCTCGATTACCTGAGCTTCCGTCAGGTCCGGGGCAAGTACATGGGTGGGGGTTCGCATGGCTCTTCCAGTCATGAGCTCGTATGGGGGAATATCCCGTGCTTTTCGACTGGCTGGCCCGGATCCCCTTCAAAACCAGGGGCAACCTCTCCACCCACCTCTGCGGGGAATCCCCAGTCTCCTTCCTGAGTTTTTCTTTCAAGGTCCTATTCACAGGCTCCACTAGCCCTGAGGACTGGGGGTTGTAGGCGACGTGCCACTTCCCCTCAATCCCCAGCACCTTGAGGGTTGCCAGCATGACCTGTGCCGTGAAGTGGCTCCCCCGGTCGGACTCCACGTACTGTGGAAGTCCCCACCTAAAGAACACCTCCCTAACCAATATCCTGGCGGTCCCCGCTGCTGTGGCTGTTGGCAAGGGAAGGCTTCAACCCACTTTGTGAAAGTGTCCACCAAAACCAGGCAGTACCGGTACCCTCCCTTAGCCACAGGTAGGGGTCCTTTGTAATCGATTTGTATCGATTGCCATGGTCCCTCTACCATCCTTGCATGTCCTAGAGACACCTTTCTTTTCTGGGGATCTGGATCATTGGTTGCACAGACAAGACAGTTCGCGCAAAATTCACGAGTGTCTTCCCGGAGCTGAGGCCACCACCCGATCTGTTCCACCCATTGCCAGGTGACCTCTGGTCCGGGGTGTCCAGCTCCAGGGCCTGCTTGGGCCAGCTGAAGGAACTCCCTCTAGTGCTGCTGGGGCACTATCCACTGCTTTCCTTTAAACAACATCTTCTCCCTAACATGGATGCCTGTGCCTCCGTACGGTCCTTTGACCTTTTCTCCCGCAGTCAGCTTGTCCATGACGGACTTGAGGATGGGATCTCGTGCCTGTACCTGCTGGAGGTCCGGGGCCAAAGCTCCCTTGTGTCCCCTGTCTGCCCCAGATAGCTGCTATGGGGCCTGCCTCGAGCGGGTTCCACTTGGTTCCCGTTCGGGCTCCCTCTTTGGCCAGTTGATCTGCCTTTTGGTTCCCTGCAGCCCTGGGCTCATGTTTGTTATGGCCTTTACTTTGTGAATGCAAATGTCTGCCCCGGTCCCTACTGCCTGCATGATGTGCTGCAGTAGGGGTTTTATGGCCAGGGGCTTACCGTCTGCAGATGTATACCCGCGACGGGACCAGATGGCTAGTTACTCTGTGCAGGCATTGCAGGTGAACATACTATCTGAAAAGATAGTATAGGGCCGTGGGAATTCATCAGAGTGGGTGACTACATACATGACTGCCAATAGTTCAGCATGCTGGGCGCTCATGGTGTTTGGGAGCTTTATGGCCCTGGCAATGCCTGCCTGGGGATCACAAACCCCGCACCCTGTGAGCCTTTCCCCCGCCACCACCGTGCTGGACCCGTCAACATAGATCTCCCGGCCGTGGGGATGGATCCCCGCTCGGAGCCATATGTCCACGTCCCAGACCCCCTCAACGGAGCAACGGTGGGCTTTCCCGGGGTACAGCATGTTGGCTGCCAGTCGGGGCTCACACATCCCTTTTATGCTCAAATCCATCTGTGAGAGCAGGAGGGTCCAGCGAGCAATGCGTACGCTGCTTACTGTCCCATCCTTAATTCTCCCATCCAGCAGCATCTGAGTGGGGGTGTGATGAGTGAGGAGGGTGATTGGGGACACTCCTGTAAACACCTGCAACCGCTTCACAGCCCAGTGGGTGGCCAGCAGATGCCTTTCACAGTTTGAGTAACCCCTCTCAACCTCAGTGAGGACCCTGGAGGAGTAGACCACCGGCCTCAGCTGGCCGTGCCGCTGTTGCATCAGCACAGCACTTAAGCTATCCCCGCTGGCTGCTACCTCCAGGAAAAATTCCTTGCCCTCATCTACCGCTCCCAGGGCCGGAGCTTTCTGCAGGTCTCCCTTGACACGGGTAAATGCTGCATCACAGTCCTCATCCCACTTCCACTGCACGCCTTTGCGCAGGAGCCGCAGTAGGGGGGCTGCAATGGCTGCGTAATCCTCAATGAAGTCCCTGCAGTAACCGGTCAGACCCAGGAATGGACCTCACCGCTGTAACTGTAGTCAGAGCCAGTAACTCCTGAACTGCCCTCCTCTGCCGTTCGACAAGGTCCCACACAAGAGATTGATGTGCAAAGTTAGAGCACATGGGATTGGGGGTAGTGTGCTGACATGGATTGAGAACTGGTTGTCAGACAGGAAGCAAAGAGTAGGAGTAAATGGGTACTTTTCAGAATGGCAGGCAGTGACTAGTGGGGTACCGCAAGGTTCTGTGCTGGGACCCCAGCTGTTTACACTGTACATTAATGATTTAGATGAGGGGATTAAATGTAGTATCTCCAAATTTGCGGATGACACTAAGTTGGGTGGCAGTGTGAGCTGCGAGGAGGATGCTGTGAGGCTGCAGAGCGACTTGGATAGGTTAGGTGAGTGGGCAAATGCATGGCAGATGAAGTATAATGTGGATAAATGTGAGGTTATCCACTTTGGTGGTAAAAACAGAGAGACAGACTATTATCTGAATGGTGACAGATTAGGAAAAGGGGAGGTGCAAAGAGACCTGGGTGTCGTGGTACATCAGTCATTGAAGGTTGGCATGCAGGTGCAGCAGGCGGTTAAGAAAGCAAATGGCATGTTGGCCTTCATAGCAAGGGGATTTGAGTACAGGAGCAGGGAGGTGTTGCTACAGTTGTACAGGGCATTGATGAGGCCACACCTGGAGTATTGTGTACAGTTTTGGTCTCCTAACTTGAGGAAGGACATTCTTGCTATTGAGGGAGTGCAGCGAAGGTTCACCAGACTGATTCCCGGGATGGCGGGACTGACCCATCAAGAAAGACTGGATCAACTGGGCTTGTATTCACTGGAGTTCAGAAGAATGAGAGGGGACCTCATAGAAACGTTTAAAATTCTGATGGGTTTAGACAGGTTAGATGCAGGAAGAATGTTCCCAATGTTGGGCAAGTCCAGAACCAGGGGTCACAGTCTAAGGATAAGGGGTAAGCCATTTAGGACCGAGATGAGGAGAAACTTCTTCATCCAGAGAGAGTGGTGAACCTGTGGAATTCTCTACCACAGAAATTTTTGAGGCCAATTCACTAAATATATTCAAAAAGGAGTTAGATGAAGTCCTTACTACTCGGGGGATCAAGGGGTATGGCGAGAAAGCAGGAATGGGGTACTGAAGTTGAATGTTCAGCCATGAACTCATTGAATGGCGGTGCAGGCTAGAAGGGCCGAATGGCCTACTCCTGCACCTATTTTCTATGTTTTCTATGTTTCTTAGCCTCATCAATGGCTCTCTCCCCGGCCCGCACATGCAGCCCCAGGAATTTTACCTCTGTCTGGTCGATCTGTGCTTTCTTAGGGTTTACTTTAAAACCCTCCTCGTGCAGCAGTCCGAACAGCTCTGCCGCCGAATTGGAGAATAGCAGCAGGTCGTCCACATACTGGACTAGCTGTCTGGGACTGCTGAACTCTTTCAGGCAGTTGACCATACACTGATGAAAAATGCTCAGACTGTTGTGGAAGCCCTGGGGAAGACAGTTCCAGGTATACTGCTGTCCTTTGAATGTAAACATAGAAAATAGAAACATAGAAAATAGGTGCAGGAGCAGGCCATTCAGCCCTTCTAGCCTGCACCGCCATTCAATGAGTTCATGGCTGAACACGAAACTTCAGTACCCCCTTCCTGCTTTCTCGCCATACCCCTTGATCCCCCGAGTAGTAAGGACTTCATCTAACTCCTTTTTGAATATATTTAGTGAATTGGCCCCAACCACTTTTTGTGGCAGAGAATTCCACAGGTTCACCACTCTCTGGGTGAAGAAGTCTCTCCTCATCTCGGTCCTAAATGGCTTACCCCTTATCCTTAGACTGTGACCCCTGGTTCTGGACTTCCCCAACATTGGGAACATTCTTCCTGCATCTAACCTGTCTAAAAGTTTCTATGAGGTCCCCTCTCATTCTTCTGAACTCCAGTGAATACAAGCCCAGTTGATCCAGTCTTTCTTGATAGGTCAGTCCCACCATCCCGGGAATCTGTCTGGTGAATCTTCGCTGCACTCCCTCAATAGCAAGAATGTCCTTCCTCAAGTTAGGAAACCAAAATTGTGCACAATACTCCAGGTGTGGCCTCACCAAGGCATTGTACAACTGTAGCAACACCTCCCTGCCCCTGTACTCAAATCCCCTCGCTATGAAGGCCAACATGCCATTTGCTTTCTTAACCGCCTGCTGTACCTGCATGCCAACCTTCAATGACTGATGTACCATGACACCCAGGTCTCGTTGCACCTTCCCTTTTCCTAATCTGTCACCATTCAGATAATAGTCTGTCTCTCTGTTTTTACCACCAAAGTGGATAACCTCACATTTATCCACATTATACTTCATCTGCCATGCATTTGCCCACTCACCTAACCTATCCAAGTCACTCTGCAGCCTCATAGCATCCTCCTCGCAGCTCACACTGCCACCCAACTTAGTGTCATCCGCAAATTTGGAGATACTACATTTAATCCCCTCGTCCAAATCATTAATGTACAATGTAAACAGCTGGGGCCCCAGCACAGAACCTTGCGGTACCCCACTAGTCACTGCCTGCCATTCTGAAAAGTACCCATTTACTCCTACTCTTTGCTTCCTGTCTGACAACCAGTTCTCAATCCACGTCAGCACACTACCCCCAATCCCATGTGCTTTAACTTTGCACATTAATCTCTTGTGTGGGACCTTGTCGAAAGCCTTCTGAAAGTCCAAATATACCACATCAACTGGTTCTCCTTTGTCCACTTTACTGGAAACATCCTCAAAAAATTCCAGAAGATTTGTCAAGCATGATTTCCCCTTCACAAATCCATGCTGACTTGGACCTATCATGTCACCATTTTCCAAATGCGCTGCTATGACATCATTAATAATTGATTCCATCATTTTACCCACTACTGAGGTCAGGCTGACCGGTCTATAATTCCCTGTTTTCTCTCTCCCTCCTTTTTTAAAAAGTGGGGTTACATTGGCAACCCTCCACTCGATAGGAACTGATTCAGAGTCAATGGAATGTTGGAAAATGACTGTCAATGCATCCGCTATTTGCAAGGCCACCTCCTTAAGTACTCTGGGATGCAGTCCATCAGGCCCTGGGGATTTATCGGCCTTCAATCCCATCAATTTCCCCAACACCATTTCCCGACTAATAAAGATGTCCCTCAGTTCCTCCGCCCTACTAGACCCTCTGACCCCTTTTATATCCGGAAGGCTGTTTGTGTCCTCCTTAGTGAATACTGAACCAAAGTACTTGTTCAATTGGTCTGCCATTTCTTTGTTCCCCGTTATGACTTCCCCTGATTCTGACTGCAGGGGACCTACGTTTGTCTTTACAAACCTTTTTCTCTTTACATACCTATAGAAACTTTTGCAATCCGCCTTAATGTTCCCTGCAAGCTTCTTCTCGTACTCCATTTTCCCTGCTCTAATCAAACCCTTTGTCCTCCTCTGCTGAGTTCTAAATTTCTCCCAGTCCCCAGGTTCGCTGCTATTTCTGGCCAATTTGTATGCCACTTCCTTGGCTTTAATACTATCCCTGATTTCCTTAGATAGCCACGGTTGAGCCACCCTCCCTTTTTTATTTTTACGCCAGACAGGAATGTACAATTGTTGTAATTCATCCATGCGGTCTCTAAATGTCTGCCATTGCCCATCCACAGTCAACCCCTTAAGTATCATTCGCCAATCTATCCTAGCCAATTCACGCCTCATACCTTCAAAGTTACCCTTCTTTAAGTTCAGCGGGATGGACCAGAACCCATTCGAGATATCCAGTACTGTAAAGACGGCTGCGGACCTCTAGGTCTGCCTCAGCCTCCCTGGGAAAATTATACTGCTTCTGGGGCTTAGACATGGGGTCCCCATCTACTCTGACCTCGACCCCATTTACCTGTCCACAGTCGTGCTTATGCCTGGCAAATGCCGCCAGGTTGGCCCGCACAAAAGCCTGATAGATCATCGGGATGCCATCTACCAGAGCATTGAGGTCATATCCCTCCTTCGGCTTTACAGTGCAGAGGGAACCCTTCCCTGCTTCCCCTGGATAACTGCTGTACCTTCCCCCTCCCCAGTGTCAGCTGTGCCCCACAGACAGTGGTTCCTCAGGTCGACCAGAATTTTCTGGCCGTTGAGGAAATCTGCCCCTAGGATGCTTTTACCCACTCCCTCCCACGGCAGAAGGACACACTTCCACATTGTGTGGAGGGTGCCTATGTGTATCTGCAGTGGTTTGGAGAAGAAGCCCTCGCGTTCTTCTCCAGTGGAGCTGGTTAGGCAGTAGGGGATCCCACTGGATAGGGGTGAGGTGGTCGGGTCTTCTACATGGACCAGGGTGCACGAGGCCCCTGTGTCCAGCAGATACTCCCCCCGGACCCCCTCAACCCCCATCATGACACGTGGTCTGTTCCACGCATCATAGGTGACCGGGCAGAGGTACACGGGATCCTTGGGGTCTAGTCATTGGGGGGTGTTGGTCTGGGCCTGAGGGACTTTTCCCCGGTCACAGCTGCGACCTTCCCAGTCTGGATAAGGAGTGCCTGCAGAGCCACGAGGAAACCCTCGAGTGGGGCGGCAGGGCTGGGCACAGTCGGTTTGGGAGGGCTTGCGGCCGCGGGGACTGGGGCTGAGGTTGGGACCTGTGGACCTCTCTTTTCCTGCCTCGGATCCCGGCATTCACTCCTCATGTGCCCTATCTTCCCGCACCCGTAGCAAACCACCTCTCTGCCTGCCTGAAAATACCCTTCTCGCCTCCACTCTCTCTTATCAGAGCCGGGGCGGATCTCACACACCTTCCCCTTGGTGGGTTTCTCCCCCCCGATTCTGCCACTGCGAAAAGAGAGGGTCAGCTGCCTCAGCACCGTCTCCTCTGTGGCTTGGGGGTCTCTGAAATCGAACCACAGGTTGGCCTGGGTGCGCAACTCCGGTAGGCTGTTTGCCACCAGTGCACACAGCCAGTGACCACGTTGGTGTGCATCCAGCTGGGTTCGGTCCAAATTCCCCCCACTGGCTTCCTCATACACTGGCCACAGTCAATCAGCGAACGCCTGGGGGGTCTCCCCGGGTCTCTGGCTTGTACCCGGTCGAACGGACAGTCGTCGTTCAACCCCATGGCCTCCAGGATATCGTCCTGGAGAGCGGCCACTGTTCGCTGACCCCTCTTGCTCTCAGCAGAGAGAGCCTGACACAGGGCTGGGTCGAGTGAGAACAGGAGCAGTTTGCTCCGTTCGGCCTCATCGCAGTGATTTATGTCTCCTACCTGCTCTACTTCCATAAAGTGGACAGAGGGGTCTCCTTTTCGGGTAAGTTTATTCACATGGGCCATCATCTGCCGCAGCTGGGTCGCACTGTGGGGAAGCACGTATTGGTTCTGTAGGGGACCCTCAGCCTGACCCACTGCGGGTGGTCCGAATCTACTCTGCCTGATGGGGCACATTGGGGCTGGTCCCGGAGGTTTAGATTCCAACATTTCACCCTGCCTCTCCTCCGGGATCCCCAATGGGGCTGTGGGAGAGGGCCTGTCGGATTCTTCCTCCCTATCCTCCTCCCCACAGCCTGTTTCACTATGCTCCCCCTTCCGCACCTCGGCTGGGCGGATAAGGCACACCACTCCTGTACTGGGTGCCTTGCTTTCAGCCCAGCCAAGGGCTTTTGCCTCAGCTAGGGCCAGAGCTTTGGTGTCGGGCCGGATGGGGATTCGAGTCTCGGGCACTTCCAGAGCTTTTGCTCCGGCCAGAACAAGGGCTGCTTTGGTTTCAGCCAGAGCCAGGGTGAGCCAATCAATTTGTTCCTGAAAGGAACGATGATCCGCCTCTGCCCTGCTGTGGCAAGCCTGAAACGCAGCCTGTAGCTGGAGACTTTTACCCTCCCCCAACCTTCCCTGGTTCTGAGCCTGGGCAAGTTCCTCCTGCAGTCCCCTGACGTAACCTTTTCCCTCAGTTACCTGGGACTGAAGGTACTCCCTGTGGTTGCGATAGCTTTCTCCATCCCTCTCTTGTTCCTGCCTCTCCTACTTTAAATCCTGATCCAGCTTTTCCCTTTCTTTGCTGGTCTTTACTAGCTCCTCTCTCTGCTCAGTTAACTCTGTCTGCAGGACATCTACCTGCCTGTCCAAGACCTGTATTTGCTTCCGAAAGCAAATCAGCCACACTGCCTTTTCCACTGATCTTATATGATCTTTACTCTGGGTCCACCTGGCTGCTGCATTCCCAGGCCGTTCAGCCCTCAACAGCGCCTGCACCCACTTCCTTGAGCAGTTTATCCTTGCTGTAACATACCTAGCAATCCTACCCTCCATTTTATACTCCTCTCCACCAAGACTGACTGTCTCCTCACCCTCACTCACCGCACGTCCCTTCGTGGTCGCCATTGTAAGGGGAGCTTGGGGTGTGGGTTCGAATCCACACTCCCCTGGGGTTCTGAACCTCACACTTCCACCCTTCTTACCAATTCTTATCCTAAATTGAGTCTGTGAGGGGATTTGGGCAATACTCACAATCCTATCAACTCCGGGGCTCTGGGGGCACTTATTTCAGCTCTGGGTCCCTCTGGGGTGGGTTTTACGTTGTTGGTCGGTTCGGTTTTCCTCCTCGATGTTGCGTCAGTTTCTTCTCTTTGCCTGTCGGTTGGCTCCTAAGCAAAAAAAGCTGCTGGAGTTAAGCACACCTTCCCCAGAGCGAGGGCCTTGTGAAAAGCTGACTCAACTCAAAAAAGCTGACTCCAACCTCCAACCTCTGGTTGGTTTCCTTGCTCAGCTCAGCTGTGGGAAGTCACTGCCAGTGCCTGCTGGTTTTCAGTCTCGGTGGCTTCATCTGCGGAACTGCTGCTTCTTCCTCTGGTGGAGTGAGAGCGAGAGGGAGAAAGAGCTCTCTCTGGATATAAGCTGCAAGCTGCCAGCTCCAAGCTCCAAGCTCTCCAACTGCTTCCACACCCTGCTGCTTCTACACCCCCGGTGGTTCTGTAGGTCCTATAACCAATTTAGTTCTGGCCTTTTCGCGCTCAAACTCAGTTGGTGGTCCATTGTGTAAGTTTGGGCGGGGAGATAGCTTTGAATATTTAATCAGAAGATGTCACAGGTACAGGTAGGTGTGAGGACAGGGGTATTGTTTCAGTGCACATTGGTGCCTAAAAGTCTGCTGGTCCTTTGTTACAGTCCTGGGAGTCAATTGGTTTGGGCCTCCCCTTTGATGGGCCATTACTGCAGTGATTGTCCACTGTCCATATTAATTAGGTTGATGATGGTCCACATTCATTAGGGGTGAGTCATATTTTCAAACTGGGCCGGGTAGTCCCTATTGGTTGAGGATTTCCCCACTTCAAGCCCGGCTCAACCCCTGATTGGCTGCCAGAATGCACTTTTCCCCTATTGGCCAGTGCCTCTGTCTCGCTTGTGAACCAGACTCCACAATGTCTGTATCCGCCCACACGTTTCCCAGCCTGCCTGGTCTGAGGGTTTGGTGGCCAAAAAAATGTTCATTTAAAATGAATAGAACGATCCCATGTTAGTTTTCTTGCCCTTAGAATGTTTCAATAAAATGCAGCCATGGATTTTCGAATGGGTTGCATCCATGATGCTCACATCCTGCGTGAGAGCACTGTATCTGACTTGTTTGACAATGAGCCACAAGGTCAATGCTGGATACTTAGTTACAAAGGATATGGTCTTGCTACCTGGCTGATGACCCCTCTGCATGATACCCACTCCGAGGCCGAGAGGCGATACAACGAGAGCCACAGAGCAACTTGCAATATCGTGCAGAAAACCATTGGAGTGCTGAAGCAGCACTTTAGATGCCTGGACCACTCAGGAGGCGAGCTCCAATACGACGCTAAACAGGTAGCTCAATTCGTGGTGGTGTGCTCCATGCTGCACAACATGGCTATCAGGAGGGGATAAGAATTGCCTGATGAGTCTGACAGTCCACCTTAGCAGAGAGAGGAAGAGGAGGATAAGGAGGCGGATGCTGAGATCAGCCCAGACAATCAGGCTGACGCTGAAGCCATGCCCCTGCCCCCTGTAGACCGCATGAAAGGACCCGTGGTAGCATGACAGCTGGAAGAGCCTTACGTCAGGAGCTCATCAATGAGCGCTTTGCCTGAAAGAATGTTGGTGTTATTTACAAGGCTGACACACTTCTGGGTGTGCAGGTGATACATCAATGGTGGGCATCACCTTGGTGACAGTTAAAGTTTAAGGTGATTGAAGCTAAGTGTCATTATACCCACTGATGTTCAGGAATCACCGGTGTGTAACGGTACAGCTATCTGAGCCAATGCGCAACAAGGTTTTGTTAAACGAAAAACATTGAAACCGAACATATCTCCGAAATCATAAGTATCTATGTAAAAACCAACCCTTCACCCCCGCCCCCCCCCCCCGCCCCACCCCAGCTTCTCCTCCCCACCTCTATCCCTCCCCTTCCCCTCCCAACGCCAAACCGCCTGTCCGAGGAGCTCCTCAGGCGATGTTTCATTGCGGGGGTGGGGGGCGGGTGGATAATGGCCGAACCGCTGCTTGGAGGGATACAGATGGGAACGTGCTCCGAGCCAGAAGCAAGATGTTGCTGCTGGCTTTCATGTGTGGTTTGCAATGGGGGTACCGCACCAGGGGTGCAGTGCTGCGCTCCAGGACCACTGGGAGCCCTCTGCCACCAGTGTTCCTGGATACCAGCTCCAGTGCCTCAACCATCCCTTCCATTTTATATCTTATTTTGTTGGACAAAAACTCGGTGCCAACTATGTTCTTGGTGCTTAGTAAGCTTTTTGCTGCTGGTGAATCTCCTTCATGCCTCCCACAACAGCCAGACAAGCACACACTACAGCCACACAAGCCTTCAGTTCTTCTGAGCTCCCTCTCTGTCTCCTCTTCTGCGCATGTCATGATGACCCTTGAACTCCTGAATCGTGCATCGCCATGCCGTTCCTAAGGATGGCGACACTTTACGATAGGTCAAAAAAATTTAGCGCTAACGCCCATTTCATATCGCTCGCGGTAACGTCCATTTTCAAAAATGGAGACTAGGAGCTTTGAGAATGGGCGAGAAGCCAGCGATCTGAAAACACTTTTTTTACTGCCTATGCCGGAAATAACGGCCATTTTTGAACGATAAGCACAAAAGTGGAAAATCTAGCCCTATATGTCTAATATCTGGCAATGTAACATTGCACAGTGCACAGTACATGAGACCACACCTGGAGTCTGGGAACAATTTTGGTCTCCTTACCTAAGGAAGGATATACTTGCCATAGAGGGAGTGCAACAAAGGTTCACCAGACTGATTCCTGGGATGGGGGGATTGTCCTATGAGGAGAGATTGAGTAGACTAGGCCTATATTGTCTTGAGTTTCGAAGAATGAGAGGTGATCTCATTGAAACATACACATTTCTTAGAGGGCTTGACAGGGTAGATGCAGGGAGCATGTCTCCCCTGGCTGGGGAGCATAGAACCAGGGGTCACAGTCTCAGAATAAGGGGTTGGCCATTTAGGACTGCGATGAGGAGAAACTTCTTCACTCTGAGGGTTGGGAATCTTTGGAATTCTCTACCCAGAGGGCTGGGCAAGTTCAGTAATTGAGCATATACAAGACAGAGATCAATAGATTTTTGGAGATTATGAGAATCAAGTGATATGGGGATAGTGCAGTAAAGTGGAGTTGAGGTAGAAGATCAGCCATGGTCTCACTGAATGGCTCGAGGGGCCAACTGGCCTACCCCTGCTCCTATTTCTTATGTTCTTAAGAGAAACCATTGTAACTTTAAACAGCTCACGGAATTGACACCAAACCATCTGTGTTCCCCTGGACTTCATTATTGGAAAAATAATCACACTAGCAGACCTTGTGATGTAGGCTGCAAAGTAGAAATAACCCATTAAAAAATAAAAAGGGTTTGCTGCCCAATACCTTCAAAGGCTACCAACAGACTTAAATATGGAATCAGTTTGCTGCAAACATATCAAAATGGCCTGAACACACTGAGTTTCTTAAAAGCCTTTACATGTGCGCCTAGGAGTCAAGAGCAAGCGTTGTCTTCAGGTGAAACAGGTTTAGAATATTTGAATCAGGGTTCCCAGATCAACTCAGTTCCCATTCATTCCCATACATACTATCCTTATTTTTATATTTCCACAATAGATTCCTCCACCTACATTCGGAATGGAATTTGCTAAAATAAACTTATTATTGCACTAGAGAAGGTACAGAGGAGATTTACGAGGATCTTGCCCGGTTTGGAGAATTTTAGCTATGAGGAAAGATTGGATAGGCTGGGTTTGTTTTCTTTGGAACACAGGAGGCTGAGGAGAGACCTTATTGAGGTGTATAAAATTATGAGGGGCCGAGATAGAGTGGATAGGAAGGATCTGTTTCCCTTAGCAGAGGGGTCAACAACCAGGGGGCATAGATTTAAAATAATTGGTAGGAGGTTTAGAGGGGATTTGAGGGGAAATTTCTTCACCTAGTGAGTGGTGCGGGTCTGGAACTCACTGCCTGAAAGGGTGGTGGAGGCAGAAACCCTCACCACATTTAAAAGTGCTTGGATGTGCACTTAAAGAGCCGTAACCTACAGGTCTGCAGACCAAGAGCTGGAAGGTGGGATTAGGCTGGATAGCTCTTTGTCGGCCGGCGGGGACACAATGGGCTGAAATGGTCTCCTTACATGCTGTAAATTTCTATGATTCTATGATTCTATGCTCTAATTACAGCCTCCTGCCACTGGTAGCACTGCAGCATCTCCACAGGCAGAAGGCTGTCATCGGAGCATGACAAGTTTGCATAGGCAGTTTCCATTGTAAATGTGAACATAATTATTTATGATGGAAAAATGTTGACAGGTAGTACATATAGATGTAAGTTTTTTAATATATGATATATAGATATCACATGTTTGATAATGAATAGGACAGAATTCTGCTCTGTCACAATTAACCATGCATTAATGATGCAAACGCAAATTCCTGTCATTTACATTTCTGAGGAATAACTGTATCCTTAGCTGGCTGATAGGAGTCCAGAAACAGTCCTTGTATAATTCAGGCATTATACAGGTTCAAAATTAAAACAACTAAAGTTTCATTTACTGCTTGGGAACAATATTTTCTTGTAAAATGTATTTTTTCAACAATTTTTTTTAATGTTGAAATTTTACATATTTTCAACCACATTTTAGTTCACTTGGTATTTGCAGAGAGTATGTTGCCATAGTGAGACATTTGGGCAGATTTGTACAGCACTATCCACTGAGAGAACTGAGGTTGGTTGTTAGCATGAGGTGAACATCACAGGAGGTGGAATTATGGGAGTGCGAGGGCGGATGGAAGCATTGCAATATAGTGCGAGCCAACAGTAAGCTTTTCATCTGCTGCCAAGGAATGCCAGAGTCTATGAGCTAGAACCTCCACTTTTTTTGCATGCTTAACACCCACTTAACACCCATTTTACCGCTGAAATGACGTATAATGCCCATATGTCGCCCATTTTGGCACAAAATGGATACTGATGGACATTTTCCGGAAACTTATCGCTGAGCGTTACTTGCTCCATGTGTTTATCGCCGAGAAAAAATATTACTGCCCGCCCACTTTTTTGGGGCGGAATCAGCAGAATGGGCGATTTCAACAGCCATAATATCGGCCAGCGTTGCTTTCCGCACGAAATTAATGCCGAGATTCAATATTAACGCCCGCCCACTGTTTTTTGTCGTAAAGAGCATATTTATCCAAATAGCAGCCATGGAGATTGCCCATCATCAATTTCACCACCTCGCACACATATCGGCCACAATATCGCTCGCCCAAAAAAACGTCCAGAAAAAGTGGAACTAACCGGAACGAATCACAGCGTTATGGACGCCATGTTCTAGATCATATGTCGCGCCCTTTAAAGGCTGCTGTGCTTCAACCTCGACGCCGTTTGGATGTACTCTGCAGGGCGTTGGAGTTGATGTGAACATCTCTAAAAACATCTTGACCACACTGTGACCAATTGGAATTGTAGAGATGTGTTTGTCGGGACATTCATTGTTTGTGAGCAATCGGTGGAAAACAGAGAGCTACTGCAATGGTACCTGTCCTTTCTCACCCTCTCTTGGTGACCAAATACATGCAGCAGACTCGACATCGCTGAAGGAACGCTCCATTGCATTATGTGCCCAATGTAATAAGTGAAAGACTGATGAGGACCAGATGTTACAACCCCCGCAAGTACAAGGAGAAGCATTCTTACCTTGACTTGCCCGACACCACCTGCCTTCGGAGACTGTGCTTTCACAAAAAGGTTATCACTGAGGTATGCCAGCTGATAAGGGCACATCTGCAGCCTGCCAGCACCATCAGTACTGCACTGTCCTTCGAGGTCAAAGTTACCGTGGCACTGTCGTTCTATGCCTCGGGTTCTTTTCAGGCCACAGCTGAAGACATTTGCGGACTTTCTCAGCTTGCCACACATCACTGCATTAGACATGTCACTGAAGCCCTGTACACACGCAGGAGGGACTTGATCAGCTTCCCTCTGTCCAGGGAGGCACAGAGTGAGAGGGCTCTCGGATTCTCCAAAATTGCAAACTTCCCCAAGGTGCAGGGAGCAATAGACTGTATGCACATCACGATGTGGGCACCTTTTCAGGATGCTGAGGTTTTCAGGAACCACAAGGGATTCCACTCCCTGAATGTTCAATTGGTTGTTGACCACCAGCAAATTATACTGGCAGTGAATGCTCAATTTCCGGGCAGCATCCATGGTGCTCACATCCTGCATGAGGGCACTGTATCTGACTTGCTTAACAATGAGCCACAAGGTCAATGCTGGATGCTTGATAACAAATGATATGGCCTCGCCACCTGGCTGATGACCCCCCTGTGTGGCACCAACACCGAGGCTGAGAGGCGATACAACGAGAGCCACAGAACTTAAAATATCGTGGAGAAAACCATTGGAGTGCTGAAGCAACACTTTCGATGCTTGGACCACTCAGGAGGCGAGCACCAATACCACCCTGAGAAGGTAGATCAATTTGTGATAGTGTGCTCCATGCTACACAACTTGGCTATTGTCATATCTTCGGAGAGCACACAACACACAACCTGTAAGATGACTGCAGGTTCCGGAATTTTCTGACCTGCTGGTTTGGTGACCTGCTCTTTACTAAACAGTACTAGCTGCAGTAACACAGGCGTCCACAGTGTGGAGCTACAGACATTACACTTCTCCCTCCTTAATGAAGAAGTTATTATAACAAACAATCATCATACATAACTTGCATGGTTATACATAACAGAGGACATGGACTTATTTTGTCATATTTACAAATCAAGCTAAACCACTTGTTTTCTGTTTCGAAGAGGATATCTTCGTTCTCGAACAGAACCTTCAAAACATGGTGCAGAATTTAAACTCATTCGAGGCTGATCCTCAGGGAAGTTTTCCTCCAAGGGATGCCCTTGATTTCCATTTGAACTCTCTCTAACTTCAGACTGTTTGTTTTCCTGACTCGGACTCAGACTTAAATTCTGACTTTCTCTTGGACTTGTTTCCAGTACATTGGATATCGGATATGCAACTGGTGTATCAAAACTATCTGATGAGTCAGAAATAATTGAATCACTCCCACTCTCAACTACTTCCATGTCTGTGGGTAAACTATGATCAATGTGAACAAACCTAACCTGTCCATTATCAAACATCTTGACCAAATACGTGCGAGGACCACATTTCTTCACCGCTCTTCCTGGTAACCACTTTACCCATTTATGGTAATGGTTCTTCACTCTCACCTTCTGATTTAATTTCATACTTCTCTCTTTTACTCTATCTCTGTCATGATTCTCTTTGTCTTAATTGTGTCTCTTCTATGGACTGTGCCAAGTTTGGTTTCAACAACGAGAATCTGGTTTGTGGCTGTCCTTTGAGAAACAACTCTGCTGGTGTTCTACCAGTAGTTGTGTGAGAGGTATTACGATATGTGATTAGAAAATTTGCCAATTTGTGGTCCAATGACAACTGTCATTTCTTTGGATTTGGATCCAACATTTGTTTGATGAGGACAAGTTTTACAATTTGTAAGTGCGCTCTGCTGCACCATTCGAAGCAGGGTGGTACGGTGGAACCTTGGTATGTTTCACACCATTTTTGCTCGTGAACTGTGCAAATTCTTCTGAACGAAATTGTGGCCCATTTTCCGAAACAATTTCATGGATGTACCAGTGTCAATTTCCATGGGTATCTTGAATCCTGCGCCATCTATGTGGATTCTGATACTTTTCGAATTGCCGTCCATTAACCTCCTGATGAAGTTTAACTCTAACATCACCTCATCCTGTTGTTGTTCTTCCATGCTATGTAGTCTCTGGGGATTTCTATTCATAGCTTTGAAAGTTGGTTTACTCTTCAGTCGGCATGCCTTCGCAAGATGCCCAGTTTTCCAGAAGATGAAACACTCTGCCTTCACATATGGACAACTTTGAGCAATGTGTTGTCCCAGGCACCAATAGCAGGACGTCAATGCTCTGTTCCCATTTCCAGTTTCTGAGACTTTGGGGTCCCACCGTCTTTTACTTTGAACCTGCAGACGATTCACCTCGGTTGTCTGATGACTGAAGTTAGTATGAAATTCTTGGGAATATTGGTCAGCCATGCTCATCAACCTTAGTTGTCTGACAAGCTGAATCAAAAGTCAAATTAGGCGTCATCAATAACTTTCTTCTGATCGCATAATTTTTCATCCCACAAACAAAGCTCAGTTCTGAAAGTCTCTGAAATTACAATGAATAGATAGTTCTTTTCATGCTCATCATCATCATCATAGGCAGTCCCTCGGAATCGAGGAAGACTTGCTTCCACTCCTAAAGGGAGTCCTTTGGTGGCTGAACAGTCCAATGCGAGAGCCACAGACCCTGTCACAGGTGGGACAGACAGTCATCAGGGGAAGGGAGGGGTGGTTCTGATTTGCCACATGCTCCTTCCGCTGCCTGCGCCTGACCTCTTCACGCTCGCGGCATTGGGATTCGAAGAGCTCAACACCCTCCCGGATGCACTTTCCCCACCTCGGGCGGTTTTTGGCCAGGGACTCCAAGGTGTCAGTGGTAATGTCGCACTTTATCAGGGAGACTTTGAGGGTGTCCTTGTAACGTTTCCGCTGCCCACCTTTCGCTCGTTTGCCGTGAAGGAGCTCCGCATAGAGCAATTGCTTAGGGAGCCTTGTGTCTGGCATGCGAACTAAGTGGCCTGCCCAGCGAAGCTGATCGACTGTGGTCAGTGCATCAATGATGGGGATGTTAGCTGGGCAAGGACACTGATGTTGGTGTGCCTGTCCTACCAGGGGATTTGCAGGATCTTGCGGAGACATCATTGGTGATATATCTCCAGCGACTTGAGGTGATTTCTGTACATCGTCCATGCCTCTGAACCATACAGGAGGGTGGGTATTACTGTAGACCATGAGCTTGGTGGTAGATTTAATGGTCTGGTTTTCGAACACACTTTTCCTCAGGCGGCCAAAGACTGCACTGGCACACTGGAGGCGACGTTGAATCTCGCATCAATGTCTGCCTTTGTTGATAAAAGGCTCCCAAAGTTTGGGAAGTGGTCCATGTTGTCGAGGGCCGCGCCGTGAATCTTGATGACTGGGGGCCAGTGCTGTGCGGCAGTGACAGGCTGGTGAAGGACCTTTGTCTTACGGATGTTAAGCGTAAGGCCCATGCTTTCATATGCCTCAGTGAATACTTTGACTATATCCTGGAGTTCAGCCTCAGAGTGTGCGCAGATGCAGGCGCCGTCCATGTACTGCAGCTCAACGACAGAGGTTGGGTTGATCTTGGACCTGGCCTGGTTAAACAGCTTCCCACTGCTTTTGTAGTTTAGTTTCACTCCAGCGGGGAGCTTGTTGACTGTGAGGTGGAGCATGCCAGCGAGGAAGATTGAGAAGAGGGTTGGAGCGATGACGCAGCCCTGTTTGACCCTGGTCCGGACGTGGATTGGGTCTGTAATGGAACCACTGGTAAGGATCACGGCCTGCATATTGTCATGGAGCAGGCGAAGAATGTTTCCAAACTTTTGGGGGCATCCAAAACGGAGGAGGACGCTCCATAAGCCCTCACGGTTGACAGTGTCAAAGGCCTTGTAAGATCAAAAAAGGCCATGTATAAGTGTTGGCGCTGCTCTCTGCACTTTTCCTGCAAAGATCATGTCCGTTGTGCCCCGTAGGGGATGAAATCCACACTGTGATTCCGGGAGGAGCTCCTCGGCCACAGGGAGAAGACGGTTGAGGAGGACTCTAGCGATAGCAGGGAGATTCCCCTGTAGTTGCCGCAGTCGGACTTGTCCCCTTTTTAAAGATGGTCACGATCACTGCATTTCTGAGATCTCCCGGCATGCTCTTCTCCAGCCAAATGAGAGAGATGAGATCATGTATCCGTGCCAACAGCGCCTCTCCACCATACTTTAGCGCCTCAGCAGGAATTCCATCCGCACCCGTAGTCTTGTTATTCTTGAGCTGTTTTATGGCTTTGCCTACCTTGTGCAATGTTGGGGTTTCACTGAGTTGGTGGCGGGTCGCATGCTGCAGGATGGAGTTGAGAACACTCAAGTCAAAGGCAGAGACTCGCTTGAGGAGATCTTCAAAGTGCTCCTTCCAGCAGGCCCTGACAGCCTCGGTGTCCTTGATGAGTGTTTCTCCGTTCTTGGCCAGGAGTGGGGTGGGGCCTTGGGAGTTTGGACTGTAGGTGGCCTTGACTGCAATGAAGAATCCTCGCATATCGTGACTGTTGGTAAGTTGTTGTATTTCCTATGCTTTCTCTACCCACCACCAGTTCTTTAGGTCCCGGGTTTTTTGTTGGACCTCAGCCTTGAGCCATCTATAACGTTGCTTTGCAGCTCCCATGTTGGGTTGCTGCTTGAGGCTCAGAAATGCTCTGTGCTTACGATCTATTAGTTCTTGGATCTCCTGATCATTTTCATCAAACCAGTCCTGGTGTTTTCTGGTTGAGTAACCAAGTGTCTCTTCACAGGCACTGGTTATAGAGACCTGGAGGGCAGACCAAATGCTGTGAGCATTCAGCATCTCAGGGTCATCAAGGCATGTCAGATTAACTGTGAGGCGCTAGCTGTATAGGGCTCTCTTAGCTGGGTCTTTAAGTGCCCCGGCATTAACTTTTTTGCAGCACTGCTTCTGCTGTCCCCTCTGCTTTGGGGCTATGTTTATACTGATGATGGATCGGATTAGGCAATGGTCTGTCCAGCAGTTGTCAGCTCCTGTCATGGCATGGGTGATGCGCACATCCTTGCGATTCCTGGCTCGGACGATGACATAGTCGAGCAGGTGCCAGTGTTTGGAGTGAGAGTGTTGCCACGATGCCTTGTATTTGTCCCTCTGGCGAAACAGGGTGTTGGTGATGAGGAATTCGTGTTCTAGACATTTTGTCAGTAGGGTACCGCTGGAGTTGGCTTTCCATACCCCCTCTTTGCCAATCACGCCTCCCCAGAGGGCTGTGTCTTTGCCGACTCTGGCATTAAAGTCACCTAGGAGGATCAACTTGTCACCCATGCGGATGTGGGACAGGGATGCCTCGAGGTTGGACTAAAAACCCTCTTCAGCCTCATCCATTGCATCGAGTGTTGGGGCATACGTACTGATGACTGTGGTGCATTGGTTCCTGGATAGGGTAATACAAAGAGTTGTGAGGCGTTCGTTAACCCTGCAGGGGGAGTCTTTGAGGCAGTGGATCAGTTCATTTTTGACGGCGAAGCCGACTCCATGGAGGTGGCGTTCTTCCTCTGGTTTTCCTTCCCAGGAAAAGGTGTAACCTCCACCATGTTACTTGAGCTGGCCTTCCCCTGCCCGCCAGGTCTCGCTTAGGGTGGCGATGTCAATGTCAAAACGTCTAAGTTCCCGGGCAACTATGGTAGTGCGGCGTTCTGGCCTGTTGCTGTTGGAATTGTCCATGAGGGTCCTGACGTTCCAGGTCCCGAACTTCATATTAGCAAAGTGGAAGATGCCTGTGCGTGAGTTCTTTTAACATGGGGTGGCCGCTGCACACCGGCAACCACACGGGCTTACTGAGCAAGGTCTTGGTCCAGAGACTAGGGGGTCCAAGACAACTGGAGACCAGGCACTGCTGTATAAGCCGAATTGCCTACGGCGAGATGTTGGGTGCAAGCTCAGCGCCGAGTCGCGCCATTGATGGTGGATGGCCCGAGGCTTGGTTGGGGGGCAGGCATTGGGAGGGTCAACTGTCCACTGGGGTTCTGAGGGATGTTTTGGAGAGTTTCTTCCAAGGTAAAAAATTTCCCCAGAGGTTTCCAAGTTGTTTTAAAAGTTTAAGAGTTTAAAAGTATTTCCAAATTATTTTTTTTTTTTAAAGTTACACAGGTTGAATGAAGGTTTAATAAATTGATTAAGAGTTGATTAAAAGTTATAGAAACAAAGTTCTCCAAGTTGATTAAAAATTTAAAAGTTTTCCCGAATTGTTTAAGAAGTTTAAAAGTTGATTCGGCCGGTTCGATGCTGGCCCCGGAGTCCCTTCGGCCGGTTCGATGCCGGCCCCGGAGTCCCTTCGGCCGGTTCGATGCCGGTCCCAAGCAGAATGTTTCACAGTACTGCCGGAACATTCCACCCCAGCATCTTCCTTGTGGCCGGCAGGCCAGCGGGCCCAGAAGAGCCGGTGGGCCCCGAAGAGTCAGTGGGCCCCGGAAGAGTCGGCAGGTCCTGGCAGGCCCCGAAGAGCCGACGGGCTCCAGAAGAGTCAGCAGGTCCTGGCGGGCCCTGAAGAGCCAGCGGGCCTCAAAAGAGCCAGAGGGCCCAGAATAGCCAGTGAGCCCTGGGGTCCTTTTGGCCCGTGATCGAAGAGGGCTGGTGAGGGATCCTTTCAGCGGGGTCCTAGGAGGTTATCCGCACGTCTTGTTCAGGTCACAAGCCCATGAAGCAAATACATTACAACAGGGTCTGAATCTAGTGCCAACTGATGGGATCATCTGTGTCACAATGTACTCACTGATATTTTCTTCTGCCTTCTGATTTCATATTCCGAAACGATAACTTTCAGCAATTTCTAATGGAACGGGGCTGTAATGTTGTCAGCATTGTATCCATTGGTTTGTCAGGCACAAGCAAATTTATCAGTGTTTCATACAACTCGGGCCCGGCCTCAGTTAAGAATATAACTCTTTTTCTTTCCAACACCGCCTGGTTATTGTCTTTACTATTTGCAGTGAAAAACATTTTTAGCCAATCCACATACGCATCAAAATGTTCACAGTCGTGTTAAAATGCCCTCAAATGCTCTATAACTCCCATAGGGGTAGCCATTTTGACTCTGGCAGTTTAACTAAGTGTTCTCGTAATTTACCTCAAATTTGTAGCTGTTTCCAAAAACAGAGAAGCTCTCAAAGTCTCTCTGTTGGCTGGTTAAATCATTCACCAAAAAAAATTTCAGCTTCGTATTATCCGATTACATACCATTCTCATCGTTAAATGTCATATCTTCTGAGAGCACATAACACACAACCTGTAAGATGGCTGCAGGTTCTGGAATCTTCTGACCTGCTGGTCAGGTGACCTGCTCTTTATTAAACAGCATTAGCTGCAGTTACACAGGCATCCACAGTGTGGAGCTACAGACATTACAGTTCTCAGGAGGGGACAAGAATTGCCTGATAAGTCTGATAGTCCACCTCACCAGAGAGAGGAAGAGGAGGACAAGGAGGCGGATGCTGACATCGGCCCAGACAATCAGGCGATGCTGAAGCCATGCCCCCACCCCACTGTAGACCACATGAAAGGGCCCCTGGTGGCATGATAGCTGCAAGAGCCTTACGTCAGGAGATCAATGATCGCTTTGCGTGAAAGAACATTGGTGTTATTTACAAGGCTGACACACTGCTGGGTGTGCAAATCATACATCAATGGTGGGCATCACCTTCTTGCCAGTTAAAGTTTATGTTGATTGAAGTTAAGAGTGATTATACCCTTTGATGTTAAGGAATCACCAGTGTGTAATGGTGCAGTTATCTGAGCCAATGTGCTACAAGGTTTTGTTAAATAAATAACATTTAAACCAAACATTAGTCTGAAATTATCAGTATTTCTGTAAAAAAAACAACCCTTCCCCCCCCCACCGCCGCTTTGCCTCCCCACCTCCACCCATTCCCCTTCCCCTCCTGACTCCAAGCCGCCTGGCCGAGGAGGTCCTCAGGCGATGCTTCATGGGGGGTGGGGGGACGGGGGTGTGACGGCCGAAGCGCTGCTTGGACGGATACGGGAGACGACGGTCCCGAGGTGGGAACGTGCTCCGAACCATAAGCAAGATGTTGCTGCTGGCTCTCGTGTGTGGTGGGCAATGGGGGTGCATCAGCTTGGGGTTCAGTGCAGCGCTCCGGGACCACTGGAAGCCCTCTGCCACCAGTGTTCCTGGCTACAAGCTCCAGGGCCTCCTCCATCCCTTCCATGTTATATCTTATTTGTTGGACAAAGACTCTGTGCCAACTATGTTCTTGGTGCTTAGTAGGCTTTTTGCTACTGGTGAATCTCCCTCGTACCTCCCACAACAGCCAGACAAGCACACACCACAGCCATACACGCTTTCAGTGCCTCTGAGCTCCCTCTCTTTCTGTCTCATTTTCTGCGCATGTCATGATGGCCCTTGACCTCCTGAATCACGGGAATCGAGCGTTGCCATGCCGTTGCTCTGGACGGCCACACTTTACGGCAGAAGATCAAAAAAAATTAACACTACCGCCCATTTGATATCGCTCGCGGTAATGCGCACTCTCTAAAATGTAAACTAGGTGTTTTTGAGAATGGACGAGAAGCTGGCGATCTGAAAACCCTTTTTTAACGCCAACGCCGGAAATAACGCCCATTTTTGGGCGATAAGCTCAAAAGTGGAGGTACATCTGAGGCCAATAACTGAACAGATCCACTGAACTCATTGAAGAACCAGGGTAAATCTTTTGAGTGCTGAGCTGTCCCTTTATTATCTGTCTGTAATGCCAACCAAACACGAAAGGGAAAACAGTACACAAGTATAGACAGCTATAATGATACAATGGCCTGGAAATTGTGGTCGGAGGCTCGCCGCCCATGTACACCTCCGAACTGCAAGAAACATACACACTTACCTGCTGCCTCTGGAGCTTCGGACTCTTGCGGCCCTGGGCCTGCAGGCGACACCTGCATAAAGGCCCACGGATCCCAGGGGCGCAGGCAGTTCGCAAGCATCCCTGGGATTACGTGGGCCAGGCCAACCAATGACAAAGAAGGATTCCTATTATGCTTATGGAAATTCCATTTAAGTACGGAATCCCTATAAGTATATTAGAAATCACCTAATAAATAACATTTCACAACCCTGAAATAAAAATAAAAAAGCACAGGTTCAAAATGAATTTAAAAAGCATTTAATTAAACATGGAAAATAAAAATTTACTCTTTTGAAAAATAAATTTAAACTTTTTTAACCGGGTTAAAACTGACCAAAACTAATTTTAAATGTAAGTGAATGTTTAAATCATTTAAAAATTTTTATTTGAACATTTATTTAAACCCTTACGCTGGTAAAAGGCAGCCTTTTACCAGGCCTAAGGGTTCAGTGGGTATTCGCTGCGCAGTAGTTGGGTAAATCTGGGCCAGCAAAAGTCCATTTCCAGTGGATTCGTATGATCTGTCAAAGAGAAACTTGCAGGGCATTTATATATAAAATCCAGGCCAATATCGAATGGTTGTCACGTGAGCTACAACTGGTCGATATCATCAGTGATTTTTGACCTCCTCTTCCAAGTGATCTTGTGACGGGTGTACATTTAAATGCTGATGATGATTTCTCAACTCTATAATACAATTTTGGTGTTGGCTCAGCACCCAAGGTGACACAGCAACAATAGCAGAATTGGGGTACAGGTATACAAGTAGGGACAGGTGTTGCCACCATTAAGCCTCTTTTTTGGCACTCCACTCTTCTTTGGTTGGTACGGCAGCATAATTGTTATGCTACTTGATTAGTAATCCAAAGGCCTGGACTAATGATCTAGAGACATAAGTTCAAATCCCACCACGGCAGCTGGGGAATTTCAATTCATTTAATTAAGTAGATCTGGAATAAAAAGCTAGTGTCAGTAATAGCGACTATGAAACTATCAGATTGTCGTAAAAACCCATCTGGTTTACTAATATCCTTTCGGCAAGGAAATCTGGTGTCCTTACTCATATGTGACTCCAGACCCTCAGCAATGTGGTTGACCTTTAACTGCCCTCTGAAATGGCCTTGCAAGCCACTTAGTTGTACTAAAGCGCTACAAAAAAGACCACATGGACGACAGCGGTTCAAAAAGGCAGCTCACTGCCATCTTTTCAAGGGCAATTAGAGATGGACAATAAATGCTTGCCTTGCCATCGTCACCCACATGCCATGAATGAATAAAAAATACTCACTATTTGACTTTCTCAACCTCCCCATGATTATGGGTGGTATTGGAACATTGGAGAGATCAGTCAAATATACCTACAGGAGGGGCGGGGTGTCGGGGGGTTATGGGATGGAGAGGTTCCGACTTTTTTGTCCTCATTCAGGCGAAGCCTGAATCTCACCTGCTGAAATTGTTAATTGTTTTATACATGGTTTATTCACGGTTATTGTTGGGGTTGTTTGTGTATTTGTGTCCATGTGTGCATGGCGAGGGAGGAGGGGTATTTGTGCCACAGCTCTGGAATGTATCTTTTCCTTGCGAACAGCTATTGTTGTGCAAGTCCGCACACTGTGGGATTCCCTTGTTCCCTGGAAGCAAATCAAGCAGTCATGCGGTTGGGTCTGGAGGGATTATGAAGCCAAACAAATAAAAGCAGGGCACCCTGTGTTTTTTTTTTAAGTTGCTGTGCTTGCTTTGTGTCTCAGTGTTGAAATGTTCTTCATTTGTCTCTAACAGTTGAGAGTTTGACAAGAATGAATTAACCAGTTGGATTTTGCATATTCAATTTGAATGAAACAACTTCAGGGTCCGGAAAAGGTACTTATGCCACTTTTCCTGTCCATAAACCTTTGGGCCCTTATTCAGATCATATTGCAGCACATTGAAGTTTCTACTTCTAATCTGAAAGTCCCAAACTCTAAATCACAAAACAAAGACAGGGACCTCCATCAGACTGAGTGGCATTACTTCTGGGATACCTCTTCACCAACTTGGGTCCAACGCTGCTTCCCAGGACAACGGGTCCAGAATTGGTTGATGACAGCTTCATTGATCAATGATTCAGGTCTAAGATGATAATTATGTCTTCTCCAGATGAGGTTCCTTGCTCCAAACAATGCTGCCTGCCTCCCAAGACAGGCATTCCAGTTTTACTGAGTTCATGACGTATTGATGCAATGAAGAAAATATAGTGATAACAAATTGTGTAATTTCAGTACTCAGGAACAATCTTAGTAGAGAGTATTATTAACCCCCTCCCCCACCCCTGATCTTATGTATTTTTTTCTCTCTCTGTTTCCCATGGCAACTGGTCATTATTCCTCCATTCAGTCCCTATCTAGACTAACCTTTTTCTAACTTCTGCCATTACCATCTCAAGTTGGCCCATCATCCCTTTTGTATCTCAAATCTCTCCTGTCTTCCACCCTATCACAGACCTTCCTTTTTGTTTTTTCCTCCCCTCCCCCTTTCAGTTCTCCTTAAGAATCTGTTAATTTCAAACTTTCGCCAATTCTGACGAAGGGTCATCGACCCGAAACATTAACTCTGTTTCACTCCACAGATGCTACCTGACCCGCTGAGATTTCCAGCATTTCCTGTTTTTATTTATTATTATTAATAGATAGTTTGTCTGTAGTTGCCAGAACTAATGTTCTAATTCTGATTATCAGAGCTCAGCTTATCTTGTCAGAATATGGAAGAACTTTTTATTTTTTTTATCAATTTCTGACTGACCCCATCATTAGGAAAGTTCTTCTGTACCTTCTCCAGTTTATTAATTTACTCCTTTAATTCCGCAGTTTATCCATCTTTTAGAATATGGCAGCACTAATGACTGCTTCTAATTATTGCATTGAAGGTCTCCCACAGGATTAAAACTGATTTAATAGAATCTTTGTGCAAATGGATGAAGTCATTTGTTTCACTATTTATGAGCTTGACAAAGTCATTATCCATTAATGAAAAATTATTAAATGCCACCTCCAGAACTGATTCCAGTCTTTGAGGATTCTAATATTATGATAACATGGAAACAATATTTTCTATTCCTGCATCTCAATATGTTTTAAGTGGTATATAATAAATATAAAGTAATTCTGGAGTGTAGTCAATAGCTAACTGAAGAACATGAGTATTCCCTAGTTTTTGGAGCAAAAGTCCGTCCATCTTCTCGCCCCCTGATTCGGCCAAAGCAGATAGATTTCTTCATACCAGATCTGTTTACAACAGTGTTTACATTTTCCTTCAACCACATTTATTGAAAACACCTCACAATCCATTGCAATCTGTCCTAAAACAGTGGCCAGCAGGTAAGAATAATTACAAATACAGAAAGATAAAGAATAAATAGTAGCAAGTATCATAGTAAAATATGTATGTAGTGTTCCAATTGCATGCTTGAAATGTTTTGTTATTGGCTATATTCCTAATTAGACTTAAAACGGAAGAGAAAAATAACTTTGCGCCCAAGTTTCCCCAGGAGTTGCTCCTTTTTTTGGGGGGCAACTTGATTTTTCTGGACTATTTTTTAATTGCAATTCTGGCCATTTAATTTGCGCTAATGTAAGTGAGTTTTTAAGTTCAGTTTTTTTTTCAAAAGGAGGTGTTCCCAGCCACTTACCCCTGTTTTAGGCGTTTGGCCAGCAAATAGTTGCTCCAAACTAACTTAGGCCAGCGTATGTTGCCACTTCTGTCTGCACAGAAAAGCTTTACTTTGACTTCAGGAATCGGCGCAAGTAACTACATTTAAAGCATCACCAAGCACAAAGCAAAGCACAAAAAGTAATGTGTTCAATAAAAAATAAAGAACTGAAGTAAATAATTAAATTAACAAGTAAAGAATTGAAGTAAATCTTACCTTGAACTAAAGTCGGCATTGGCGGTCCGTGCTGGAGTCCCTTCGGCCTGGGATAGAGGAGGGAGAACTCAGCATCCTAAGGGAGGTGGGGGAGAATGCTCAAAACGGGGAGGGCGGGGGTTGCTGACATCTGATAGACCATTACGCATACACAACGCTGCCGGCACTGAAACCGACACTGGGCCCGAGCCCCGCCACCCCTCTCCAGCCATCACGTCCCTAGCTCCGCCCCCTCTCACTCTCCTGCACCACGCTGCGACTGAAGATGCCCTGAGGATCGTCCAGAATTGCAGGTTATCTTTTTGGTGTATTTTTTCTCCCAGGAAGTCGGCGGACCTCCATGAGATGCGCCGTTTTTTAAGTGGGATAAACTTCAGCCCTAAATACTCAGACTCTGAAATATCAATTGGTGAAATATCAACTGGTAAATTTATATACACACCTACTCACAATCTTTGAGTGAACATTTGTACTTATTCCGTTAGGGTTTGGTGCATTTCTACTTTGCACACCCAGTTCAAGATCAAATATTTCCCAATTAAGGTTTAATGTGGCCAAAAGCAAATTAAAGCTCCCTCGACTCTTCCCAAACAAATGTGTCTGAATCTGAACCCCAGTACAGCACACCTACTGCAGCATTGTGATGCTTTTCCATTTCTCACAGTAGCAATCATTGTGGTATCTCTGAGAAAGATGGCCAATTTAATCTTCTGAAACAACCAGCTAAACTCATTTCCTGCAGGATTCATATCTTTGGAGAGGGAGGCGTTTCACCGGATCAGTTTGGACTGGTCTCAAACGCTGGACCCAGAAGTGAAAACAATCGATATGATAACCCATTGCAATGCGACAAACCATTCCAGAATACCGAAATGTGTTGTTACCAAGGTAACCTGGGCCAGATGAACAAACAGACAACCTGGGCCTCTGCCTGGGTCACCTCAGGAAGTGGGGGCCT
The DNA here is from genome assembly GCF_044704955.1 of Pristiophorus japonicus. Taxonomy (NCBI): domain Eukaryota; kingdom Metazoa; phylum Chordata; class Chondrichthyes; family Pristiophoridae; genus Pristiophorus; species Pristiophorus japonicus. The sequence goes on from NC_091984.1 coordinate 111,330,655, forward strand.
CTGGGTTCTGTCACTACACATTGTTACTGGGTTATATGAGGTTACAAAAGTCTTCCTGTTGTTGATAAAGTTTGGTTATTGAAAGTTGCAGCAGTGGTTGGTTTCCCATGTGTGGATACGATGGCAGTACTGGATGGGGCAACATTGAGTCACAAGCTCTGCACTTAGGGCACTGTCTTCCACTTGCAGCTTTCTTATCACATGTGGAAGGGAAATATGCTTCTCAATCTCACTCTCCATAGCAGTAAAAATGGAAACGTAAGACATGCAACTTTAGATGTATTTTTTAGCAACGTAAATTAATTAAAATATTTATTTTCCAAACTCCTTGGGGGAGAAATTTGGTTGCGTCTCATTTGGGGTGGCAACCCAGGCGGAGCGGTAATTTTAGCGCCTTGTAAAAGTTTGCGTCCTCCGCCCAGAAATTCATCAGAATCGGTCAAAGAGGTGACGGGGGCACTAAATCAGCCGTTACACATCAGAGCTGGGGTTGGGCAATAACAAAAATGCCAGCACTAAATTTAACCGAGTCATTGTGCATGCGCCAAACTCCGATTCAGATCCTGGGAAAAGCCAAGTCATAAAGACGTGGCATAGTAATGCACCCATTAAAGTTTTCAAAATCACTTTTTCTCAAGCTGAACTCTTATTTCTGTCTGCCACTGCAAACTCGGAAGCTCACCACTGTGCTGTGTGTAAACGTTGCACTGACTGTGACCTCCAATGGAAGCGTTTCCTCATTCCTTTAAGTAGCCACGAGTTAATGTCTCTGCAAGTCTGTACTGACTGTTTTTCCAGACATTGTTCTTGGCAGCCGTTAAATGAGGCAGCCGCACCTAATTTCCCGACCAGGGCGTAAGCGTGCCGTTGCACCAGGAATACGTCATGATCGGAGTAATAGTCAGCAGCCAGTGCTACTGGTTTGCGCCCTGGTGAGGCTCTATTGAATTTTCGGTCGGGGCGCTAAACGCTGCGTGCCCGGTTGGTAACCTCTTACGCTCCCATTAATGCCCCCTCTGGCCGCTCACTGAGGTGTTAGGCAACTGAAAATCCAGACCCTTAGATTTTATCTTTCCACGTTGTGATACTTTTAAAACTTTGAAGAGGTGGGTTGTTGTTTTGAATAGATTAACATTTGTGTTTTATCTTTTATTGGTTTTATAACTTTGATTGCAATTGCCTTTATGTTCTTATGGATTAGGATGCATATGGTGGCTTTCTTGAAGAAAATTTAGGAATTTTCACTTCTGAAACATCCTCCAATACAAGTCTGTTCCTTCATATTATGTGCTATCTTTTCATGGAAGCAGAAACACAAAGGGGACATTTAACCTGGAGGACCATGTAGGTTTAGGCTCGGGTGGGGGATTAAAATCAGCGAAAATGGCAGCGCGTCCGGAGCCCAGCTCCAAAGCACCCATTCGGCTGTGTTCACATAACCCCCTCTGGAGAAGCATTGAAATCAATGTATTGCACTGATATTTTAACCAGCATTTATATTTAATGGTGTATGCACAGGTTTCCAGAGCTTCCTGAAGCTCGCATTGAAACCAAAGCAAGAAGAGAAAAACAATTCACGGGGGCACATTAAAAGTCAGACAAATACAGTAATGAATACTCAGTGTTCATATCTGCTTTCTTACTTTGTTGAGAGTAAATGTGCGAGAGGCTAATTTCTGCATTTTGGTGGTATTGACATTCAAGACCAGGGTGGATGGCGCCATGGCTGCCTTAGATTGGACCACAGACCAAGAACAAGATGACCATCAGCAGCAGCAGCAGCCTGCTGTGGAGAGACCTGCAGGGAGCGAGCAGAGAGGGTAGCTCACATGAGATACTACCTGCATAATGGGGTGTGCAGGCAGAGGCTCAGCTTTGACATCTCGGAATAGTAGTGTTTCAGGAGGCTCAGGTTATCGTGTCAGGTGGTGGCAGACATCTGCAGCCTCTTAGAGGAACACCTGCTCCCTGCTGGACCTTGGTGGCCATGCATTGCCAGTGGCTGTGAAAGTGACCACTGCCCTCAACTTGTTTGCCTCCAGATCCTTCCAGGAAGGCACCAGAGTCTTATATTCAGGATCTCCCACTCAGCTACACCTAAATGCAAAAGACAGGTCCCTGATGAGTTGTTTGGCAGGGCCGGTAATTATGTTAACTTTGTGTGTGATGACGCTAGTCAGAATGAGTGGGCGCTTGGGTTTGCATTTCTAGCTGGCTTCTCACTGCTGCAGGGCATCATCGACTGCACACACGTGGCAATCCATGCATCAACCAGGAATATTCATAAGCCGCAAGGGTTTTCACTCCATCAATGTGCAGCTGATCTGCAACCACAAGGATGGTTTATGCAGGTGGGCGCAAAATTCCCGAGAGGCTGCCATGATGCTTTCATCCTGTGGCAGTCCAAGCTCGACAACCTCTTTAGAGCTGCAAGCCGTCTTCGGACTTGGCTGATGACACCCATGAGAAACCCACCAATGAAGCCCAAGTGCAGTACAACAAAAGCCATATGACAACCTTATGCCATTGAGAAAGTGATCTGCATAGCTCAATATGCGCTTCTGGTGCCTAGATCTGAAAGCGCCCTTCAGTGCTCACCAGCCAAGGTCTCCAGAATGATAGTGGTGTGTTGCGAACTGCACAACATTGCGCAGTAGCGAGGATTGGACCTGCAGGAGGAACAAGGTGCTAAGCATACATAGTCTGCTGAAGAATCCGAGGAGGAGGAGGAGGAGGATGAGGAGGAAGATGAGGGGGAGGAAGAAGATAGCAACCCCACTGCAGCACCAGCCGCTCACTCTTTACTCTTATACACAAATCCTCTTGTAATAAAGGTCAACATACAATTTGCTTTCTTATTTACGTGCTGTTAACTTTCAGCGATTTGTGGACAAGGACATTCAGGTCCCTTGGAACACCAACATTTCCCAATCTCTCACCATTTAAAAAATACTCTGCTTTTCTATTGTTAAGACAAAGTGGATAACTTCACATTTCTCCACATTATACTCGATTTGCCATGTTCTTGCCCACTCACTTAGCATGTCTATATCCCCTGGAAGCCTCTTTGCATCCGCCTCACAACTGACATTCCAACCTAGCTTTTTATCATCAGCAAACTTGGATTATATTACATTTGGTCCCCTCATCCAAATCATTGATATAGATTGTGAATAGCTGACCCTTGTGGCACCCCACTAATTACAGCCTGCCAACCCGAAAATGACCCGTTTATTCCTCCTCTCTGTTTTCTGTCCATTAACCAATCCATGCTAGTATATTACCCCCAATCCATGAGCCCTAATTTCTTCATAACTATTTTTTTCCGAATACTAATTTCTTTCAGTTCCTCATGCTTGCTAAACCCTTGGTTCCCCACGATTTCAGGGAGGGTTTTTGCATCTTCTTCCTTGAAGACAGACACAAAGTATTTGTTTAATTTATCTGCCATTTCCTTATTAGTCATTATAATTTCTCCTGTCTCAGCCTGTAAGGGGCCCACATTTGCTTTTGCTAATCTTTTCCTTTTTACATACCTATAATCACTTTTACAGTCTGTTTTTATGTATCCCTCTAGTTTACTCTCATATTCTATTTGCCCATTCTATATCAATTTCTTGGTCCTCCTTTGCTGAATTCTAAAGTGCACCCAATCCTCAGGCTTGCTGCTCTTTTTGGCAGCATTATAAGCCTCTTCCTTTGATCTATTACTATCTTTAACTTTTCTTGTTAGCCACGGTTGTTGTTGTTTTAGCTGTACGGTTCAGTGAGTTACCACCACTGGACCGATATAACATTCACATTAACCAGCCACTTTCATTCTCTGTTATGTCTATAATGCACTTATGAATGACTCCCTGAGGCAATGTGTTGTACTCAAACTGTAGTGACCTTGGTCCTTTATTCGTAATTCCAGAGTGAGGCACAAGCATGGTGGGTAGCCTTTTATACTGGGCCCTGCACACCTATGCAGGTGACCCTCAGGTCTCCCACCACAGTGCCCTCGGGTGGACAGCCTCTGCCACAGGGACAGGAAACCCCGGTCTCCACCAGTTGCACCCTCTAGTGGTGCCAGCATAGTATATACACAGTGTAAACCTTATTGATAGTACATCAGGTAACAAGTCTCCATCTTATGCAACTATACAGTGACTACACAGAGAGTATATCGATCATCTGCATATATAACATCACTCTCCCCCAAGTCCTTTGTGCCGATTACCTTTGCACTATGTGCTCAGGCTTAGCTCTCCCCAGACTTAACTGCCAATAGCCCTTGCACCTTGTCTGTGCTTTGGCTTGGCTCTCTCCCTGTTAAACCACAAATCCTTTTGCCACAACGTTGGGTAGTGGTTACCAGTTTGGATGGCTCGATGATGCAGTGGAGGTTCCAATGGATTCTGGGTATGATCCATGTGTGTGTCCATGGCTATGTCCATCCATTTCCCACCCCACAGTGAGATCATGCAGCAGGCCCATTACATTAACATACAGGATCAGGCACAGTTTAAGTACAAAGAAAGGAAGATACAGTTTGTATCATGACACCTTGGTTCAGTGACCTAAATTCATTATGTTTTGCGGTCGTGCACCAGGATTGGGTAGATTGCATTCATGGTTCAGTCATGGTAAATACTGGGGTAGCAGTAAAGGTATGCGAGGACGCAGGTTCCAGAGCAACCGGATGGGGTCCTAGTCCTCTGATAGCAGCGCTGCGCCTCCTGCTAGCAGGGTAGGCTTGGTTCGCTCACCTAGCCAGGACTCCGGGCCTTTGCCGTTGCCTAGTGGTGGGCAGAGCCAAAGATGTGTGTGGCCTCCCTGTCCTCATTTGAGGGCTGCAGAAACATAGGAACATAGGTGCAGGAGCAGGCCATTTGGCGCTTCGAGCCTGCACCGCCATTCAATGAGTTCATGGCTGAACATGCAACTTTAGTACCCCATTCCTGCTTTCTCGCCATACCCCTTGATCCCCCGAGTAGTAAGGACTACATCGAACTCCTTTTTGAATATATTTAGTGAATTGGCCTCAACAACTTCCTATGGTAGAGAATTCCACAGGTTCACCACTCTCTGGGTGAAGAAGTTTCTCCTCATCTCGGTCCTAAATGTCTTACCCCTTATCCTTAGACTGTGACCCCTGGTTCTGGACTTCCCCAACATTGGGAACATTCATCCTGCATCTAACCTGTCTAAACCCATCAGAATTTTAAACGTTTGTATGAGATCCCCTCTCATTCTTCTGAACTCCAGTGAATACAAGTCCAGTTGATCCAGTCTTTCTTGATATGTCAGTCCCGCCATCCCGGGAATCAGTCTGGTGAACCTTCGCTGCACTCCCTCAATAGCAAGAACGTCCTTCCTCAAGTTAGGAGACCAAAACTGTACACAATACTCCAGGTGTGGCCTCACCAAGACCTTGTACAACTGTAGTAACACCTCCCTGCCCCTGTACTCAAATCCCCTCGCTATGAAGGCCAACATGCCATTTGCTTTCTTAACCGCCTGCTGTACCTGCATGCCAACCTTCAATGACTGATGCACCATGACACCCAGGTCTCATTGCACCTCCCCTTTTCCTAATCTGTCACCATTCAGATAATAGTCTGTTTTTACCACCAAAGTGGATAACCTCACATTTATCCACATTATACTTCATCTGCCATGCATTTGTCCACTCACTAACCTATCCAAGTCACTCTGCAGCCTCATAGCATCCTCCTCGCAGCTCACACTGCCACCCAACTTAGTGTCATCCGCAAATTTGGAGATACTACATTTAATCCCCTCGTCTAAATCATTAATGTACAATGTAAACAACTGGGGCCCCAGCACAGAACCTTGCGGTACCCCACTAGTCACCGCCTGCCATTCTGAAAAGTACCCATTTACTCCTACTCTTTGCTTCCTGTCTGACAACCAGTTCTCAATCCACGTCAGCACACTACCCCCAGTCCCATGTGCTTTAACTTTGCACATTAGTCTATTGTGTGGGACCTTGTCGAAAGCCTTCAAAAGTCCAAATACACCACATCAACTGATTCTCCCTTGTCCACTCTACTGGAAACATCGTCAAAAAATTCCAGAAGATTTGTCAAGCATGATTTCCCTTTCACAAATCCATGCTGACTTGGACCTATCATGTCACCTCTTTCCAAATGCGCTGCTATGACATCCTTAATAATTGATTCCATCATTTTACCCACTACCGATGTCAGGCTGACCGGTCTATAATTCCCTGTTTTCTCTCCCCCTCCTTTTTTAAAAAGTGGGTTTACATTGGCTACCCTCCACTCCATAGGAACTGATCCAGAGTCTATGGAATGTTGAAAAATGACTGTCAATGAATCCGCTATTTCCAAGGCCACCTCCTTAAGTACTTTGGGATGCAGACCATCAGTCCCTGGGGATTTATCAGCCTTCAATCCCATCAATTTCCCCAACACAATTTCCCGACTAATAAGGATTTCCCTCAGTTCCTCCTCCTTACTAGACCCTCTGACCCCTTTTATATCCGGAAGGTTGTTTGTGTCCTCCTTAGTGAATACCGAACCAAAGTACTTGTTCAATTGGTCTGCCATTTCTTTGTTCCCCGTTATGACTTCCCCTGATTCTGACTGCAGGGGACCTACGTTTGTCTTTACTAACTTTTTTCTCTTTACATATCTATAGAAGCTTTTGCAGTCCATTTTAATGTTCCCTGCAAGCTTCCTCTCGTACTCTTATTTTCCCTGCCCGAATCAAACCCTTTGTCCTCCTTTGCTGAGTTCTAAATTTCTCCCAGTCCCCGGATTCGCTGCTATTTCTGGCCAATTTGTATGCCACTTCCTTGGCTTTAATACTATCCCTGATTTCCCTTGATAGCCACGGTTGAGCCACCTTCCTTTTTTTATTTTTACACCAGACGGGGATGTACAATTGTTGTAGTTCATCCATGCGGTCTCTAAATATCTGCCATTGCCCATCCACTGTCAATCCTTTAAGTATCATTAGCCATTCTATCCGAGCCAATTCACGCCTCATACCTTCAAAATTACCCTTCTTTAAGTTCTGGACCATGGTCTCTGAATTAACTGTTTCATTCTCCATCCGAATGTCGAATTCCACCATATTATGGTCACTCTTCCCCAAGGGGCCTCGCCCAATGAGATTGCTAATTAATCCTCTCTCACTACACAACACCCAGTCTAAGATGGCCTCCCCCCTAGTTGGTTCCTTGACATATTGGTCTAGAAAACCATCCCTTATGCACTCCAGGAAATCCTCCTCCACCATATTGTTTCCAGTTTGATTAGCCCAATCTTTATGCATATTAAAGTCACCCATGATAACTGCTGCACCTTTATTGCATGCACCCCTAATTTCCTGTTTGATGCCCTCCCCAACATCACTACTACTGTTTGGAGGTCTGTAGACAACTCCCACTAGCGTTTTCTGCCCCTTGGTATTCCGTAGCTCCACCCATACCGATTCCACCTCATCCAAGCTAATGTCTTTCCTTATAATTGCATTAATTTCCTCTTTAACCAGCAACGCCACCCCGCCTCCTTTTCCTTTCTGTCTATCCTCCCTAAATGTTAGAAACATAGAAACATAGAAAATAGGTGCAGGAGTAGGCCATTCGGCCCTTCTAGCCTGCACCGCCATTCAATGAGTTCATGGCTGAACATGCAACTTCAGTACCCCATTCCTGCTTTCTCACCATACCCCTTGATTCCCCTAGTAGCAAGGACTTCATCTAACTCCTTTTTGAATATATTTAGTGAATTGGCCTCAACAACTTTCTGTGGTAGAGAATTCCACAGGTTCACCACTCTCTGGGTGAAGAAATTCCTCCTCATCTCAGTCCTAAATGGCTTCCCCCTTATCCTTAGACTATGTCCCCTGGTTCTGGACTTCCCCAACATTGGGAACATTCTTCCTGCATCTAACCTGTCTAACCCCGTCAGAATTTTAAACGTTTCTATGAGGTCCCCTCTCATTCTTCTGAACTCCAGTGAATACAAGCCCAGTTGATCCAGTCTTTCTTGATAGGTCAGTCCCGCCATCCCGGGAATCAGTCTGGTGAACCTTCGCTGCACTCCCTCAATAGCAAGAATGTCCTTCCTCAGGTTAGGAGACCAAAACTGTACACAATACTCCAGGTGTGGCCTCACCAAGGCCCTGTACAATTGTAGCAACACCTCCCTGCCCTTGTACTCAAATCCCCTCGCTATGAAGGCCAACATGCCATTTGCTTTCTTAACCGCCTGCTGTACCTGCATGCCAACCTTCAATGACTGATGTACCATGACACCCAGGTCTCGTTGCACCTCGCCTTTTCCTAATCTGTCACCATTCAGATAATAGTCTGTCTCTCTGTTTTTACCACCAAAGTGGATAACCTCACATTTATCCACATTATACTTCATCTGCCATGCATTTGCCCACTCACCTAACCTATCCAAGTCGCTCTGCAGCCTCATAGAATCCTCCTTGCAGCTCACACTGCCACCCAACTTAGTGTCATCCGCAAATTTGGAGATACTACATTTAATCCCCTCGTCTAAATCATTAATGTACAGTGTAAACAGCTGGGGCCCCAGCACAGAACCTTGCGGTACCCCACTAGTCACTGCCTGCCATTCTGAAAAGTCCCCATTTACTCCTACTCTTTGCTTCCTGTCTGACAACCAGTTCTCAATCCATGTCAGCACACTACCCCCAATCCCATGTGCTTTAACTTTGCACATTAATCTCTTGTGTGGGACCTTGTCGAAAGCCTTCTGAAAGTCCAAATATACCACATCGACTGGTTCTCCCTTGTCCACTCTACTGGAAACATCCTCAAAAAATTCCAGAAGATTTGTCAAGCATGATTTCCCTTTCACAAATCCATGCTGACTTGGACCTATCATATTACCTCTTTCCAAATGCACTGCGATGACATCCTTAATAATTGATTCCATCATTTTACCCACTACCGATGTCAGGCTGACCGGTCTGTAATTCCCTGTTTTCTCTCTCCCTCCTTTTTTAAAAAGTGGGGTTACATTGGCTACCCTCCACTCCATAGGAACTGATCCAGAGTCAATGGAATGTTGGAAAATGACTGTCAATGCATCCACTATTTCCAAGGCCACCTCCTTAAGTACTCTGGGATGCAGTCCATCAGGCCCTGGGGATTTATCGGCCTTCAATCCCATCAATTTCCCCAACACAATTTCCCGACTAATAAGGATTTCCCTCAGTTCCTCCTCCTTACTAGACCCTCCGACCCCTTTTATATCCGGAAGGTTGTTTGTGTCCTCCTCAGTGAATACCGAACCAAAGTACTTGTTCAATTGGTCCGCCATTTCTTTGTTCCCCGTTATGACTTCCCCTGATTCTGACTGCAGGGGACCTACGTTTGTCTTTACTAACCTTTTTCTCTTTACATATCTATAGAAACTTTTGCAATCCGTCTTAATGTTCCCTGCAAGCTTCTTCTCGTACTCCATTTTCCCTGCCCTAATCAAACCCTTTTTCCTCCTCTGCTGAGTTCTAAATTTCTCCCAGTCCCCGGGTTCTCTGCTATTTCTGGCCAATTTGTATGCCACTTCCTTGGCTTTAATGCTATCCCTGATTTCCCTTGATAGCCATGGTTGAGCCACCTTCCCTTTTTTATTTTTGCGACAGACAGGAATGTACAATTGTTGTAGTTCATCCATGCGGTCTCTAAATGTCTGCCATTGCCCATCCACAGTCAACCCCTTCAGTATCATTCACCAATCTATCCTAGCCAATTCACGCCTCATACCTTCAAAGTTACCCTTCTTTAAGTTCTGGACCATGGTCTCTGAATTAACTGTTTCATTCTCCATCCTAATGCAGAATTCCACCATATTATGGTCACTCTTCCCCAAGGGGCCTCGCACAACGAGATTGCTAATTAATCCTCTCTCATTACACAACACCCAGTCTAAGATGGCCTCCCCCCTAGTTGGTTCCTCGACATATTGGTCTAAAAAACCATCCCTTATGCACTCCAGGAAATCCTCCTCTACCGTATTGCTTCCAGTTTGGTTAACCCAATCTATGTGCATATTAAAGTCACCCATTATAACTGCTGCACCTTTATTGCACCCACCCCTAATTTCCTGTTTGATGCCCTCCCCAACATCACTACTACTGTTTGGAGGTCTGTACACAACTCCCACTAACGTTTTTTGTCCTTTGGTATTCTGCAGCTCTACCCATATAGATTCCACATCATCCAAGCTAATGTCCTTCCGAACTATTGCCTTAATTTGCTCCTTAACCAGCAATGCTACCCCACCTCCTTTTCCTTTTATTCTATCTTTCCTGAATGTTGAATACCCTTGGATGGTGAGTTCCCAGCCTTGGTCACCCTGGAGCCATGTCTCCGTGATGCCAACCACATCGTATCCATTAACTGCTATCTGCACAGTTAATTCGTCCACCTTATTCCGAATACTCCTCGCATTGAGGCACAGAGCCTTCAGGCTTGCCTTTTTAACACACTTTAGAATTTTGCTGCAAAGTGGCCCTTTTTGTTTTTTGCCTTGGGTTTCTCTGCCCTCCACTTTTACTCATCTCCTTTCTGTCTTTTGCTTCTGTCTCCATTTTGTTTCCCTCTGTCTCCCTGCATTGGTTCCCATCCCCCTGCCATATTAATTTAACTCCTCCCCAACAGCACTAGCAAACACTCCTCCTAGGACATTGGTTTCAGTCCTGCCCAGGTGCAGACTGTCCGGTTTGTACTGGTCCCACCTCCCCCTGAACTGGTTCCAATGCCCCAGGAATGTGAATCCCTCCCTGCTGCACCACTGCTCAAGCCACGTATTCATCTGAGCTATCCTGCGATTCCTACTCTGACTAGCACGTGGCACTGGTAGCAATCCCGAGATTACTACTTTTGAGATCCTACTTTTTAATTTAGCTCCTAGCTCCTTAAATTCGTCTCGTAGGACCTCATCCCGTTTTTTTACCTATATCGTTAGTACCAATGTGCACCACGACAACTGGCTTTTCAGAATGTCCTGCATCCGCTCCGAGACATCCTTGACCCTTGCACCAGGAAGGCAACATACCATCCTGGAGTCTCGGTTGCGGCCGCAGAAACGCCTATCTATTCCCCTTACAATTGTATCCCCTATCACTATCGCTCTCCCAATCTTTTTCCTGCCCTCCTGTGCAGCAGAGCCAGCCACGGTGCCATGAACTTGGCTGCTGCTGCTCTCCCTTGATGAGTCATCCCCCTCAACAGTACTCAAAGCGGTGTATCTGTTTTGCAGGGGGATGACCGCAGGGGATCCCTGCACTACCTTCCTTGCACTGCTCTTCCTGTTGGTCTTCCATTCCCTATCTAGCTGTGGACCCTTTACCTGCAGTAAGACCAACTCACTAAACGTGCTATTCACGTCATTCTCAGCATCATGGATGCTCCAGAGTGAATCGACCCTCAGCTCCAATTCCACAACGCGGTCCGTCAGGAGCTGGAGGCGGATACACTTCCCGCACAAGTAGTCGTCAGGGACACCGGAGGCGTCACTGATTTCCCACATCGTACAGGAGGAGCATAACATGTGTCCGAGCTCTCCTGCCATGACTTAACCCTTAGATTAACTTAAATTGGCAACATCAATGCTAAAAGTTACTCACTGATGTAGAAGAGAAAAAAGAAAAACTACTTACCAGTCACCAGCCAATCTCTTGGCTGTGACATCACCTTTCTATTTCTTTCTACTTCTTTTCTGCCTTCTTCATGTAGCTGCACAAGCACGCCTTGTCACGCTGCCCGACTCCTTATCTCGCGGCCTTTTGTAGGCCTCCACGCACCCCGGACTGTCGCCTCTCGCCGAAGCTTCTGCCTGCTCTCTAACATTGTTGGGAACCTGGTTGTTCCAGGTCCCGTTTGGGGAACTCGTTGCTTCTGACCTTTCGCTCCCGGACATGGCCGAGATAGCAACTGAGTCTGGGGGCTGCGCCGTCTCCACCCGGGTGTGGGCAACGGCGGCCGACTGCGCATATTGGCGCCATTTACGTTTCCAGGTCCGTGGCGAATAGTGCCATCAGGTGCCTGCAGCGTGGGATAGACCTGGGACAGGGTATCAGGATCAGTGCCTTCACCCTCCTGAGGTTGCTGGCCTATAACTTGTGGGGGCACCTGGGGCAGCGTATCAGGATCAGCACCTTTACCCTCCCAAATTCGCTCGCTTGCTACTTTTGGGGACACTCTATTCCCGACATCTTGCAACAACATTTTGTTCACAATCTTAATCGGTTCGTTCCATTGATTGCCATGCATACAATGTCTCTTTAAGTTCAGTTGGTTGCAGATCTCCTTTAAGAGAAAACTGCTGGCTTTACCCCAATCAAATCCTTTGTTAGACACCACGTGTTGGTCCCTCAGCGTTGTACCTCGTGATATGGCCACGGCCATCTTTTCTTTCAGCCAAGCTGCACCTCGCTGCAGCAGGGATGCCATCTTGCCTCTGTCCTCAAGGTCGACTGCCTTGATCCTTCTCTCCCACGATTCTGCCACAAAAGCTGGAAGAGTGCCTGTGAATTCGATCTTCCTCCTCAGGAGTCCTGCCACTGGAGCCGGGAAGGTACTTTTAGGTCGTTCCGGTCGGATCATTGCCACGCAGTCGTGATGGACGGTCTGTGCTGTTCTGTTCTCTGGTGCCTGGCCCAAGTGAAGGTGAGGTTTTGCTCTGCCTCTGAGCACAGGGCTCTTCTATTGCTGGCATGAAAAGGTCATCCCATTTCCACTGGATCTTCCCCATCCACCTTCTTCTGAGTAGTGTTGGACCATCATCTGCAACAATCCACAGAGGTAACTTGTGCACTACGCCATTATGGATTACACTTACATCCGCACTACCAAGGACTGGGATCAGCTCCTTGGTGTCGGTGCGCAACTTTTCCTGTACTGGAACCAGCTCACGTCATTTTTCGTTCCATAGCCTCTCAAAGGCATCCTGGCTCATCACTGACTGGCTCGCTCCCGTGTCCACTTCTATGAAGACTGGAACGCTGTTTATCTCGACTTCCATCTTCATTGGAGGACAATCGGTGGTGCAGGTACACACTCCATATACTTCTTCTTGGGGCTGAGCTGCCTCTCTAGCCAAATCATCATACTCCCCGCTGGATTCAAAGTCATCTACTGACTCCTCCGCTGGACGGTGAGTCGTATTTCTTTTACACATATGCTGGAGGTGGTCCTTCGTATTACAGGCTTTGCATACATAGTCAGCAAACAGACACTGGCGAGCCCAATAGTTTCCTCCGCAACACCAGCATGGTGCTACTCGATTAGCACCTCTCGGCGGACTCTGAGTTCTGGAACCCTGAGGTCTGTGCTCTCGGCCCTGGGCAGAGCCATGTTCTCCAGTCTTGCCTGTGAAAGGCACCATTCTGTGTACAGTACTTGCTGGGTTTGAGTCCACAGGATGAATAATTTGCTTGGTGCTGCAGGTCGAGGTCATGAACGCCTGACTGATGCTGATGGCCTTCTGCAGGTTGACTGTGGTGTCGGCAGATAATAGCTTGTGAAGGAGGCCCTCGTGGCCAATTCCTATAACGAAGATGTCTCACAATGCTTCGTTGAGGTGCGTGCCGAAATCACACGATGCCGCAAGTCTCCTGAGGTCGGCAGCATATTTTGCAATCCCCTGGCCCTCAGGTCTGCGATGAGTGTAGAATCTGTGCCTGGCCGTGAGGATGCTCTGTTTTGGTTTTAGTTGATTGCGAATTAGTTCAGTCAGTTCATCGTATGTCTTATCCTTAGCCTTCGTGGGTGTCAGCAAGTCCCTGACGAGGCGGTAGACCTCGGGCCCACAAATGGTCAGCAGTATAGCCTTGCGCTTCTCCGCCAATGTGTCCATCTCCCCTGCCAGGTCGTTTGCCACGAAATATTGCTCAAGCCTTTCCATGAAGGCATCCCAATCATCACCCTCAGCAAAGTCTTTTAGTGTGTCAAAGGTAGCCATAATCGTGTGAAAGTCCATATTCTCATTGCCAGTTGTTACGTCTGTAATGCACGTATGAATGACTCCACGAGGCAATGTGTTGTACTCAAACTGTAGTGACCTTGGTCCTTATTTCATAACCCCAGAGTGAGGCACAAGCATACTGGGCAGCTTTTTATACTGGGGCCTGCACACCTATGCAGGTGACCCTCAGCTCTCCCACCGTGGTGCCCTCTGGTGGACAGCCTCTGCCACAGGGGTAGGAAACCCCGGTCTCCACCAGTTGCATCCTCTAGTGGTGCCAGCATAGTATATACACAGTGTAAACCTTATTGATAGTACATCAAATAACAAGTCTCCATCTTATGCAACTATACAGTGACTACACAGAGAGTATATCTATAGTCTGCATATGTAACATTCTCCTGCTGCCGCACGAATCCCACGAGCATTCCCACAACCAACCAACCACCCATTGCACATCCCCCCCATTGGTCCCCGTCAATTCATGTGTTCCCATTCATCAACAAGTAAATGAAAAAGGCATCTTGCCAACCAGCCACCAAGAATGACAACACTGGAAAGTGGTGCAAAGTAATAAATTTTATGTGATTCCACTAAACAATGGAAACTTAACAACGTAACATTTTCTCACACACCCATGCGTATACCCCTGTGCAGCTACGATGCTTTACTCTTCCTGGCTACAGATTAGGAAAAGGGGAGGTGCAACGAGACCTGGGTGTCATGGTACATCAGTCATTGAAAGTTGGCATGCAGGTACAGCAGGCGGTGAAGAAGGCAAATGCTATGTTGGCCTTAATAGCTAGGGGTTTTGAGTATAGGAGCAGGGAGGTCTTATTGCAGTTGTACAGGGCCTTGGTGAGGCCTCACCTGGAATATTGTGTTCAGTTTGGTTCCTAATCTGAGGAAGGACGTTCTTGCTATTGAGGGAGTGTAGCGAGGGTTCACCAGACTAATTCCCAGGATGGCTGGACTGACATATGAGGAGAGACTGGATCGACTGTGCCTTTATTCACTGGAGTTTAGAAGGATGAGAGGGGATCTCATAGAAACAAATAAAATTCTGACGGGACTGGACAGGTTAGATGCAGGAAGAATGTTCCAGATGCTGGGGAAGTCCAGAACCAGGGGACACAGTCTAAGGATAAGGGGTAAGCCATTTAGGACTGAGATGAGGAGAAACTTCTTCACTCAGAGAGTTGTTAACCTGTGGAATTCCCTACCGCAGAGAGTTGTTGATGCCAGTTCATTGGATATATTCAAGAGGGAGTTAGATATGGCCCTTACGGCTAAAGGGATCAAGGGATATGGAGAGAAAGCAGGAAAGGGGTACTGAGGTGAATGATCAGCCATGATCTTATTGAATGGTGGGTAGGCTCGAAGGGCCGAATGGTCTACTCCTGCACCTATTTTCTGTGTTTCTATGTTTCTTTGCTTACCGCTCCGACATGGCTTCAGCAGTGCACAGGCTGACTCGTCAGATCCCTGCTCTGACTGATGAGATGCTCTTGGCTAATGATCTCTGGGTTTCGGAGTCTGTGAGGCCGCCACCAAAGACGGCTCCATCTGCACTCGACCATTGGGATATGAGACAACATGTTGGGTACTGACTGTGGGGGTGGTGGGGGAACTGGAGAGAACTTTGAGTGGAGTGCCAACTTCTATGTCCCCTTTCACCATCATCCCTCTCATGGGCCAGCCGCACTTCACGCTACCACTCTGTTGAAGAGCAGCTTTGTGCAGATTAGTGACATGCCGTAAGGCCAAGGCTAAGGTATCTGTCATGTAAAGCCGCCAGACATGTTGGCATTCAGAGTGTGCACAGTTGTGGTCAAGGTCTGCATGGACCCATCTGACCGCCGGTACTGATGTTCCACAAAGTTGGCTACACTATGGAAGAAGGTATCCTCGCAATGCTTAGTGACATCAACCCACTCATGCTTGAGCTGGACTCCTCTATTCTCTCTGCAATTGTGGAGTGTGTGTGTGTGTGGAAAGCCTGTCAGTATGTCGCAGATTTTCTGCATCAGTGATTATCCTTTTTATTGATGTTCCTCGGGGTACAGCATGTGTGTCCAGCTGTGCAGAGCTTAGAGAGAGCTGTGCCCTTTGGCACGGACTCTCCATAGCTGTCATTGCCAACACTCTCTGCTCTTGCTTAATTGTGAACTGTGAGTCACCAGGTGAAAACCCAACAATCTGTCTAACTGGAGCCACCAAAATGCGAGTATCAGCCCTGGTGCACGCTAAGCATGAGTTCTGAGATAGTGCACCCTCAGAAAGAACCAGCTCCTCTGAGGAGTCACCATCCACGAGATTAATCGACTGCGGCTATACACGTGATGGCCCAGCAGAGAGAAAATATCTGAATTAGTATTGGCAAGAGAAGAATATTGTGACTTATCATCATGAAGATGATCATATTTCAATAATTGCTGAAAGTGCATAGAAAGAGAACGATTGGTATGCTTGCAAGGTAAATGAGTATGAGGAGTGATGTGATGGTGTAGGCTTGACAAGGCAGAGTTGTGGGGGAGGCAGAGCTGATGTGCACAACAGGATGCAGGTCAATGTGCAACGGTACTCACCTTACCTGACAGGGTTAGGTCATTAAAGTGCTTCCTACACTGAATCCAGGAGGGTGGAACAATGCTCCTGCCACTGACCTCCTGAGATCGCGTCATGCAGGTCCGCACCACGCCCACTGCCAAGCATTCAATGCCAAATCCGGAAGTAATATTATAAGTAGGTGGCTGCATCAAAATGCCTCAGACCAACATGCTGAAAGTTCTTTGGGTTTGCCACCCAATATCGCAACCACCTCACCCCACTCCAAATGTGCCTGAGTTATTATCGAGGCCATAGTCTTCAGATGTTGTAAAATGAAAGGGCACATTCACAATGACAGTCATATGTCCATCCTGAGCCCATCATGTGTTGGTCAGTGACCATGTATCATGCAGCTAGGTTCCATTACCATGATGTTAAATATGTATGTGGCAAGGCTTCAATTCTAAGTTGCAGTTTGAATGTGTGCCCTATTAGAGTACAGATTACTTATGAGAAGCCATAATAAGCTTGGCATGGGCCACAGTAAATGAAAAACATGTAGACAGGTTGACACTATGTGGCAGTACACTTGGGCCATCCAGCTGGTAAATGGTTCAGCTGGGAAATATTATTTTGGTAGCTTCCTGACGATTTTCCATCTTCTTCCACATCAGTTTCCAGCTCCTATGGGCAGTATATTCAATAGTTTCAATTTTAAGACTGATATCCTAACACCTTCTGTGTCATTTCCCAGAAATTCCACCTGGCGTCCCGCAGAAAGGAGTTAGCCCAGGGCACTGAGCGCTAGGGTTTTGCCAGCCACAATCTGTAAACCAACCACCTCTTCAAATCCAATTGAAGTTGTCTTTCCTTTCCCAAGTATAGCAGCACTCCACTCTAGAGGGACTGGAAAAGCACCTGGCTGCTGCTTATGGCAGCAGCCTGAAGGCCCAGAACCCACTGGGAATTTGCACTGGTGCAATGGTGAACATCTGTACCATCACCCCCCCCCGTCCCTCGCCACCCCCACCCCACCCCCAAATCTGGGGTGAGCGGCCATCAACTGCAGATAGTTCCACCTGACACTCGGCCAGCCCATGAAAATGAGCTGAATCTGGAAATTCAGTTAGGTTGACCCATATTCAAGTTAGGCAGGTTGCCTACCTGCAATGCCCAACTAATGCTGGACCAGGTGAGGGGGGAGGAAAATTGGCCCTGCTTTTAGGTGTCGGAACAAGAATGTAAAGGAAGTAGAGCAAAAGAAATTGTGCCAGTTCACAAGATAATACTCGCACAGTGAAGAGCCAATTCTTACACCTGTTAATGAATATCAGGAAAACGGTTTAAAACAAAAACTCAGGCAGAGGCTTGGTGGCAAATGCAGACATATACTCAACAGCCGGAGAGTCATAAGACGTTCACTAATCCCGCAGGGGGAGTCTCTGAGGCGGTCGACCAGCTCGTTCTTGCTGGCGAAACCAACTCCATGGAGATGGCGTCTTCTTCTGGTTCGCCTTTGCAGAAGGAGTAACCTCCACCTTGTTCTTTGAGCTGGCCTTCCCCTGCCCGCCAGGTCTCGCTTAGGGCAGCGATGTCTAAGTTCCCGGGAAACAATGGCGGTATGGCGTTCCGATCTGTCGCTGTTGGAGTTGTCCGTGAGGGTCCTGACGTTCCAGAACTTCATTTTGAAGGGTGGAAGATGCCTGTGCGTGAGTTATTTTAACTTGGGTTGGCCACTGCACACCGGCTACCACACGGGCTTAGCTGAGCAAAGTCTTGGTCCAGTGGCAAGGGGGTCCAAGATGACTGGAGACCAGGCACTACTGTATGGGCCTAGTTGCCTACAGCGGGATGCGAGCCAAAAGCTCAGCGCTGAACAGCGCTCTTCGGTGAGGCGGTGAAAAAACCGAGGCCTGGCTGAGGGCGGGCACTGGGATGGTCAGAGGTCCACTTTGTGGAAGGAGGAGAGGTGAGAGTGGCCACAGCCATTGTGCGCACCATGTGCTCGACAGAGACTCCGCCGTTAAGTGGGGCCAGTGGCCGGAGGGATGAAGGCCTGAACGTCGCTGGTGGGAGGAAGGCCTGAAAGTCGCCGGATCATTAACATCTTCACCGAGGCGTACGAAAGCATGGGCCTTACTCTAAACATCCGTAAGACAAAGGTCCTCCACCAACCTGACCCCACCACACAGCACTGTCCTGGTCATCAAAATCCACGGCATGGCCTTGGACAACGTGGATCACTTTCCGTACCTCAGGAGCCTACGATCAGCAAGGGCAGACTTCAACGACGAGGTCCAACACCGCCTCCAGTGCACCAGCGCAGCCTTCGGTCGCCTGAGGAAGAGAGTGTTCGAAGACCATGATCTCAAATCTGGCACCAAGCTTATGGTCTACAGGGCTGTAGTGATACCCCGCTCCTGTATGGTTCAGAGATGTGGACCATATACAATAGACACCTCAAATCGCTGTAAAAATACCACAAAGATTCTTCAAATTCCCCCAGGAGGATAGACGCACCAACGTCAGTGTTCTCCATCACGCCAACATCAACTGCATCGAAGCACTGACCATACTTGACCAGCTCCGATGGGCGGGCCACATCGTCCGCATACTTGACACAAGACTCCCAAAGCAGGCGCTTTACTTGGAACTCCGACACGGCAAGCGATCCCCAGGTGGGCAGAGGACACATTTCGAGGACACCCTCAAAGCCTCCTTGACAGAGTGCAACATCTCCACCGATACCTGGGAGTTCCTGGCCAAAGACCGCCGTAAGTGGAGGAAGAGCGTTTGGGAGGGCGCTGAGCACCTCTAGTTTCGTCGGCGAGAACATGCAGAAAACAAGCGTAGACAGCGGAAGGAGCGATCGGCAAACCAGACTCCCCATCCAGCCTTTCCTTCAACGACTGTCTGTCCCACCTGTGACAGAGACTGTAATTCCCATGTTGGACTGTACAGTCAC
This sequence comes from Pristiophorus japonicus, assembly GCF_044704955.1. NCBI lineage: Eukaryota > Metazoa > Chordata > Chondrichthyes > Pristiophoridae > Pristiophorus > Pristiophorus japonicus. The sequence continues at coordinate 111,350,149 of NC_091984.1, forward strand.
CTGAGAGCACCGAGCCCTGAATGAGTGGCCTCCCGGTCCGGTCCCCCGCACCTATCCCAGGCCGAATGGCCCCCTCCCTCTTGGTCTCCGCACCTATCTATACCCGAAAGGCTTCCCCACCCCACCCCCCGTCTCTCCCACTTTCTCTCACCTCTCCTGTTGCTGCTGTACTTACCTGCACTGATTTCCTTACCTGCGTCAATTTCCTTAACTTTCTCGAAGGTTTTTCTACAGAGGTCACATAGGCTGGCCTAAGAAGAACTCTCAGCTGGCTAAACTTGCCTAACTGGCCAGAATTGGCATGGGTGGCAGGTTAAGTCCCCTTTGGCTGAAAAAAACACTTACCTAAAAAAATCGTAACTATCTGGTGCAAATCGATCGGGGAAACGTGGGCTTTTTTAACTTAGGCCAAAAAAAGCGACCTGCACCAAAAAAACAGTGCAAATCACTGGGGAAAATGGAGCCCAGTGTCATGGGCATATTTGAGAAATGAAACATAGAAACATAGAAAATAGGTGCAGGAGTAGGCCATTCGGCCCTTCGAGCCTGCACAACCATTCAATGAGTTCATGGCTGATCATTCACCTCAGTACCCCTTTCCTGCTTTCTCTCCATATCCCTCGATCACGTTATCTGTAAGAGCCATATCTAACTCCCTCTTGAATATATCCAGTGAACTGGCATCAACAACTCTCTGCGGTAGGGAATTCCACAGGTTAACAACTCTCTGAGTGAAGAAGTTACTCCTCATCTCAGTCCTAAATGGCCTACCCCTTATCCTAAGACTATGTCCCCTGGTTCTGGACTTCCCCAACATCGGGAACATTCTTCCCGCATCTAACCTGTCCAGTCCCGTCAGAATTTTATATGTTTCTATGAGAGCCCTTCTCATCCTTCTAAACTCCAGTGAATAAAGGCCCAGTTGATCCAGTCTCTCCTCATATGTCAGCCCAGCCATCCCTGGAATCAGTCTGGTGAACCTTCGCTGCACTCCCTCAATAGCAAGAACGTCCTTCCTCAGATTAGGAGACCAAAATTGAACACAATATTCCAGGTGAGGCCTCACCAAGGCCCTATACAACTGCAGTAAGACCTCACTGCTCCTATACTCAAATCCCCTAGCTATGAAGGCCAACATACCATTTGCCTTCTTCACCACCTGCTGTACCTGCATGCCCACTTTCAATGACTGATGAACCATGACACCCAGGTCTCGTTGCACCTCCCCTTTTCCTAATCTGCCGCCATTCAGATAATATTCTGCCTTGTTGTTTTTGCCCCAAAATGGATAACCTCACATTTATCCACATTATACTGCATCTGCCATGCATTTGCCCACTCACCTAACATGTCCAAGTCACCCTGCAGCCTCTTAGCATCCTCCTCACAGCTCACACCGCCACCCAGTTTAGTGCCATCCGCAAACTTGGAGATATTACACTCAATTCCTTCATCTAAATCGTTAATGTATATTGTAAAGAGCTGGGGTCCCAGCACTGAGCCCTGCGGCACTCCACTAGTCACTGCCTGCCATTCTGAAAAGGACCCGTTTATCCAGACTCTCTGCTTCCTGTCTGCCAACCAGTTCTCGAGCCACGTCAGTACATTACCCCCAATAGCAGGTGCTTTGATTTTGCACATCAATCTCTTGTGTGGGACCTTGTCAAAAGCCTTTTGAAATTCCAAATACACCACATCCACTGGTTCTCCCTTGTCCACTCTGCTAGTTACATCCTCAAAAAATTCCAGAAGATTTGTCAAGCATGATTTCCCTTGCATAAATCCATGCTGACTTGGACTGATCCTGTCACTGCTTTCCAAATGCGCTGCTATTTCATCCTTAATGATTGATTCCAACATTTTCCCCACCACTGATGTCAGGCTAACCGGTCTATAATTCCTCGTTTTCTCTCTCACTCATTTTTTAAAAAGTGGTGTTACATTAGCTACCCTCCAGTCCATAGGAACTGATCCAGAGTCGATAGACTGTTGGAAAATGATCACCAATGCATCCACTATTTCTAGGACCACTTCCTTAAGTACTCTGGGATGCAGACTATCAGGCCCCGGGGATTTATCGGCCTTCAATCCCATCAATTTCCCGAACACAATTTCCCGCCTAATAAGGATATCCTTTAGTTCCTCCTTCTCACTAGACCCACTATCCCCTAGTACATTCGGAAGGTTATTTGTATCTTCCTTCGTGAAGACAGAACCGTAATATTTATTCAATTGGTCTGCCATTTCTTTGTTCCCCATTATAAATTCACCTGAATCCGACTGCAAGGGACCTACGTTTGTCTTCACTAATCTTTTTCTCTCCACATATTTATAGAAGCTTTTGCAATCAGTTTTTATGTTTCCTTCAAGCTTCCTCTCGTACTCTATTTTCCCCCTCTTAATTAATCCCTTAGTCCTCCTCTGTTGAATTCTAAATTTCTCCCAGTCCTCAGGTTTGTTGATTTTTCTCGCCAATTTATATGCCTCTTCCTTGGTTTTAACACTATCCTTAATTTCCCTTGTTAGCCACAGTTGAGTGGTCTGTACACAACCCGCATTAGCATTTTTCTGCCCTTTCGTATTCTGCAGTTCCACCCATACCGATTCCACATCATCCAGGCTAATGTCCCTCCGTACTATTGCATTAATTTCCTCATTAACAAGCAACGCCACCCCGCCTGCTTTTCCTCTCTGTCTATCCTTTCTAAATGTTGAATACCCCTGGATGTTGAGTTCCCAGTCTTGGTCACCCTGGAGCCATGTCTCCGTGATGCCAATTACATCATATCCGTTAACTGCTATCTGTGCAGTTAATTCGTCCAGCCTATTCCGAATACTTTTTGTATTGAGGCACAGAGTCTTCAGGCTTGTCTTTTTAACACACTTTGCCCCTTTAGAATTTTGCTGTAATGTGGCCCTTTTTGTTTTTTGCCTTGGGTTTCTCTGCCCTCCACTTTTACTATTCTCCTTTCTACCTTTTGCTTCTGCCTCCATTTTATTTCCCTCCGTCTCCCTGCATAGGTTCCCATCCCTCTGCCATGTTCTTTTAACTTCTCCCCAACAGCACTAGCAAACACTCCCTCTAGGACATTGTTTCCAGTCCCCCAGAACCGGTTCCAATGTCCCAGGAATTTGAATCCCTCTCTTCTGCACCACTCCTCAAGCCACGTATTCAGCTGAGCTATCCTGTGATTCCTACTCTGACTAGCACGTGGCACTGGTAGCAATCCTGAGATTACTACTTTTGAGGTCCTACTTTTTAATTTAGCTCCTCGCTCCCTAAATTCGTCTTGTAGGACCTCATCCCATTTTTTACCTATATCTTTAGTACCTATATGCACCACGACAACTGGCTGTTCACCCTCCCTTTTCAGAATGTCCTGCACCCGCTCCGAGACATCCTTGACCCTTGCACCAGGGAGGCAACATACTATCCTGGAGTCTCGGTTGCGGCCGCAGAAACGCCTATCTATTCCCCTTACAATCGAATCCCCTATCACTATAGCTCTCCCACTCTTTTTCCTGCCCTCCTGTGCAGCAGAGCCACCCACGGTGCCATGAACTTGGCTGCTGCTGCTCTCCCCTGATGAGTCATCCCCCTCAACAGGACCCAAAGCGGTGTATCTGTTTTGCAGGGGGATGACTGCAGGAGACCCCCTGCACTACCTTCCTTGCACTGCTCTTCCTGTTGGTCACCCATCCCCTATCTGGCTGTGTACCTTTAACCTGCGGTAAGACCAACTCGCTAAACATTCTATTCACGTCATTCTCAGCATCGTGGATGCTCCATGAGTGACTCCACCCGCTCTCCAGTGCCGCAATGCGGTCCGTCAGGAGCTGGAGGCGGATACACTTCCCGCACACCTCGTCATCAGGGACACTGGAAGCGTCCCTGGCTTCCCACATAATACAGGAGGAGCATAACACATGTCAGAACTCTCCTGCCATGTCTTAACCCTTAGATTAACTTAATTTGGCAACAACAATGCTAAAGGTTACTTACTGATAAAGAAAAGAAAAAGAAAAGCTACTTACCAATCACCAGCCAATCACTTACCCCCTTGGCTGTGACGTCACCTTTCGATTTCTTTCTTCTTCTTTTTTGCCTTCTCTACCTGCTGCAGCTGCACCGGCTGGCCTTTATCGGCCACTGCCGCTCCGACTCCCGCCTCTCTGACTCACCACGCTGGTCCCTGGACTGCTGGGCCTTTTAATGAAATAAGTGTTGAGAAACTGCAGATAAACATAGGCAATTTGCTAAAAAAAAATGCTAACTCTCTGACCCTTCGACTTTAGCCTGTGACATAGCTGATTTTATTCTAGCTGGCGTGGAAGTCTTTCGTACTGCACCCTTCCCCTTCTGTCATGTTGGGTGCCACATTTTAGGTTTGATCATATCTGTTGTTCTGCAGTCTCTCAGATAAATTCTGCCGCTTGCAACAGGCATCTTGATCATCTGAAGCTGTCTGAGCCAAGTTTATCTCCACCAGTAACTGTTGCAAATTTACGATTAGAGGTGCTGAATGTGATTTCATTGAAAAGAAGCATCACTTGCTGACTTCCTGCTCCGGCAGCTGACATCCCTTCTGCACCCTTGCAAAAGCTGCTTCCATTAATGTTTTTAAATCCTTTTTACCACCTCTCTTCCAACCTGACAAAGATTAAGTGGACCTTTTTGTTATGTATCTGGACTTGTATATACTCTGTACAGCCAGCAGGGGGCTCATTCCCCGGAGTCCCAAGGGATCTCATAATCCCTTGGGGGCACAGGTATTTAAGAGTGCTTCACAGGTTGGAGAGGCACTCTGGAGACCTGCAATAAAAGACTAAGGTCACACTTTACTTTGAGCTCACAGTATTCAGTCTGACTCTTTCTCCATACACTGCAACTGGCGACGAGATACAGATAGTGAACCCAATAATGCAGAGAACAGTGGGCATCCTGGAAAAATTCTCGGAGGGAGATGATTGGGAAACTTTTGTGGAGCGACTCGACCAATACTTTGTGACCAATGAGCTAGATGGGGAAGAGAGCGCTGCCAAATGAAGGGCGATCCTCCTCACTGACTGTGGGGCACCAACGTATGGCCTCATGAAGAAACGGCTCACTCCAGCCAAACCTACGAGAAATCGTACGACGATTTGTGTATACTGGTCCGAGAGCATTTGAACTCGAAGGAAAGCGTTCTGATGGCGAGGTACCGGTTCTACACCTACAAAAGATCTGAAGGCCAAGAAGTGGCGAGTTATGTCGCCAAGCTAAGACGCCTTGCAGGACATTGCGAATTTGAAGGACATTTGCAGCACACGCTCAGAGACTTTTTTGTACTTGGCATTGGCCACGAAACCATACTTCGCGAACTTGACTGTAGAGACCCCAACCTTGAGTAAGACCATAGCGATAGCCCAGGCATTCATTGCGACTAGTGACAATACCAAGCAAATCTCTCAGCACACAAGTGCTGCTACAAGTACTGTGAACAAAGTGATGTTGTTTTCGAATCGTAATGGACAGGGCAGGTCACACATACCTGCAGCTGCATGTCTGCAGATGTCTCAGAGTCCACCATCAAGGGTGATGAATGCAAGGCCATTAACACCTTGTTGGCGCTGCAGGGGTGATCATAGTTTCCATTAATGCCGATTCAAAGGATACATTTGCAAGGGCTGTGGAACAATGGGACACCTCCAACGAGTGTGCAGGCGAGCTGCTCGGCCTGGTATATCTGAAAACCACCATGTTACAGAGGAGGACAGATCCACGGAGGATTACGACGAAACAGAACCTCTGATAGAGGAGGCAGCGGTACATGGGGTGCACACATTCACCACGAATCGTCCCCTGATAATGCTGAATGTTGAACTAAATGGACTCCCGGTGTCAATGGAGCTGGACACGGGCGCAAGCCACTCCATCATGGGCAAAAAGATTTTCGAAAGGTTGTGGTGCAACAAGGCCGCAAGGCCAGTCTTAACTCCAATTCGCACGAAACTAAAAACTTACACGAAAGAACTGATTCCTGTAATCGGAATTGCAACCGTAAAGGTCTCCTATGATGGAGCGGTGCACAAGCTACCACTCTGGGTGGTACCAGGTGATGGTCCCATGCTGCTCGACAGGAGCTGGCTGGGAAAGATACGCTGGAACTGGGACGACATCCGAGCGCTATCACCTGCTGACGACACTTCGTGTGCACAGGTCTTAAACAAATTTCCTTCGCTGTTCGAACCAGGCATCGGGAAATTCCAAGCAGCAAAAGTGCAGATCCAACTAATTCCGGGGGCGCCACCCATCCATCACAAGATGAGAGCACTACCGTATATGATAAGAGAAAGGGTAGAAATCGAGCTCGGCCGGCTATAAAGAGAGGGCATCATCTCACCGATCGAGTTCAGCAAGTGGGCCAGTCCTATTGTCCCAGTCCTCAAGGGAGATGGCACCGTCAGAATCTGTGACGATTACAAAGTAACTATCAATCGTTTCTCCCTGCAGAACCAATACCCACTTCCAAAAGCCGATGACCACTTTGCAACGTTGGCGGGAGGAAAGACATTCACGAAGCTGGATCTGACCTCAGCCTACATGACGCAGGAACTGGAGGAATCATCGAAGGCCCTCACCTGCATCAACACGCACAAAGGTCTTTTTGTTTATAACAGATGCCCGTTTGGAATCCGATCAGCAGTGGCAATATTCCAGAGAAACATGGAAAATTGGCTGAAGTCGGTCCCGCACACCGTGGTCTTCCAGGACGACATCTTGGTCACAGGCCGGAACACAGTCGAGCATTTGCAAATCCTGGAGGAGGTTCTTAGTCAGCTCAACCGCGTGGGGCTCAGGTTAAAGTGCTCGAAGTGTGTTTTCCTGGCGCCTGAAGTGGAGTTCTTGGGAAGGAGGATTGCGGCAGACGGCATCAGGCCCACCAACGCGAAGACGGAGGCAATCGAGAACGCACCGAGGCCACAGAACGTGACGGAGCTGCGGTCATTCCTGGGACTCCTGAACTACTTTGGTAACTTCTTACCGGGTCTCAGCACCCAGCTAGAACCACTACATGTCTTACTACGAAAAGGGGACGAATGGGTTTAGGGCAGAAGCCAAGAAAATGCCTTTGTAAAAGCGAAAAAAATACGGTGGAGGAGGATTTCCTGGAGTGCATAAGGGATGGTTTTCTAGACCAATATGTTGAGGAACCAACTAGGGGGGAGGCCATCTTAGACTGGGTGTTGTGTAATGAGAGAGGATTAATTAGCAATCTCATTGTGCGAGGCCCCTTGGGGAAGCGTGACCATAATATGGTGGAATTCTGCATTAGGATGGAGAATGAAACAGTAAATTCAGAGACCATGGTCCAGAACTTAAAGAAGGGTAACTTTGAAGGTATGACGCGTGAATTGGCTAGGATAGATTGGCGAATGATACTTAGGGGGTTGACTGTGGATGGGCAATGGCAGACATTTAGAGACCGCATGGATGAATTACAACAATTGTACATTCCTGTCTGGCGTAAAAATAAAAAAGGGAAGGTGGCTCAACCGTGGCTATCTAGGGAAATCAGGGATAGTATTAAAGCCAAGGAAGTGGCATACAAATTGGCCAGAAATAGCAGCGAACCTGGGGACTGGGAGAAATTTAGAACTCAGCAGAGGAGGACAAAAGGTTTGATTAGGGCAGGGAAAATGGAGTACGAGAAGAAGCTTGCAGGGAACATTAAGGCGGATTGCAAAAGTTTCAATAGGTATGTAAAGAGAAAAAGGTTGGTAAAGACAAACGTAGGTCCCCTGCAGTCAGAATCAGGGGAAGTCATAACGGGGAACAAAGAAATGGCAGACCAATTGAACAAGTACTTTGGTTCGGTATTCACTAAGGAGGATACAAACAACCTTCCGGATATAAAAGGGGTCAGAGGGTCTAGTCAGGAGGGGGAACTGAGGGAAATCTTTATTAGTCGGGAAATTGTGTTGGGGAAATTGATGGGATTGAAGGCCGATAAATCCCCAGGGCCTGATGGATTGCATCCCAGAGTACTTAAGGAGGTGGCCTTGGAAATAGCGGATGCATTGACAGTCATTTTCCAACATTCCATTGACTCTGGATCAGTTCCTATGGAGTGGAGGCTAGCCAATGTAACCCCACTTTTTAAAAAAAGGAGGAAGAGAGAAAACGGAATTATAGACCGGTCAGCCTGACCTCAGTAATGGGTAAAATGATGGAATCAATTATTAAGGATGTCATAGCAGTGCATCTGGAAAATGGTGACATGATAGGTCCAAGTCAGCATGGATTTGTGAAAGGGAAATCATGCTTGACAAATCTTCTGGAATTTTTTGAGGATGTTTCCAGTAAAGTGGACAAAGGAGAACCAGTTGATGTGGTATATTTGGACTTTCAGAAGGCTTTCGACAAGGTCCCACACAAGAGATTAATGTGCAAAGTTAAAGCACATGGGATTGGGGGTAATGTGCTGACGTGGATTGAGAACTGGTTGGCAGACAGGAAGCAAAGAGTAGGAGTAAACGGGTACTTTTCAGAATGGCAGGCAGTGACTAGTGGGGTGCCGCAAGGTTCTGTGCTGGGGCCCCAGCTGTTTACATTGTACATTAATGATTTAGACGAGGGGATTAAATGCAGTATCTCCAAATTTGCGGATGACACTCAGTTGGGTGGCAGTGTGAGCTGCGAGGAGGATGCTATTAGGCTGCAGAGTGACTTGGATAGGTTAGGTGAGTGGGCAAATGCATGGCAGATGAAGTATAATGTGGATAAATGTGAGGTTATCCACTTTGGTGGTAAAAACAGAGAGACAGACTATTATCTGAATGGTGACAGATTAGGAAAAGGGAAGGTGCAACGAGACCTGGGTGTCATGGTACATCAGTCATTGAAGGTTAGCATGCAGGTACAGCAGACGGTTAAGAAAGCAAATGGCATGTTGGCCTTCATAGCGAGGGGATTTGAATACAGGGGCAGGGAGGTGTTGCTACAGTTGTACAGGGCCTTGGTGAGGCCACACCTGGAGTATTGTGTACAGTTTTGGTCTCCTAACTTGAGGAAGGACATTCTTGCTATTGAGGGAGTGCAGCGAAGATTCACCAGACTGATTCCCGGGATGGCGGGACTGACCTATCAAGAAAGACTGGATCAACTGGGCTTGTATTCACTGGAGTTCAGAAGAATGAGAGGGGACCTCATGGAAACGTTTAAAATTCTGACGGGTTTCGACAGGTTAGATGCAGGAAGAATGTTCCCAATGTTGGGGAAGTCCAGAACCAGGGGTCACAGTCTGAGGATATGGGGTAAGCCACTTAGGACCGAGATGAGGAGAAACTTCTTCACCCAGAGAGTGGTGAACCTGTGGAATTCTCTACCACAGAAAGTATTTGAGGCCAATTCACTAAATATATTCAAAAGGGAGTTAGATGAAGTCCTTACTACTCGGGGGATCAAGGGTTATGGCGAGAAAGCAGGAAGGGGGTACTGAAGTTTCATGTTCAGCCATGAACTCATTGAATGGCGGTGCAGGCTAGAAGGGCTGAATGGCCTGCTCCTGCATCTATTTTCTATGTTTCTATGTTATGCTCAAATTGCTTGTGTTGTATGATCCATGTAAGCGTTTGGTACTAGCATGTGAGGCGTCGTCATATGGCATCGGGTGTGTATTGCAACAAGCTAATGATTTCGGGAAACTGCAATTGGTTCTTTATGCATCTAGGAGTCTGTCTTAGGCCGAGAGAGCCTACAGCATGATTGAAAAAGAAGCGTTAGCATGTGTCTTTGGGGTAAAGAAAATGCATCAATACCTGTTTGGGCTAAAATTCGAATTGGAAACTGACCATAAGTCACTTATATCCCTGTTTTCCGAGAGAAAAGGGATAAATACCAATGCTTCGGCCCACATCCAGAGATGAGCGCTCATGTTGTCCGCATACAACTACGCCATCCGCCACAGGCCAGGCACAGAAAACTGCGCCAATGCTCTCAGCAGGTTGCCATTGCCCACCACGGGGGTGGAAATGGCGCAGCCCGCAGATCTAGCCATGGTTATGGAAGCATTTGAGAGTGAGCAATCACCCGTCACTGCCCGGCAGATCAAAACCTGGACAAGCCAGGACCCCTTATTATCCCTAGTCAAAAGCTGTGTGCTTCACGGGAGCTGGTCCAGTGTCCCAGTGGAAATGCAGGAAGAGATAAAGCCGTTCCAGCGGCGCAAAGATGAAATGTTTATGCAGGCAGACTGCCTTCTGTGGTGCAATCGAGTAGTGGTCCCCAAGAAGGGCAGAGACACCTTCATAAATGACCTCCACAGTACCCACCCAGGCATCATAATGATGAAAGCGATAGCCAGATCCCACGTGTGGTGGCCCGGTATCGATGCGGACTTAAAGTCCTCCGTTCACAGATGTAATACATGCTCGCAGTTAAGCAATGTACCCAGGGAGGCGCCGCTAAGTTTATGGTCTTGGCCTTCCAAACCGTGGTCTAGCATACATGTCGACTATGCAGGCCCGTTCTTGAGTAAAGTGTTCCTTGTGGTTGTAGACGCATACTCCAAGTGGATTAAATGTGAGATGATATCGGCTAGCACGTCCGCTGCCACTACTGAAAGCCTGCGGGCCATGTTTGCCACACATGGCTTACCCGATGTCCTGGTGAGAGACAACAGGCCATGTTTTACCAGTGCTGAGTTCAAAGAATTTATGACCTGTAACGGGATCAAACAAGTCACATCTGCCCTGTTTAAACCAGCGTCCAATGGTCAGGCAGAGAGAGCAGTGCAAACTATCAAGCAAGGCTTGAAGAGGGTAACTGAAGGCTCACTGCAGACTCGCCTATCCCGAGTCCTGCTTAGCTACCGCACGAGACCACACTCACTTACTGGGATCCCACCTGCTGAACTGCTCGTGAAAAGAGCACTTAAGACAAGGCTCTCGTAAGTTCACCCTGATCTACATGAACAGATAGCGAGCAGGCGGCTTCAACAAAATGCATACCATTATAGCGCAAATGTGTCACGCGAGATTGAAGTCAATGATCCTGTATTTGTACTAAATTATCGGCAAGGTCCCAAGTGGCTTCCCGGAACCGTTGTGGCCAAAGAGGGGGAGCAGGGTGTTTCGGGTCAAACTTTCAAATGGATTCATTCACTGGAAATACTTGGACCAAAACTCAGATTCACGGACTACCCTGAGCAACCCATCTTGGACCCTACCTTTTTTGATCCCCCAACACAGACACCAGTTGCAACCGACACCACGGTTAACCACGAAGCAGAATCATCATCCACAGCAGCCCTGCAGGGCCCAACACACCAGGCAGCCCAGCAAGGCCAGCTGCACAGCAGCCCAACGAGGGCCCAACAAATGATTCAACAACACCAGCTTTCACACCGAGGCGATCAACCAGGGCAAGAAGAGCCCCAGATCGACTCACATTGTAAATAGTTGCACTATTGACTTTGCGGGGGAATGTTGTTATGGATGTCGACTTGGATATCCTCTGTACAGCCAACAGAGGGCTCATTCTCCAGAGTCCCAAGGGATCTCATAATCCTTTGGGAGCACAGGTATTTTAGAGTGCTGCACAGGTTGGAGAGGTACTTTGGATATCTGCAATAAAAGACTGAAGGTCACACTTTACTTTGAGCTCACAGTGTTCAGTCTGACTCTTTCTCCAGACACTACACTTTTTGGCTCACTTTTTTCCTCAACTCAACTCCCAATGACATTGATGAAGAGCCCCGCTCATTGCTCCATTCTACTCGGCCAATGTGATCGACATCGACTTTTATCCCTGCCAGCGTACTCTTTGGACTTCAATAAGACCTTTGGTCCCGATGGTATTCCTCCCATCATTCTCAAGCTGTGTGCCTTCAAACTGAATTCTGCACCATGTCTCTCTTATTTACAATCTACTTTTCCTTCTCTTGGGAAATTTGCTTGTGTTCACCCTAAATATAAAAAAGATGATTACTCTTACCCTTCTATTGACTCTACAATTGCCCTTACATTGATACTTTCTTGTCATGTATCTTACATTATTATATATAACTGTATCCTAACATGCTTTTCATGACTGTAATAAGATATGACCTGTAACCACCAGCATACCTTACCACCAGGGGTGCACTTTCAAGAGACAGGTATACAAGGACAGGTCTCAGGCAAGTGCAGCATTCCAGAGCTGTGAAATAAAGGTGCAGGTCCAGAGTGACCTTGACTTCACTACATGCCTCGTGTGAATCTGTACTGAGGGGACAGGACTTTACAGTGGCGACGAGGATGGGATTACAGAATCCACAGAATGGCGAACAACGGATCAGATGAAAAGTACAATGTGGGAGACAATTGGGAGGACTTTATAGAAAGGCTCCAGCAAAGCTTTGTAACCAAAGACTGGTTAGGCGATGATAAGGCAGACAAGAGAAGAGCCCATCTCTTGACCAGCTGTGGCTCAAAAACATACGCTTTAATGAAGGATCTGTTGGCACCCGAGAAACCAGCAAGCAAGTCGTTTGAAGAATTGAGCACACTGGTAAGAGACCACCTGAAGCCAGCGAGCAGCCTACACATGGCCAGACACAGGTTCTACAACTACAGACACTGTGTGGGCCAGAGCATACCCGACTTCGTGGCGGAACTTCGGAGGTTGGCTAGTTTATGTGAGTTCTCCGATGAACTGAGGAGAGAAATGTTAAGAGACTTTTTCATTGAAGGAATAGGCCACGCAGGCATATTCCGAAAGCTCATAGAGACCAAGAACCTGACCTTAGAGGCAGCAGCACTGGTTGCACAGACATTCTTGGTATGGGAAGAAGAAACAAGGTTGATTTACAATGCAGGTACGACAACTAACGAAATATCGGAAGTAGAAGTTCACAGCACTAAACAAGCTGCTACCCCCACACACAGACAAAACCGAGAGAACAGGTTCTCGACAGCAGGCAGAAGCCATCAAGGGCCACAGGAATGGCCGTTCACACCTCATCAACCCACAATGCGAGCAATCAACTACAAACTGAGAGAAGCTCAAGAGAGATCAGCGAGACGCAGCTCATTCTTTGGGAACTCTTTGAACAATGGAACAGGTCTGTGCTGGAGGTGTGAGGGTGGGCACTCATCAAGGGGATGTCGATTTCAGCAGGCTGTTTGCAGAAATTGTGAATATACAGGGCATTTGGCCCGCATGTGCAAAAAAACGGCAGCTCGGCTGGTATACGAATCGGATGGGTCGGAAAGCGGACCAGAAGATGGTGGGGACAGTACCCGGGACACCGGTGTACAGCGGGTCAACACGATCAATGGTCGCTGCTCCTACAACAGGATGCCTCCTACAATGATGAGGGTCCTACTCAATGGGATATCAGTCAACATGGAGCTGGATACGGGAGCGAGTCAATCTCTCATGGGCGCTCAACAATTTGAACAACTGTAGCTGCACAAAAGAGACAGACCAAAACTCACAAGGGTCGACACCACACTAAGGACCTATACCAAAGAAATCGTACCAGTCCTCAGCAGCGCCATGCTCTCTGTCACACACAAAGGGACAATGAACCGACTTCCCCTGTGGATTGTCCCCGGAGACCCCCCAGCACTGCTGGGGAGAAGCTGGCTGGCAAAACGAAACTGGAAATGGGTTGATGTCCATGCCATGTCATTAGAGGAACGGACCTCCTGCTCAACAGTTATAAAGCGATTTGACCATCTCTTTCAGCCAGGTGTGGGCACTTTCAAAGGGTCCAAAGTCAAAATCTACATCACACAGGTTGCTAGACCGGTCCATCACAAGGCCAGAGCTGTACCCTATGTGATGAAGGAAAAGATTGAACATGAACGTGGCTGGCTCTGTTGCACAGGAGGGCAGGAAAAAGAGTGGGAGAGCGATAGTGATAGGGGATTCAATTGTAAGGGGAATAGATAGGCGTTTCTGTGGCCACAACCGAGACTCCAGGATGGTATGTTGCCTCCCTGGTGCAAGGGTCAAGGATGTCTCGGAGCAGATGCAGGACATTCTAAAAAGGGAGGGAGATCAGCCAGTTGTCGTGGTGCACATTGGTACCAACGACATAGGTTAAAAAAAGGGATGAGGTGCTACGAAACGAATTTAAGGAGCTAGGAGCTAAATTTAAAAAATACGACCTCAAAAGTAGTAATCCCGGGATTGCTACCAGTGCCACGTGCTAGTCAGAGTAGGAATCGCAGGATAGCGCAGATGAATACGTGGCTTCAGCAGTGGTGCAGCAGGGAGGGATTCAAATTCCTGGGGCATTGGAACCGGTTCTGGGGGAGGTGGGACCAGTACAAACCGGACGGTCTGCACCTGGGCAGGACCAGAACCAATGTCCTAGGGGGAGTGTTTGCTAGTGCTGTTAAGGAGGAGTTAAATTAATATGGCAGGGGGACGGGAAACAATGCAGGGAGACAGAGGGAAACAAAAAGGAGTCAAAAGCAAAAGACAGAAAGGAGATGAGGGAAAGTGGAGGGCAGAGAAACCCAAGGCAAAGAACAAAAAGGGCCATTGTACAGCAAAATTCTAAAAGGACAAAGGGTGTTAAAAAAACAAGCCTGAAGGCTTTGTGTCTTAATGCAAGGAGTATCCGCAATAAGGTGGATGAATTAACTGTGCAAATAGATGTTAACAAATATGATGTGATTGGGATTACGGAGACGTGGCTCCAGGATGATCAGGGCTGAGAACTCAACATCCAGGGGTATTCAACATTCAGGAAGGATAGAATAAAAGGAAAAGGAGGTGGGGTAGCATTGCTGGTTAAGGAGGAGATTAAGGCAATAGTTAGGAAGGACATTAGCTTGGATGATGTGGAATCTATATGGATAGAGCTGCAGAACACCAAAGGGCAAAAAACGTTAGTGGGAGTTGTGTACAGACCTCCAAACAGTAGTAGTGATGTTGGGGAGGGCATCAAACAGGAAAATAGGAGTGCATGCAATAAAGGTACATCAGTTATAATGGGTGACTTTAATATGCACATAGATTGGGCTAGCCAAACTGGAAGCAATACGGTGGAGGAGGATTTCCTGGAGTGCATAAGGGATGGTTTTTTAGACCAATATGTCGAGGAACCAACTAGGGGGGAGGCCATCTTAGACTGGATATTGTGTAATGAGAGCGGATTAATTAGCAATCTCGTTGTGTGAGGCCCCTTGGGGAAGAGTGACCATAATATGGTGGAATTCTGCATTAGGATGGAGAATGAAATAGTTAATTCAGAGACCATGGTCCAGAACTTAAAGAACTTTGAAGGTATGAGGCATGAATTGGCTAGGATAGATTGGTGAATGATACTTAAGGGGTTGACTGTGGATGGGCAATGGCAGACATTTAGAGACCGCATGGATGAACTACAACAATTGTACATTCCTGTCTGGCGTAAAAATAAAAAAGGGAAGGTGGCTCAACCGTGGCTATCAAGGGAAATCAGGGATAGCATTAAAGCCAAGGAAGTGGCATACAAATTGGCCAGAAATAGCAGCGAACCCGGGGACTGGGAGAAATTTAGAACTCAGCAGAGGAGGACAAAGGGTTTGATTAGGGCGGGGAAAATGGAGTACAAGAAGAAGCTTGCAGGGAACATTAAGACGGATTGCAAAAGTTTCTATAGATATGTAAAGAGAAAAAGGTTAGTAAAGACAAACATAGGTCCCCTGTAGTCAGGTGCGTTTTGCAACATGTCAATAGTGCGGGCAAATTACAACCCATAGTTTATGCCTCCAGGTCACTTTCGCGGACGGAGCGTGGGTACGGAATGGTAGAGAAGGAGGCGCTCGAGTGCGTGTACGGTGTCAAAAAAATGCACAAATATCTTTTCAGGCCAAGTTCGCGTTAGAAACCAACCACAAGCCCCTCACGTCCCTCCTATCTGAGAGCAAGGCAATAAACGCCAACGCCTCGGCGCGAATTCAATGGTGGGCACTCATGCTGGCGTCCTACGACTACACAATAAGGCACAGACCAGGCACAGACAACTGTGCCGACGCGCTCAGCAGGCTACCCCTGGCAACCACGGAAGGGTCTGACGAACAGGACTGTGAGATAGTCATGGCAATCAATGCCTTTGAGTCCACAGGTTCGCCCATGACGGCTCGCCAAATCAGAGCCTGGACGGCCAGCGACCCCACATTATCCTTAGTAAAAAGATGTGTCCTAACCGGTAACTGGGCAGAGGCTCGCGATGCCTGCCCCGAGGAATTAAAACCCTTTCACAGGCGCATGCATGAGCTATCACTCCAAGCAGACTGTCTGATGTGGGGCAGCCGAGTAGTCATGCCTCTGCGAGGCAGAGAGGCATTTGTCCGGGAGCTCCACCGCGAGCACCCGGGGAGGAGCACCCGGGGATCGTTCTCATGAAGGCCATAGCCAGATCCCACGTCTGGTGGCCTGGTATTGACGCAGACTTGGAGCTCTGCATCCGAAGGTGCACCATTTGTGCCCAACTCAGCAATGTCCCCAGGGAGGCTCCACTGAGCCCCTGGCCCTGGCCTACCAAACCGTGGTCGTGGGTGCAAGTAGACTATCCGGGCCCATTCATGGGCAAAATGTTCCTCATAGTTATAGATGCATTTTCAAAGTGGATCGAATGCACCATTTTAAACTCGAGCACAACCTCCACCACTATGGAGAGCCTCGCAACCATCAGTGACAATGGTCCGTGCTTCACCAGCGCAGAATTCCAAGACTTTATGATTGACCACGGCATAAATCAAGACGGCACCATTCAAGCCGGCCTCCAACAGCCAGGCGGAGAGAGCAGTGCAAATCATTGAACAAGGCATGCTTAAAATCCAAGGTCCCACGCTGCAGGGTCGCCTGTCGCGACTGCTGCTGGCATACAGATCTCGTCAGCACTCATTGACTGGGATCCCCCCCGCGCAACTGTTGATGAAAAGGACTTTAAAAACAAGGCTCTCATTAATCCTCCCAGACATGCACGAAATCATTGAGGCAAAGCGCCGTAAGCTGACTGAGTACCATGACAGAAATTCGAGGGGGAGATGGAATGAGATAGGGACAAAGTGTTTGTACTAAACTATGGCAGGGGTCCCAAATGGCTTGCAGGGACAGTAATGGGCAAGGAAGGAAACAGGGTACTGGTAGTACAAATGGACAATGGCAAAACCTGCCGGAGGCATGTAGACCAAGTCAAAAGCAGATTTACCAACAGCACTGCAGAACCAGAGGCAGACTACAATGTGGAACTCGCACCACACCCGGTGGACAGACAGAGGGAACAACCTGAGGAAAGGGCAATCCCAACAGACAGCCCAGGCGAGTCAACAACAATCACACCAATCGAAACAGACAGCCCAGGCAAGATACCAGCAACCACACCCAAAGAAAAACAGACGCCAAGGCAAACAACTGAACCACAACTCAGACGCTCCACGCGAGAGCGTAGACTACCTGAGAGACTGAACCTATAAAGACAATAAGACCTTGGGGGAGGGTGATGTCATGTATCTTACATTATTATATATAACTGTATCCTAACATGCTATACATGACTGTAATAAGATATGACCTGTAACCACCAGCATACCTTACCACCAGGGGTGCACTTGCAAGAGACAGGGATATAAGAACTGATCTCAGGCAAGTGCAGCATTCCAGAGCTGTGAAATAAAGGTGCAGGTCCAGAGTGACCTTGACTTCACTATATGCCTCGTGTGAATCTGTACTGAGGGGACAGGACTTTACATTTCTAAAATTATTGCAGTTTAAATTTAACTTTGTTGCGCCAGTTTGATGGACCTAAAATGGATGCAACAATAACCAAACTGCATGGGAGTTCAGGCCGCTGCAAAATTGGTTGAGGCCTCTTTTTAGGTGACCCTGGACATGACTTGGATTCAGCACATGCCTCTTTTCAATATGAGCTTGAGGCATTCAGGGCTGGAGGAGGTTGGAGAGATAGGGTGGGTGAGGCTATGGAAGGATTTCTAAATGGGAATTAAGGTTTTTGAACTCAATGTTATGGGGGACAGGAAACCAAAAGAGCAAGGACATAGCGTGAGAGTTGGTGCGAGTTTGGAGTTGGTTGATCGGAGGTTGGCAGTTCAGTAAGGAGTCTGTTGGAGAAGCCAGGCAGCTAACATACTCTGCATGTGAGCTGGTTTCCCACAGTTTGGGAAATGGTGTGTGGGTCTCTCTTCGCCAATAAGATGGTTGAGCCATGAGACTGAGATCCAACACTGACATGTCTCCTCAATATTTCAAAGTTCTTTCAGATCACTGACTTGGAGGAAACAGAAACAAACTTTAAAGGCAGAAAAATATATTACTGAGGATACACAAAGCAGTAAAAGTTAGACGGAAAATGTATCATGCCAATTCGATGATAAATCCTATTTATTATTATTTTAATTTTATGTCAGTCTTTTGCGGTTTCATCTGTACAGACAGTTACTTCCTGTGTCACTAACTGTGTGTTGTCTTGTGAGATGTTTACAGTTGATTGGTGGGGGAGAATGTTAAAATATTACATTAAGATTGTTTTTCTGATAGGGATAGGAACATCTTTGAAGAAATACTCTTACATTCCAAGTGCAGCCCAATTTTACGTAGAAACATAAGGTGGTGAGAATTTTGATGTGTTTCTGAAGTCGCTTTAATTATTTCAGTGGAGATTCTCAGGATGGGTTTCCCTTCATGCTTGGTTGGCGCGACAATGTGACCAGAGAAGGGAAATCTGTATCACTATCTCTGGTTCAAATTTATTTACAAGAAATATACTTTATGAAGGAAAAGAATATTGCAAAATAATGAACAACAACTTGCATTTATATAGTGCCTTTAAAGTAGTAAAATGTCCCAAGGCGCTTCATAAGAGCATTTTCAAACAAAATTTGACACTGAGCCACATAAGGAGATATTGGGCTAGACTTTGCACTTAGATCGCTCGTGCCAAAAAAATGGGCAATGTTCCAGCCTTGGCAATGTTTCAGCCTTCATGATTGCTGGAACATCGCCCATTTTTAGGATCGTGACTTTCGGCTTTTTTCCGGTGATAACCCAGCGATAGCCCTAGCGATGCGAAACAGGCCTCAGCAATGTGGAAGGCAAACCTACCCTCGCAACGGCCTTCTGCACATGTGTATTTTTTTTGGTAAACAGGTTTTCCTGCGATTCGGGAGGTCAGAGGTCATCCACACATGCGCAGAAGTTAAGGGGAGAGAAAGGGAGAGAGTGAGAGGAGATAGGCTGTGGAGAGGAGATAGAGATAGAGAGAGAGAGAGAGAGAAAAAAGGGAGTTATTATCGGAAAAAATTTAAATATGTCGCAGCACGAGTCATCTGAGAGTGGGCAAGAGTTGGAGGGTAGGAGGAGGGCCAAGCCCTTTTCGGATGAGGCCAATGAGACCTTCGTCAACGAGGTGCACTCTTGATGGGCCCAATTAACCCGGGGTGGGCGTGAGAAACCTCCACTCCGGGCCAACCGCAAACTGTGGAGCGGGATCGCCAATGTGTTTTCCGCGGCATCTAACAAGGCAAGGGGGTTGGACCAGTGCCGCAAGCACTGGAACAGCTTGGTTGCTTCTGCAAGAGTAAGTATAGATTTTATATTGTAATGATGCAAATTGTAATTATAATTATAAATATCCAGGATTGAAATTAAGCTTGTTACTGTTACATATATTACACATACTCCCTGCTAAGATCTGGACAGGGCTGTGAACCTGCGTCTTTTTTAAGTCTCTCTGGCTGCTGTCACTTACACAGTGACCCAGCATGGACTGGGGGAGAGCTGACCTGTCTGCCCTGGGACACTTTGAGACATTAGCTCCTGTCATTGCCGAGTTCACCAGCTATCCTGATTCCCACCACCCCCGGGGGCCCTTCGATGGAGATTGTAGTAGAGATGTTTGTGTTAAGCATTAGATCCTAAAAACGATCTTTGTTATAACCGTGCATCAATTGTGGATAAAAACCCTATTAGCGTATAACGTTGGCGACTGCTGTCTTTCCATGATAGTACCTAGTCAATTAGCTTACGCCATGCTCTTTTCACGTTTGCAGAAGAAGTTAGCGAAGAATCAGGCCGAACGCAGGTGAACCGGAGGAGGCCCTGCCCAGCTAGCAACCCTCACTGAGTTGGAGGAACGCACTGCGGCATGGTCGGGGGCCACACTCGCTCGGCCACCCGTGGTGAGGCAGAGCCCTCGCTTGTGTCACGTGAATAATACGTCAAGCAGTGTTAAAGTAATGTATTGTCATTTCATTATACTATAAGAATGATACCATGTTATGCATGTAGCTATCCTGATTTCCAGGCAGCCTCTGCGCTAATCTCAGGTTGACAACATCAGAGATAAGAGCGGGAGCAGGTGATCTAGCCATCGGTCCCCTTCTCTGTCCGCTCCCCACAAACATTCACTCCCTTATCATTCTGCCTTTCTCCGACTGATCCAGCCTCCAGAGCTCTCTGGGTCACTGAATTTCAACTTGGATTTACCACCATATGTACTATCATGAGATGCATAGAAACATAGAAAATAGGTGCAGGAGTAGGCCATTTGGCCCTGCGAGCCTGCGCCGCCATTCAATGAGTTCATGGCTGAACATGCAACTTCAGTACCCCATTCCTGCTTTCTCGCCATACCCCTTGATCCCCCGAGTAGTAAGGACTACATCTAACTCCTTTTTGAATATATTTAGTGAATTGGCCTCAACAACTTTCTGTGGTAGAGAATTCCACAGGTTCACCACTCTCTGGGTGAAGAAGGTTCTCCTCATCTCGGTCCTAAATGGCTTACCCCTTATCCTTCGACTGTGACCCCTGGTTCTGGATTTCCCCAACATTGGAAACATTCTTCCTGCATCTAACCTGTCTAAACCCGTCAGAATTTTAAACATTTCTTTGAGATCCCCTCTCATTCTTCTGAACTCCAGTGAGTACAAGCCCAGTTGATCCAGTCTTTCTTGATATGTCAGTCCCGCCATCCCGGGAATCAGTCTGGTGAACCTTCGCTGCACTCCCTCAATAACAAGAACGTCCTTCCTCAAGTTAGGTGATCAAAACTGTACACAATACTCCAGGTGTGGCCTCACCAAGGCCCTGTACAACTGTATTAACACCTCCCTGCCCCTGTACTCAAATCCTCTCGCGATGAAGGCCAACGTGCTATTTGCTTTCTTAACCGCCTGCTGTACCTGCATGCCAACCTTCAATGACTGATGTACCATGACACCCAGGTCTCGTTGCACCTCCCCTTTTCCTAATCTGTCACCATTCAGATAATAGTCTGTCTCTCTGTTTTTACCACCAAAGTGGATAACCTCACATTTATCCACATTATACTTCATCTGCCATGCATTTGCCCACTCACCTAACCTATCCAAGTCACTCTGCAGCCTCATAGCATCCTCGTCGCAGCTCACACTGCCACCCAACTTAGTTTCATCCGCAAATTTGGAGATACTACATTTAATCCCCTCGTCTAAATCATTAATGTACAATGTAAACAGCTGGGGCCCCAGCACAGAACCTTGCGGTACCCCACTAGTCACTGCCTGCTATTCTGAAAAGTACCCATTTACTCCTACTCTTTGCTTCCTGTCTGCCAACCAGTTCTCAATCCACGTCAGCACACTACCCCCAATCCCATGTGCTTTAACTTTGCACATTAATCTCTTGTGTGGGACCTTGTCAAAAGCCTTCTGAAAGTCCAAATACACCACATCAACTGGTTCTCCCTTGTCCACTCTACTGGAAACATCCTCAAAAAATTCCAGAAGATTTGTCAAGCATTATTTCCCTTTCACAAATCCATGCTGACTCGGACCTATCATGTCACCTCTTTCCAAATGCGCTGCTGTGACATCCTTAATAATTGATTCCATCATTTTACCCACTACTGAGGTCAGGCTGACCGGTCTATAATTCCCTGTTTTCTCTCTCCCTCCTTTTTTAAAAAGTGGGGTTACATTGGCTAGCCTCCACTCCATAGGAACTGATCCAGAGTCTATGGAATGTTGGAAAATGACTGTCAATGCATCCGCTATTTCCAAGGCCACCTCCTTAAGTACCCTGGGATGCAGACCATCAGGCCCTGGGGATCCCATCAATTTCCCCAACACAATTGGTCTGCCATTTCTTTGTTCCCCGTTATGACTTTCCCTGATTCTGACTGCAGGGGACCTATGTTTGTCTTTACTAACCTTTTTCTCTTTACATATCTTTTGCAGTCCGTTTTAATATTCCCTGCAAGTTTCCTCTCGTACTCCATTTTCCCTGCCCTAATCAAACCCTTTGTCCTCCTCTGCTGAGTTCTAAATTTCTCCCAGTCCCCGGGTTCACTGCTATTTCTGGCCAATTTGTATGACATTTCCTTTGCTTTAATACTATCCCTGAATTCCCTTGATAGCCACGGTTGAGCCACCTTCCCTTTTTTATTTTTACGCCAGACAGGGATGTACAATTGTTGTAGTTCATCCATGCGGTGTCTAAATGTCTGCCATTGCCCATCCACTGTCAACCCCTTTAGTATCATTCACCAATCGATCCTAACCAATTCACGCCTCATACCTTCAAAGTTACCCTTCTTTAAGTTCTGGACCGTGGTCTCTGAATTAACTGTTTCATTCTCCATCCTAATGTAGAATTCCACCATATTATGGTCACTCTTCCCCAAGGGGCCTCGCACAACGAGATTGCTAATTAATACTCTCTCATTACACAACACCCAGTCTAAGATGGCCTCCCCCCTAGTTGGTTCCTTGACATATTGGTCTAGAAAACCATCCCTTATGCACTCCAGGAAATCCTCCTCCACCGTATTGCTTCTAGTTTGGTTAGCCCAATCTATATGCATATTAAAGTCACCCATGATAACTGATGCACCTTTATTGCATGCACCCCTAATTTCCTGTTTGATGCCCTCCCCAACATCACTACTACTGTTTGGAGGTCTGTAGATAACTCCCACTAACGTTTTTTGCCCTTTAGTGTTCTGCAGCTCTATCCATATAGATTCCACATCATCCAAGCTAATGTCCTTCCTAACTATTGCATTAATCTCCTCTTTAACCAGCAATGCTACCCCTCTTCCTTTTCCTTTTATTCTATCCTTCCTGAATGTTGAATATCCTTGGATGTTGAGTTCCCAGCCCTGATCATCCTGGAGTCTCGTCTCTGTAACCCCAATCACATGATATCTGTTAACATCTATTTGCACAGTTAATTCATCCATTTTATTACGGATACTCCTTGCATTAAGACACAAAGCCTTCAGGCTTGTTTTTTTAACACCCTTTGTCCTTTTAGAATTATGATGTAGTGTGGCCCTTTGTGATTCTTGCCTTTGTTTACTCGGCCTTCCACTATTGCTTTTTACCTTTCTACCATCTGTTTCTGACTCCATATTACTTCGCCCTGTCTCGCTGCATAGGTTCCCATCCCCCTGCCATATTAGTTTAAACACTCCCGAACTGCATTAGCAAATGTTACCCCGAGGACATCAGTTCCAGTCCTGCCCAAGTGCAGAACGTCCCTTTTGTACAGGTGCACTTCCCCCAGAACTGGTTCAAATGTCCCAGGAATTTGAATCCCTCCCTCTTGCACCACTGCTCAAGCCACGTATTTATTCTAACTATCCTGCTCCCTCTACTCTGATTCGCACTGATTACTACCTTTGAGGTCCTACTTTTTAATTTAACTCCTAGCTCCCTAAATTCAGCTTGTCGGACCTCTTCCCTCTTCTTACCTATATCGTTGGTACCTACATGTGCCACGACAGCTGGCTGTTCACCCTCCCTCTCCAGAATGCTCTGCAGCCGCTCCGAGACATCCTTGACCCTTGCACCACCAGGGAGGCAACATACCATCCTGGAGTCTTGGTTGCGGCCGCAGAAACTCCTATCTATTCCCCTTACAATAGAATCCCCTATCACTATAGCTCTCCCACTCTTTTTCCTGCCCTTCTGTGCAGCAGAGCCACCCATAGTGCCATGATCCTGGTTGCTGGTGCCTTCCCCTGGTAAGTCATCTCCCCCAACAGTATCCAAAATGGTATATCTGTTTTGGAGGGAGATGACCGCAGGGGACTCCTGCACTACCTTCCTGCTCTTGCCTTGTCTCTTGGTCACCCATTAACTATCTGTCCTAACCCTTACCTGCAGTGTGACCAACTCACTAAATGTGCTATCCACAACATTCTCAGCATCGCACATGCTCCAGAGTGAGTCCATTCGCAGCTCCAATGCCGTCAAGCGGTCTGTCAGGAGCTGCAGCTGGACACACCTCCCGCACACATAGTAGTCAGGGAGTACAGCAGCAAAGAGTGGCATTCGCGAGTTTGGTAAGTGGGTGAGTTTTAAGGGTTATGCTCTTTAAACCATTTGGAGGCTGAAGTAAATTGTTCGTGGCAATTGCCAGTAGCTTCTAAGTAAGTAGCAGTTTAATTTAAAGGGGAAAAGTTAAATAGTTGGGAATCTTTCAGGTTGAGGCAGAGAAAAACAAGGTAACTCTCCAGTCGGAGGCAATTAGCAGCTAGTTAAAACCAGTTCTATAAACAACTGACCAGTAGTGAGTCATCTGACCTAGATACAGTTTACAAAGAGGCAGCTCGTGCAGAGCACGGAGTGCAGCAGCAAAGAGTGGCATTCGTTGTTATGTAACGTCTCTTGGTCTCATTTATTGTAGTAGTACTGCTCCTCCTTCATATGCCAGTGCAACGCAGCGCAAAAATGTGTACCCTTCCGTTCTAATACGCTCAATAAGCTCAATTGTGTTTTGCAGGTCCACCAGCACCCATGCGCAGCGAGGCGGAGGCACGACTGGAATCCCTCCCCCTCCAGATGCAGGTGGTCATCACCCCAGGAGGGGAGGAGGAAGAGAGTACCGACCCTGAGGAGGAGGACAATATGGAAACTGATGAGGATGCCCCTACCATCCCATGCCTGTAATGGATGTTCCTGTGGGACCTGTGGCCACAACGTCGGTTTCGACAGAAGAGGTAGTGGGACCAAATGGCGCCAAGGCACATACTAGTGCTCACGCCAACCCCATGGAGGTCGGGTCAGCGAGGTCAGCACATGCCTCCTCTGGCCGATCTGTTTGAGGGCTTGACCAGACTGTGCAAGGAGAGTGTCGTTCCAAGTCACGAACTACTCCAGGCTTTCGTGGTATACATGAGGCACATGTCCCGGGTGTCTGCTCGTCAAGCAGACGAGACGCAGCACATTCTCCGGGAGATGCGTGCGCAGACCGCCTTCATCGATGCCTTGCAGCATGGGATAGTGACGGGACACGGCACTGAACCCCAAGGTGCCGTCATCTGATACAAGCACACAAGCGAGTCAGGAGGAAGCACTTCCTTCTGACTCGGAAGGCAATTGCCCAGCTTCATCTTCCCTTCCAGCACCCCAACAGCAGATCAAGCCACCGTTACCCCCTCCACCACCACCCCCTCCACGGCAGGAAGTCTTGCTGTCGCCTGCTGCATGCTAGACTTGTCGCGGTACCCAGGGACCAAGACGGGATGGGGTTAAGACACAGGGGGGTACAGGACCTGGAGGGAAATGTGACCACAGGTAGGGAGGGGGGTTCTTTACTGTTTTTATTGTTATTGTTATATTGTTGATATTGTTCATTGTTTATTGTTGTTATTTTTATTGTTGGTTCACTGTTGGGGTGAGGGGTGTGGGTTGCGGGGTGGGCGTTACATTGAAACAATTAATAAATTTTGTGAATTGAAATAAAAAAATGTATTTCACTTTGCAATTGTTGTGCAGTGTCTTCTAATAACACAAGTTAAGGTAAAACATGAATGCAACTGTTGTCAAACAATGGCCAGGCCAGACCAGGCAATGATGAAACATAACTTAACGCAAGTGCTTCTGTCTTTCCGTAATCATAACTATAACTGTGACTGTCCCCAAAGTAAGTTCATGCAAAGCGTTCATTTATGAGCTGCTGGTGCAACAGCTTTGCAGCCGCGTAACTCCCACGGGGTTTTTCCAGTCTTGCAGGGGGTGGGGGAGTGGGGACCATGGATTCATTGCCAGGCTGATTGTCCTCCCCGAGGTCCTCACCAGCCTCCGCCTCCTCGTCTGCCTCTTCCACCTCCACTCTCTCCCGAGGTGGACCGGCAACCCCATCTGGCAATTGTTGTCCTCTCCTTATAGCTAGGTTATGCAACATGCAGCACCACAATAAACTCTGCAACCTGGTCAGGGTGGTATTGTAGGCTGCCTCCTGAGTGGTCCACGCATCTGAAGTGCTGCTTTAGCACTCCAATTGTCTTTTTGACGATATTGCATGTAGCTTTGTGGCTTTCGTTGCAATGCTTCTTGGCTTCCATCAAGGGATTACGCAGGGGGGTCATGAGCCAGCTGGCAAGGCCATATCCTTTATCCCCTAGTATCCAACCACGACCTTTTGGCTGACTGTTAAACAGGTCAGAGACAGCGCTCTCAGGCAGAATGTGCGCATCATGGATGCTGCCTGAAAATTTAGCATTAACTGCCATGATTATTTGGTTGTTGTCAACAACGAGCTGCACATTCAGAGAGTGGAATCTCTTTCGGTTATGAAACACCTCCGCTTTCAGAGCGATGTACACGCAGTCTATTGCTCCCTGCACCTTGGGGAAGTTTGCTATTCTCGAGAACCCCAAAGCCCTCCCAGTCTGCACCTCCCTGGTCATAGGGAAGCTTATAAAGTCCATCTTACGAGCGTAAAGAGCTTCAGTCACCTGTCGAATGGAGCAGTGTGTGGCGTGCTGAGAGATACCACAGATGTCGCCAGCTGAAGCCTGAAAAGAGCCCGATGCGTAAAAGGATAGTGCCGCAGTAACCTTTACCTCAATGGGCAGTGTGGTCCTGATGGTGCTGGTAGGCTGCAGATCCCCTTGATGAGCTGGCATATCTCATCGATGACCTCCTTTCAGAAGCGGAGCCTCCTAAGGCACGTGTTATCAGACAAGTTGAGGTAAGATTGCTTTTCCCTGTAAGTCCATCGGCTCTACGTTCTCCTCCTCTGCCTCCGTGTTAGTCTACCATCTCTTCGATTGGGCCCTTCACTGAACCCTTCACTAAACCCAACTTCAGACTCCAGCATGTGAGCACTTACAAGTAATGGTAGAGAAGTTACAGACCCCATCACTATCACTATAAATGACCATTGTACTAACATAAATATCACTGTGAGTGGATCAATCAGTAACTTAAAGGCCCTTAAATAACTCACAAATTATAAGCCCCTTCTTTAAGCATCCTCCTCACTTCCTCCAACTTTCAAAATGGTGTCCGTAATGCCGAGTTCTGTGAGGAACGCCAGGTAAAAGCAGATTTTCTCTCACGATATCCAGCGATCTTCTCGGTGAGCGATCAGCCCAGCGATGTGTCGAAAGTTGCACTGGGCGATGTGTGGGCGATCACCTCGGCGATGTGACATGAAAGTTGGGCCAGCAATTTTTCGGCGATGTTCCGGCCCAACTTTCCACTTTTTAAGTGAAATGGGCGACAGCCTGCCTTTTTGGGCGATATATGGGTGCTAGCCCAGCGATGTCAAGTCGAAAGTCTAGTCCATTATGACAGATGACCAAATGCTTGTCAAAGAAGTATGTTTTAAGGACCGTCTTAAAGGAGGAAAGAAAGGTAGAGCAGCAGAGAGGTTGAGGGAAGGAATTCCAGAGCTTAGGGCCTTGGCAGCTGAAGACACGGCCGCCAATGGTGGAGCGAAGAAAATTAGGGGTGTACACGAGGCCAGAATTGGAGGAGCGCAGAGATCTCGGAGGATTGTAGGGCTGGAGGGAGTTACAGAGATAGAGAAGGGTGAGGCCATGGAAGAATGTGAACACTAGGATGAGAATTTTAAAATCGAGGCGCTGTTGGACCAGGAGCGATTGGAGGTCAGCGAGCACAGGGGTGATGTGTGAATGGGATTTGGTGTGAATTAGGACACAGGCAGCAGAGTTGAATGTGCTCAAGTTTATGGAGGATAGAAGATGCGAGGCCGGCCAGGAGAGAATTGGAATAGTCAAGTCTGGAGCATGGATGGGGGTTTCAGCAACAGATGAGCTGAGGCAGGGGTGGAGATGGACGATGTTATGGAGTTGGATGTAGGCAGCCAATAAAATACTTGACTCAAGCGATAATTCAAATTGCCCAAAAAATAAGAAAAGGTCCAAAATCCTCCCTCCTTTTCAAAATCTTTTTATGGGGACTTCGATGAATATAACATGAGTCGTTCAGCTCCACAAAGCTTCTCCTCCGCTGCAATCTGGAAACTTGCAAACAGGTAAATGAACATATTAGGTCAGCTGCCCACAGATATTTTGGGATTTGTTTAAAGTGGAGAAAGACTCTTTGAAGAACACCCCAGATTAAAGCAATTCTTTCTCACTTAGCATGTCATCATGGTTTTAATCAATTATGTGAACAGTATATATTTTGCAGCCATTCTAATACATTTTAATTGCTTCTAATGCCTTACTTGCACTTCAAACAGCTTGGTTTGGAGAATAAATTCAACAGGTAACTGCAAGTTTTGCATGTGCTGAAGATTTCAAAAACTTGATCATAGACAGTCCTTCGAAACAAGGATGACTTGCTTCCACGCCAAAAAAGGATGAGTTCGCAGGTGTTTCAATGAAGGACCTAATATTCCAGGTCCTTGATCCAGTGGCAAGGATTAACCAAGACGACTGGAGACCTGCTCTGCTGCACAGACCTAGTGCACACACATTTCGCAGTGTGGGTTGGCCCGTGCTGCCCGAGCCCACGTCTCTTCTGGCCCCGAACTTGTGCCTCTCCTGGGCTCCGATCACGTCCCTCTACAATCTCTCGCTGCTCCTTCGCCCCGATCTCACCGCTCCTGCTGTACCTGCCCACGCTCCAATCACTGACCTAGAACTTGATGACATCACTCTTCACTGCCGACGCCCTCCTGCACTAGCTCGCGCTGTACCTTGCAATGGTACGCCGCCACATTGCCCATGGCCGCCGCTTGCCGCTCCTTTTATGGCCCCGACCTGCCGCTGATGGTCTCTCGCAGCTCGGGGCCGCCATGCTGCCTTGATACAATTAACTTGAATATATATAATGATTTCCCTCTGGGAAACCAACTGGCCTGCCATCGAAGTATATGTACCCTTAGATTATGTTTGTCTGTTGTTTCCTCATCCGCTACCAAAAGCACACATGCAACAACAACTTGCATTTATATAGTGTCTTTAATCTAGTAAAACATCCCAAGGTGCTTCACGGGAGTGTTATCACAGATCACAAGGCTCCGGCTGGGGTGGAGTGTAGAATGTTTCAGTTTCAGGGGTGTCGCAGTTGTGTGGGACGGACTGGTTGGGCTGGGTGCTCTTTATCTTTCTGCCATTGTTCATAGGTTTATATGTAGCCTTCAGGGCTGCTGACTGAGGGCCGTGCGGCTCTTTGACAGCCGGCGCGGACACGACGGGCTGAAATGGCCTCCTTCTGCGCTGTAAATTTCTATGTTTTTAAAATCTGACACCGAGCCACAAAAGGAGATATTACGACAGATTACCAAAAGCTTGGTCAAAGAGGTCAGTTTTAAGGGGTATCTTAAAGAAAGTCTTGGATTTATATAGCGTCTTTCATGAACACCGGACAGCTCAGAGCACTTTACAGCCAATTAAGTACTTGTGAAGTGTGGTCACTGTTGTAATGTAGGAAATGCGGCAGCCAATTGACACACAAGCAAGTTCCAACAAACAGAAATGTGATAATGACCAGGTAGTCTGTTTTTTTGTTATTGAGGGATAAATATTGGCCAGGGCACTGGGGATAACTCCCCTGCTGTTCTTTGAAATAGTGCCATGGGATCTTTTACGTCCACTTGAGAGAGCAGTCAGGGCCTCGGTTTAATGTCTCATCCGAAAAACGGCACCTCCGACAGTGCAGTGCTCCCTCAGTACTGCACTGGGGTGTCAGCCTAGATTTTTTTTGTGCTCAAGTCCCTGGAGTGCGACTTGAACCCACAACCTTCTGACTCAGAGACGAGATGCTACTCACTGAGGTATTACACATGATTACATCGGATATGCCTATAAAAGGCAGTGAGGTCGGGCGGTGCGTCGCTGAGTCAGGAGCAGCGTCGAGGAGGTGTGTGGAGAGGCCTATAAAAGGCAGGGAGGTCGGGCGCTGTGTCGGGAGCAGTGTCGAGGAGGTGCATGGAAAGGCCTATAAAAGGCAGCGAAGTCGGGCGGTGCGTCGCTGAGTCGGGAGCAGCGTCGAGGAGGTGCGTGGCGAGGCGTGCTTCTGCAGCTACAGGGAGAAGGCAAAAAGAAGTAGAAAGAAATAGAAAAGTGACGTCACAGCCAAGGGGGTAAGTGATTGGTAAGTAATTTTTTCTTTTTTCTCTTCTATATCAGTGAGTAACTTTTAACACTGTTGTTGCCAATTTAAGTTAATCTAAGGATTAAGTCATGGCAGGAGAGCTCGGACACGTGTTATGCACCTCCTGTACTATGCCTCCGGTGTCCCTGAAGACTACGTGTGCGGGAAATGTATCCGCCTCCAGCTCCTGACGGACCGCATTGCGGAATTGAAGCTGAAGGTGGATTCACTCTGGCGCATCCACGATGCTGAGAATGACGTGAGTAGCACGTATAGTGAGTTGGTTTTACTGCAGGTAAAGAGTCCACAGCCAGAGAGAGAATGGAAGACCAACAGGAAGAGCAGTGCAAGGAAGGTAGTGCAGGGATCCCCTGCGGTCATCCCCCTGCAAAACAGATACACCACTTTGAGTACTGTTGGGGGGGGGGATGACTCATCAGGGGGGAGCAGCAGCAGCCAAGTTCATGGCACCATGGCTGGCTCTGCTGCACTGGAGGGCAGGAAAAAGAGTGGGAGAGCGATAGTGATAGCGGATTCTATTGTAAGGGGAATAGATAGGCGTTTCTGCGGCCACAACCGAGACTCCAGGATGGTATGTTGCCTCCCTGGTGCAAGGGTCATGGATGTCTCGGAGTGGGTGCAGGACATTCTGAAAAGGGAGGGTGAACAACCAGTTGTCGTGGTGCACATTGGTACCAACGATATAAGTAAAAAACGGGATGAGGTCCCACGAGACGAATTTAAGGAGCTAGGAGCTAAATTAAAAAGTAGCGCCTCAAAAGTAGTAATCTCGGGATTGCTACCAGTGCCACGTGCTAGTCAGAGTAGGAATCGCAGGATAGCTCAGATGAATACGTGGCTTGAGCAGTGGTGCAGCAGGGAGGGATTCAAATTCCTGGGGCATTGGAACCAGTTCTGGGTGAGGTGGGACCAGTACAAATCGGACGGTCTGCACCTGGGCAGGACCGAAACCAATGTTCAAGGAGGAGTGTTTGCTAGTGCTGTTGGGGAGGAATTAAACTAATATGGCAGGGGGTGGGAACCAATGCAGAGAGACAGAGGGAAACAAAATGGAGACAGAAGCAAAAGACAGAAAGGAGATGAGTAAAAGTGGAGGGCAGAGAAATCCAAGGCAAAAAACAAAAAGGGCCACTGTGCAGCAAAATTCTAAAGTGTGTTAAAAAGGCAAGCCTGAAGGCTCTGTGCCTCAATGCGAGGAGTATTCGGAAGAAGGTGGACGAATTAACTGTGCAGATAGCAGTTAACGGATACGATGTGGTTGGCATCGCGGAGACATGGCTCCAGGGTGACCAAGGCTGGGAACTCAACAGCCAAGGGTACTCAACATTTAGGAAGGATAGACAGAAAGGAAAAGGAGGCGGGGTGGCATTGCTGGTTAAAGAGGAAATTAAGGCAATTGTAAGGAAAGACATTAGCTTGGATGATGTGGAATCAGTATGGGTGGAGCTACGGAATACCAAGGGGCAGAAAACGCTAGTTGTGTACAGACCTCCAAACAGTAGTGGTGATGTTCGAGAGGGCATCAAACAGGAAATTAGGGGTGCATGCAATAAAGGTGCAGCAGTTATCATAGGTGACTTTAATATGCATATCGATTGGACTAGCCAAACTGGAAACAATACTGTGGAGGAGGATTTCCTGGAGTGCAGAAGGGATGGTTTTTTAGACCAATATGTCAAGGAACCAACTAGGGGGGAGGCCATCTTAGACTGGGTGTTGTATAATGAGAGAGGATTAATTAGCAATCTCGTTGTGCGAGGCCCCTTGGGGAAGAGTGACCATAATATGGTGGAATTCTACATTAGGATGGAGAATGAAACGGTTAATTCAGAGACCACTGTCGAGAACTTAAAGAAGGGTAACTTTGACGTATGAGGCATGAATTGGCTAGGATAGATTGGCGAATGATGCTTAAGGGGTTGACAGTGGATGGGCAATGGCAGACATTTAGAGACCGCATGGATGAACTACAACAATTGTACATCCCTGTCTGGAGTAAAAATTAAAAAAGGGAAGGTGACTCAACCGTGGCTATCAAGAGAAATCAGGGATAGTATTAAAGCCAAGGAAGTGTCATACAAATTGACCAGAAATAGCAGCGAACCCGGGGACTGGGAGAAATTTAGAACTCAGCAGAGGAGGACAGGGAAAATAGAGTATGAGAGGAAGCTTGCAGGGAACATTAAAATGGACTGCAAATGCTTCTCTAGATATGTAAAGAGAAAAAGATTAGTAAAGACAAACATAGGTCCCCTGCAGTCAGAATCAGGGGAAGTCATAACAGGGAACCAAGAAATGGCAGACTAATTGAACAAGTACTTTGGTTCGGTATTCACTAAGATGGACACAAACAACCTTTCGGATATAAAAGGGGTCAGAGGGTCTAGTCAGAAGGAGGAACTGAGGGAAATCCTTATTAGTTGGGAAATTGTGTTGGGGAAATTGATGGGATTGAAGGCTGATAAATCCCCAGGGCCTGATGGTCTGCATCCCAGAGTACTTAAGGAAGTGGCCTTGGAAATAGCGGATGCATTGACAGTCATTTTCCAACATTCCATAGACTCTGCATCAGTTCCTATGGAGTGGAGGGTAGCCAATGTAACCCCACTTTTTAAAAAAGGAGGGAGAGAGAAAACAGGGAATTATAGACCAGTCAGCCTGACATCGGTACTGGGTAAAATGATGGAATGAATTATTAAGGATGTCATAGCAGCGCATTTGGAAAGAGGTGACATGATAGGTCTGAGTCAGCATGGATTTGTGAAAGGGAAATCATGCTTGACAAATCTTCTAGAATTTTTTGAGGATGTTTCCAGTAAAGTGGACAAGGGAGAACCAGTTGATGTGGTGTATTTGGACTTTCAGAAGGCTTTCGACAAGGTCCCACACAAGAGATTAATGTGCAAAGTTAAAGCACATGGGATTGGGGGTAATGTGCTGACGTGGATTGAGAACTGGTTGGCAGACAGGAAGCAAAGAGTAGGAGTTAATGGGTACTTTTCAGAATGGCAGGCAGTGACTAGTGGGGTACCGCAAGGTTCTGTGCTGGGGCCCCAGCTGTTTACATTGTACATTAATGATTTAGACGAAGGGATTAAATGTAGTATCTCCAAATTTGCGGATGATACTCAGTTGGGTGGCAGTGTGAGCTGCGACGAGGATGCTATGAGGCTGCAGAGTGACTTGGATAGGTTAGGTGAGTGGGCAAATGCGTGGCAGATGAAGTATAATGTGGATAAATGTGAGGTTATCCACTTTGGTGGTAAAAACAGAGAGACAGACTATTATCTGAATGATGACAGATTAGGAAAAGGGGAGGTGCAACGAGACCTGGGTGTCATGGTACATCAGTCATTGAAGGTTGGCATGCAGGTACAGCAGGCGGTTAAGAAAGCAAATGGCATGTTGGCCTTCATAGCAAGGGGATTTGAGTACAGGGGCAGGGATGTGTTAATACAGTTGTACAGGGCCTTGGTGAGGCCACACCTGAAATATTGTGTACAGTTTTGTTCTCCTAACTTGAGGAAGGACATTCTTGCTATTGAGGAAGTACAGCAAAGGTTCACCAGACTGATTCCCGGGATGGCAGGAGTGACATATCAAGAAAGACTGGATCAACTGGGCTTGTATTGACTGGAATTTAGAAGAACGAGAGGGGATCTCACAGAAACATATTAAATTCTGACGGGATTGGACAGGTTTGATGCAGGAAGACTGTTCCCGATGATGCGCAAGTCCAGAACAAGGGGTCACAGTCTAAGGATAAGGGATAAGCCGTTTAGGACCGAGATGAGGAGAAACTTCTTCACTCAGAGAATTGTGAACCTGTGGAATTCTCTACCACAGAAAGTTATTGAGGCCAGTTCGTTGGATATATTCAAAAGCGAGTTAGATGTGACCCTTACGACTAAAGGGATCAAAGGGTATGGAGAGAAAGCAGGAATAGTGTACTGAAGTTGCATGATCAGTCATGATCTTATTGAATGGTGGTGCAGGCTCGTGCACCTATTTTCTATGTTTCCCTTCTCTCTCATATGCTTGTTTAGCCTCCCCTTAAATGTCCTATACTATTCGCTTCAGCCATTCCCTGTGGTAGCGAGTGCCACATTCTTCCCACTCTTTAGTTAAAGAAGTTTCTTCTGAATTCACGATTGGATTTCTTGGTGACTATCTTATATTAATGGCCTCTAGTTATGCTCTTTCCCACAAGTAGAAAAAATCTCTCTGTATCCACTCCACCAAAACCCTTCATAATTTTAAAGACCTCTATGAGGTCTCCCCTCAGCCTTTCTTTTTTCAAGAGAAGAGTCCCAGCCTGTTCACCCTTTCCTGATATGTATACCCTCGCATTTCTGGTATCATCTTTGTAAATCTACTCTGCACCCTCTCCAGTGCTTCTATATCCTTTTTATAATATGCTGACCAGAACTGTACGCAGTCAGCTAAGTGTGGTCTAACGAAGGTTCGATACAGGTTTAGCATAACTTCCCTACTATTCAATTCTATGGGCCCAATATTGGTGACCTTACCGCCCACTGCTGCTGAGTTGTGCCTCCGGTTTCCTGTCTTCCGGTTTTCTGTCTTCCAGTTTCCACTTGGGCTGGAGTGGGTGGGAGGGGAGTACCGCCGGAAACCGCCCGCTGACGTTCTCTGGCGGCCAAGTAGCACAAGTGACCTCCCCCCCACCGAGATGCCACATTGGTGTGAGCGGGAGTCGGCGCCAGCAGGGGGAAGGACCACTGCGTGGAGGCTGTTCTAATCCCAATGGTAGGTATGAAGAAGGGAAAAAAAAGGTTAGTGAAAATAATGAATATTTTTTTTTACAGAGACTTACCTGGATGGGATTCCCTGAAGGTGTTCCGGTGGGTTTTTTTGTTTCCTAAGATTTTTATTTGCAGGTCTTCCACCCTCCCTGGGCCCGAATCCATCCTCATGGGCACTTGGGCGGGAAGAGACTTTGCTGCCGAGATTGCGAGCTCCTGCCCGCTGCCGCCCAGATTGACGGCATAAGCCGTTGTTTGGCCGCCGGATGGTACTGCCACCTCTTTTAGAGGAATCTTCCAGGCAAAGTACTGCCCGGTCTCTCGGCGGCCAGCGGTGGTCCTTTGGGCGGCACTTGGGTGGGCCTTGGCCTTCATCAATTTTGGCACCTATACCTCTAGACATAAACCTGAGTGCTTAATTTGCTTTTTTTTGGCTTTGCTCACCTGTGTCTCAACTTTTAGTGATTTGTGTATTTGTACTCCGAGATCCCTTTGTTCCTCTACCCCACCTAGACTCACACCCTCCAAATAACAAGCGACTTCCCTATTCTTCCTACCAAGATGTAATACCTCACATTTATCTGTGTTGAAATTCATTTGCCAATTATATGTTCATTTTGCAAATTTCCTCCTGTAATTTGTTGCAGTCCTCCTCGGTATTGATTAGTGCCCCCAATTTGGTGTCATCCGCAAATTTAGAAATTGTGTTTTTGATTCCAAAGTCTAAATCATTAATATAAATTGTGAACAGAGGTCCCAGAAATGGTCCTTCTGAAACACCACTATCCACCTTCTGCCACTGTGAATAGCTGCCCTTTACCCCTACTCTCTGCTTTCTGCCTTGAAGCCAGATAGCTATCCATTCGACTACTTGTTCCCTGACTCTGCATTCTCTGACCTTGTTAATCAGTCTATTATGGGGTACCTTATCGAAGGTCTTTTGAAAATCTAGATAAATTACATCTACTGCATTACCATTGTTGCCTCCCTCTGTTACCTCTTCAAAAAATTCAATGAGGTTGGTCAAGCAAGACTTTCCCTTTTGAAATCCATGCTGGCTATTCATTATTATATTTTTGGTTTCTAGATGTTCTTCTATTTTCTCCTTCAGTAAGGATTCCATTATTTGTCCTACCACCGATGTTAAGCTGACTGGTCTATAATTCCCTGGACATGTTCTATCCCCACTTCTTAAATATAGGTATTACGTTAGCTATCCAGCAGTCCTCTGGCACTATACCTTTTTCTAATGAATCATTAAGTAGCGTAACAATGCCTCTGCTATCTTGTCCCTCAATTCTTTTAAAATGCGTGGATGCAATCCATCCAGACCAGGGGTTTTATCCTTTTTGAGTTTGATTAGTTTATTTAATATATCCCCTTTTTTTATTTTAAATGCACTTATCTTACTACTAATCTCATCATTCAATATCATATCTCCCTGGCAAATACTGATGTAAAATAATTATTTAATATTATTCCCATCTCTCTATCATTACCTGTGGTATTATCCTGTCTATCTCTTAATGGCCTTATTCCCATCCCAACCTTCCATTTTTTATTGATGTCTGTAAAATATTTTACTATTTTGTTTTCTGTTCCTTGATAATTTAATTTTATAGTTCCTCTTTGCTTTCCTAATTGATTTTTTGACTTCTCTCCTAATCTCTTCATATTTTCACTTATCATATGCTCCCCTGCTGCCTATGTACTTAATGTATGCCTCTTTCCATATCCTCAATTGTTCCCTTATGGCTTTATTCATCCGTGGAGTCACATTAGTGTTTAGTTTGTTCTTTCCTTTTCGCAGAATATATTGTTCCTGCACTTCGTTGAACACCATTTTAAATTAAGGGAGGGAATTCCAGAGCTTAGGGTCCAGGCAGCTGAAAGCATGATGGAGCGATTAAAATCGGGGATGCACAAAAGGCCAGAAATGGAGGAGAGGAGTGCAGATCTTGGAGGGTTGTAGGGCTGGAGAAGGTTAAAGAGATAGGGAAGGGTGCGGTCATGAAAGGATTTGAATATAAAGTTGAGAATTTTAAAATTGAGGCATTGCCATACCAGGAGCCAATGTAGATCAGCGAGCACAGGGGTGACGGACGATTGGGACTTGGTGCAAGTAAGGATATGGGCAGCAGAGTTTTGGATGAGCTCAGTTTACCTGAGGGTGCATGGTGGAAGGCTGGCTAGGAGAGCATTGGAATAGTTGGAATATACAGCTAGGAAAAGCATGGATGAGTGTTTCAGCAGCAAATGAGCTGAGGCGGGGTGGCGATGTTACAGAGGTGGGAGTAGGCGGTCTAGGCGCAGCTATGGAGTCAGAAGACAATCTCAGGGCCACATTGGATGCAACAGTTGTAAACGGTCTGGTTCAGCCACATTCAGTGGCCAGGGGGAGAGATGGAGTCAGGGAACAGAGTTTGTGGCAGTGTCTGAAGATAATGGCTTCGGTCTTCCCAATATTTAGCTGGAGGAAATTTGTGCTCATCCAGTGCTGGATGTTGGGCAAGCAGCGTGACAAATCAGAGGCGGTGTAGGGGTTGAGAGAGGTGGTGGTGAGGTAGAGCTCGGTGCCATCAGCTTACACGTGGTACCTGAAATGTTTTCCGATGATACTGCCAAGGGGCAACATATAAAAAGGGGCATTATTTTGAAAAGAATATAACTAAACAGAAGTCCATATTATATTTCCAAAATTGTTGACGATCTAATGTTTAATATCAAAGATACAATAGATATTTTATAGTTTGAAGTGAAACTAATTGTGCTTCTATTACCAGGGATCCAAGTAAATCTATTTTTTTTTAAATTTTAACTTTAAACAGAATATTTTCACAACCTCAACTTTTGTAGTTAAAAAAAAAGGTTAGCTCAGTAACATTTGCTGAAACCTAAGTCCATGACTTTTTTGACCTTAGCCTTGACTCCAACATTCTCCCAACTGCCAGAGTCCACTTCTTGCCTCTTCAAATTGCAACTCATTCAGAATACTGTGGCCTGCTTCTTTACCCGCAGTAAGTCCTGCACTCCGCTCACCTTCTTCCCAAACTCTAATGGCGCCCCATGCCCCAGAGAATTGACTTCCAAGAGCTTCATCCTTCCTTTGCCTTGCCCCACCCTAACTTAGCAATACCTTCCAGCCTATACATCACTGTGCAGACCCTCCACTCTTCTGACACAAGGTTCTCCCTTGTTTTCTGCTATGACATTGTCAGTGGCTACTTTTGCTGCCACCAATGGCAGAGCAGAGAATAAGGAGGAATCTTGCCCTCTGGCCCTGACCCACCCAGCCCGCCCGCCCGCCCCCCTGCACCCTGTGACTGTCCCTAGTTTTACTTTTCCCTCATGCTTGGAGCTACATTTTTTCTTCAAATTTGCAATGCATATTGTTGTAAATTGGATTTCTGCCTTATTGGTATCTTAAGCAGACTGAGATGTTTTGTATCATTTCATGTTGCAACTTTTTTCAGAAAGTTTACTTTGCTACATTATCATTCAGACTACTGTGCAATAAAACCACAGGCACTTCAGGAAAGTACAAGCTTTTTGTGTGATTGTTATATAAGTACAAGTGGTCAAGGATAGACTCATTTCCATATGAAAACTGCTTTACAGTAACTATTACACTTGGATGGTTAGCTTTTGAGAATGATTTTTTAGCATTTGTTGCTATTGATGAAAGTACAAATCTACCAAGGTCATCGGCCTCTCTAATCAGCCTCTCCATGTGGTCTATGTACAGCGGCATTTCTATTGATCGTAGAAAAGCCTTCCCTTCACATTCATTGCTTTACTGCACTTAACATTAATGGTTGTCTTTGAGTGCTAAATGTTGCTTGCTTAATCACTTGAGTAAATTTCACACCTCGTCACTGAATGGCAATGTGGAAATGTAAATGCAGTTTTTGTCTTTGATCGGCACAGTAAAGATTGTACAAATGTGAATAGCTGTATCCTTGAAATTTCAGATGCTCTGGTGAAAATGTTAATTGTTTTTATTCCTCTACTGAAGCTTGCTTGCAATGCATTATGCAAAACTGACAAACTGTTCCCTTGCTTGGTTTATTACCACGTTAGATGAGCACAAGAATAAGGGCTGAATTTTCGCCACCATTCTACGCCGTTTTTTTGGAGCAGACTAAAATCTGCAAGTTTCGCCAAAGTTTCTGTGCCATCTTAACCTACTTATGTCTGATTTTTTTAGTTCCCGATTTTTTAACGTCACTGGGGGCGGAACCTGCCGGGTGCGCCATTTCTGGCCATTTAAGCAAGTTTGGCCAAGTAGGATTTTTTCAAAAATGGCGCAGTGCACCGTTCTGAAAATCCATACCTGAAGTTAAGAAAATCAGCACAGAGAAGAGAAAATCGGCACATAGGCACATTGTTTTACTGGAGCTGAAGACACGACTGGGGCAGGGGGCCTTTCGGCCTGGGTTAGCAGCGGCACTGGGGGGCAGGAGTTGGCGGTAATTCGGGCCGGGATAGCAGCAGCACCGGCGGGGGGGCAGGGGTTGGCGGTAATTCGGGCCGGGATAGCAGCAGCACCGAGGGGGCAGGGATTGCCGGTAATTTGGGCCGGGATAGCAGCGGCGCAGGGGGCAGGTGGCCTTTCGGGCCAGGATAGGAGTGGCGTTCGTTTCACTTTCCAGCCTCAGCCCTTCAGTGCGTCCCTTGTTACCCCGGCAACCTCAGTTTTTGCCGCAGACCTTACAGGAACTTAAGGACAATCTGCGCCGCTCCAAATTCTGGCAAAACTTGGAACTTTTTTTTTGCCGCAGTCGGGTCACTAAAAAAAATCGAACGTACCTCTACAATTGCGCCAAAAACCGGCCATGGGAAAAATTGGCCCCAATATTTTCAAAGATTCAACATTAGCCGATTTCTTATAACATAACCAGATGGTGGTAAACAGTGGCCTTTTATTGTAGACATTTGAAACAACCACAAAAATGGGATAGTTAGAAAAATAATGATCGATTGAAAATACCTGTGCTGTGATTATTAAACATTGATTTATACAAAATTCTTGATGGATTATGGAGAAATGTGTTTGGTAATTATGTAAACCAAAGATGCTGGGCTAATTCTTCTACTTCCTCTGGGTTTGCATTGTCCTTGGTTCAAATGAAATGCAAAGCACTGAGGGGCCAAAATAATATTTCTTGTACCGTGTTTATTTATTATATGTTGAAATGTCAGGTGCCTGCATATTGTCTGTTTCTGAATATGGGACAGTGCAGGCTTGCTCTCTTTTGTGCTTGTGCTCCCTCTGCACTCCCTCTGTGCAGACTCGTATGGAAGACGGAGAGCGAGTGTGTGTTAGGTTTTGCATATTTGCTCACTAGCTCTCCTTCCCGTGCAAGCTTGTTCTCAGACATTTGAGCTCTCGTTTTGGTGCTCTTACTGTCTTGGGCACTGTGCCTCTCTATTAATCTTTTTGTTGCTTGTTCTTTCTCTGTCTCTCCCAGTGTTTCTGTATATTTGTATATTCTTTTTCTTTGTCTTCTGCAGGCACACTCGCTCTTTCTTTGTCTCTCACAGATGTGCATTGATTCTCTCCATCTCTCACAGACACACGCACCCTGTGCCTGCTCACTCTCTCATGTACATGCTCACTGTCTGTTACATATGCTTTCTCTTCCTTCCTGTCACCCTGTGTCTCTGTGTGTGCTTCTTCCTCTTCCTCCCTCTCGCACACGTTCTTTCTCTCCTATGATCTGTCTCTCATCCACCCTCTCTTTCTTTGTCTCTCGTGTGCTCTGTGTTTCTCTGCCTAATGTGCTCTCAGTGTCTCTTTCCCTATCTCACATCCATGCTGTCTCTCCTCTCTAGCACATGCATTCTCTCACTCCTTCTGTCTTGCATTCACGTTTACTTACTCTGTCTCATGTGCATGTGCTCTGCCTCTTGCTTTCTCTCTCTATATAATTTGCTGGACCGGGCATCTCACGCCGTGCCCTGTTAGTCAGATTGTTTTACTCACTGTTCAGTGTGAAAAAAATTTGCACCGCAAATTGCTGCAAGTGTGAGTTGGTGGCATCTGGGACTTTGTTAAATGATGTGATCAACAATCTATCTCCTTAACCAATTAGATTTAAGGACAGAGAAAGAAACAGAGGAATGATGGAGAAGGAAATAGGTGAATTAGAGTCAAATTAACTACAGAAAGAGAAATAAAGAAAAGGAAAGAAAGATTGGATTAAGTGAGAGAAAAAGTGATGGAAAGGAAAAGTAAGAAAAAAAACATTTAAAATTAAAAAAAACCTCCAAGAACAATTTACTATCTGCAGGAATGAGACTCGACAGTTTCAATTGTTCCCTTTCTGGGCCGGAGAGGTTATGTGGCATTGTAGGAACATAAATCCCATCGTTAAAAAGTCCTTTCTTTCTGTGGGAGTTTAATTTGTATTTACTGCGCAAATGCAGCAATTTCTTGAAACTCACAGGGAGGTTGAGGGCGAGGTGACATTGTCACAAGGCTAACAGCGGAGTGGCGCAAATCGTCCAACAATTTGTGGTGATTCGGAACTCACAGGGTACCTCTTCCTTGCCACAAATTGTTGGATGATTTACACTAATAACAACGTGTCCATTAAACTCGCCGTTATCTTGCCAGCAAATTTTGGGCCAATATATGTCAAGCATGGTGGCTGTGCCGTGTGCTCTCATTTGTTTTCTCCAGCTTCTTACAGCTCGCTCACAACATTTCAGAGTTTTAGAGCCAGCACAGAGAGCTTCTCTATGGACTGGTAATCCATCCATGCCATTCTTCTGTAGCCATCCCTGGTGCTACAAGGAAGGTAAATATACAACCTTAGCCTGTGCGGAAATAACTCACTTGTATATCCCTGTGCTGTAGTACTGTTTTGAATAGGCATTTGCTAGCACATATCTGTGTTGAAATTTAGCCTCTGATGCTTTTGGTGTTGCTAGCTTCGCGGCTGAAAGCAAGGAAGTTAATCACATTGCATTTCAGTCTGAAGCTTGATATGTTTGATTTAACAAGTGTAAATGATGTTGGCACATGATTCATACAGCATATTTACCATTGAACTCTAACACAATTTCCTGCTTTTTTAGTGTATACCTGATTTAGGGCAATTTATGCATGAATAAATCCAAAAGCAATGGAGAATCTGATGCAGTTTTACTTATCCCCTTAATGTAAAAGATTCATTCCCCTACATTCTTGTTTTAGTTTCTGTGCATTGATGTTTTCCCAACAGGAAATGAGTGCATAGATGAATATACTCGAGAATAAAGAATTGGTTAAGAATACCACTGATACATCAGCACAATAATCATTTATTTTTTGTCGGTGCACAATAAAGGGAAGTCTTAACATTGTGACACAGAGCCAAAGGTAAGAGACGAGATTCAAGAAAGGGGAGGTTGCAGAGATGTGAGACCAGGAGATGAAAGGACTTGAGGATGAGTGTTTTAAATAGAGTGCACTTGGCGAAAGGGTGCTCAAGTTGGTCAGCAAGGTTCCGAGTGATGGGCGAGCGAGACCTGACATGGGGAGCCGAGTTTTGAACAATGGAGGGTGGATGATGGAAGGTGAGCAAGGAGGACAATGGAAACATGGAGTATTGAACTGATAAAAGCATGAATATAAGTTTCAGCTGCAATGAAGT
Organism: Pristiophorus japonicus; assembly: GCF_044704955.1. Lineage (NCBI taxonomy): Eukaryota > Metazoa > Chordata > Chondrichthyes > Pristiophoridae > Pristiophorus > Pristiophorus japonicus. Next base: position 111,392,900 of record NC_091984.1, read on the forward strand.
GACGCACTAGTTGCGGTAAACAGTCTTGGTTCTGGATAGAAATGGGGTCAAACAGGATGCCAAGATTTTGCAACGTCTGGTTCAACCTGAGTTGTTAGATTTGGAAGTGATTGGAAATTTTAAAAATGTATTCATTCACAGGATGTGGGCATCACTCGCAAGGCTGGCATTTATTGCCCATCCCGAATTGCACTTGAGAAGGTGGTGGTGATCCGACTTCTTGAACCACAGTCCTTGTAGTGAAGGTACTCCCACAGTGCTGACTTTGTTGTAGCAGTTTGATACAACTGAGTGGCTTGCTAGGCCATTTCAGAGGGCAGTTAAGAGTCAACCACATTGTTGTGGGTCTGGAGTCACATATAGGCCAGACCAGGTATGGAAGGCAGATTTCCTTCCCTAAAGGACATCAGTTAACCAGTTGGGTTTTTCTGACAATCCAGTACATAAGAAATAGGAACAGGAGTAGGCTATATGGCCTCTCGAACCTGCTCCGCCATTCAATAAGTTCATGGCTGATCTGATCATGGACTCAGCTCCACTTCCCCACCCACTCTCCATAACCCCTTATCCCCTTATCATTTAAGAAACTGCCTATTTCTGTCTCAAATTTATTCAATGTCCCAGCTTCCACAACTCTCTGGGGCAGCGAATTCCACAGATTTACAACCCTCAGAGTAGAAATTTCTCCTCATCTCTGTTTTAAATGGGCGGCCCTTATTCTAAGATCATGTCCTCTAGTTTTAGTCTCCCCTATCAGTGGAAACATGCTCTCTACATCCACCTTGTCAAGCCCCCTCATAATCTTATACATTTCGATAAGATCACCTCTCATTCTTCTGAATACCAATGAGTAGAGGCCCAACCTACTCAACCTTTCCTCATAAGTCAACCCCCTCATCTCCGGAATCAACCTGGTGAACCTTCCCTGAACTGCCTTCAAAGCAAGTTTTTCCTTTCGTAAATATGGAAACCAAAACTACACGCAGTATTCCAGGTGTGGCCTCACCAAAACCTGTATAGCTGTAGCAAGACTGCCCTGCTTTTATACTCCATCCCCTTTGCAATGAAAGCCATGATACCATTGGCCTTCCTGATCACTTGCTGTACCTGCATACTATCCTTTTGTGTTTCATGCACAAGTATCCCCAGGTCCCGCTGTACTGCAGCACTTTGCAATCTTTCTCCATTTAAATAATAACTTGCTCTTTGATTTTTTTTCTGCCAAAGTGCATGACCTCACACTTTCCAACATTATACTCCATCTGCAAAATTTATGCCCACTCACTTAGCCTGTCTATGTCCTTTTGCAGATTTTTTGTGTCCTCCTCACACATTGCTTTCCCTCCCATCTTTGTATCACCAGCAAACTTGGCTACTCAGTCCCTTCTTCCAAGTCGTTAATATAGATTGTAAATAGTTGAGGTCCCAGCACTGATCCCTGCGGAACCCCACTAGTTACTGGTTGCCAACCAGAGAATGAACAATTTATCCCAACTCTCTGTTCTCTGTTAGTTAGCCAATCCTCTATCCATGCTAATATACTACCCCCAACTCCGTGAAGTTTTATCTTGTGCAGTAACCTTTTATGTGGCACCTTGTTAAATGCCTTCTGGAAGTCCAAATACACCACATCCACTGGTTCCCTTTAATTGACCCTGTTTGTTACATCCTCAAAAAACTCCAGCAAATTTGTCAAACATGACTTCCCCTTTATCGGCCCCAAATATCCCCAGAAATAAGAGCGGTATAGTAAGATGTGTTGCGCCGACTTCCTGGAGGGAAAAAAAGCATCCAAAATTTACCTATGACTTTGGCCGTTCCCTCGTCGTCTGGATCCATCGACGTGGCGCTGCAGAGCCTGGTGGGTGGGGGGAGCTTCGGCCGCGCTTACTCAGCGCAGGCGGCAGGGGGGTGGGGCTTGGGCCGAGCATTTTGTGTAGTGCCAGCAGGGGCACACATGACCGTTTCAGCGTGCGCGCATGTGCAATGGCTGTTTCAGCGTGCGCGCATGCGCAGTGCAACAGGAATCGGCCAATTAAAGGGAGAGCGTCCTCAGAATGATTGGTTATGGAGCATATATAAAGGTGACGTCTGAATATTGATTTTTGTGTGGCTGAGGGAGTGGAAAGGAGTGCTGGATAGGTGTAAGAGAGGTGTAAGTGTGATCTTTGAACATTACCTGCGTTTGAGTCCAATAGACGAATGGCGCAAGAGCGTGCAAGATGAACCAAGAATTTCCTCCATGAGGAAGTGGAGAAATTAGTGACTGTAATTGAGGAGAAATGGCTGGAGCTGGATATCAGCAAGAGTGGTCCGTCAAAAGTCTCACCGAACGAAATGAGAAAAAGATGGAATCTCGTTGCAAAAGAATTCTCTGCTGGGGTCAACACCACAAGATCTGGAAGTCAGTGCAAGAAGAAATGGCAGGAAGTTGGTCAAGTAGTGAGTGTAAGTAATATCTTCATCTTTAAATTAAATTGCAGTGGAAAATGTGAGCATCTGTATGTGGCCCACCCATCAGAAGCGCACCATGTCTGACAATTAATATTTTCATCTTTGCAGAAGAAATTGGCCCACAAGAGGGAGAGAACTAGAACAGGAGGAGGTCCGCCAAATCTGCACCAACTGACACCCCTGGAACAGAGGGTTGTTGCTTTGCTGACTCGCACCGGCAGAAAAAGAATCAGCTCTGCACAAGCTGGACCCACACGCGAGGGTGAGGGTGAGTCATTAAAATGCATAGTCGCCCTTCAAATCAACCTGCCGACTGGCCTGCTACGCATCAGACTTCTCATGCCACTCATCCTGCCCCCTCGTGTGCTGCTAACCATTTGACTGTTGTGTTGTCAGTGCCGCAAAACAGTTAATGCCGGAACACTTAGAGACCCAGCTAAGAGAGCCCTATACAGCCAGTGCGTCACAGCCAATCTGGCGTGCCTTGATGACCCTGAGATGCTGAATGCCCACAGTGCTTGGTCTTCCCTCCAGGCCTCTATAACCAGTGCCTGTGAAGAGACACTTGGTCACTCAACCAGAAAACATCAGAACTGGTTTGATGAAAATGATCAGGAGATCGAAGAACCAATAGATTGCAAGTGCAAAGCATTTCTGAGCCTCAAGCAACAACCCAACTCGGGAGCTGCAAAACAACATTACAGACGGCTCAAGGCTCAGGTCCAACAAAAAACCTGGGACCTAAAGAACAGGTGGTGGATGGAGAAAGTACAGGAGATACAACAACTGGCCGACAGCCATGATATGCGAGGATTCTTCATTGCAGTCAAGGCCACCTACCGTCCAAACTCCCAAGGCCCCACCCCACTCCTGGCCAAGAATGGGAAAACACTCATCAAGGATACCGAGGCTGTCAGGGCTCGCTAGAAGAAGCGCTTTGAAGATCTCCTCAATCGAGACTCTGCCTTTGACTCGAGTGTTTTCAACTCCATCCCGCAGCATTTGACCCGCCACCAACTCAGTGAAACTCTAACATTGCACGAGGTTGGAAAAGCCATAAAACAGCACAAGAATAACAAGGCTACGGGTGCAGATGGAATCCCTGCTGAGGTGCTAAAATATGGCAGAGAGGCGCTATTGGCACGGATACATGACCTCCTCTCTCCCATCTGGAGGGAGGAGAGCATGCCGGGAGATCTGAGATGCAGTGATTGTGACCATTTTTTAAAAAGGGAACACGTCCGACTTCGGCAACTGCAGGGGAATCTCCCTGCTATCAGCCACTGGGAAAGTTGTCACTAGAGTTCTCCTCAACCGTCTTCTCCCTGTGGCCGGGAAGCTCCTCCCGGAGTCACAGTGTGGATTTCGTCCCCTACGGTGCACAACGGACATGATCTTTGCAGCGCAACAGCTGCAGGAAAAATGCAGGGAGCAGCGCCAGCCCTTATACATGACCTTTTTCGATCTTACAAAGGCCTTTGACACTGTCAACCGTGAGGGTCTATGGAGCGTCCTCCTCCGTTTCGGATGCCCCCAAAAGTTTGTCAACATCCTTCGCCTGCTTCACGGTGATATACAGGCCGTGATCCTTACCAACGGATCCATTACAGACCGAATTCACGTCCGGACCGGGGTCAAACAGGGCTGCGTCATCGCTCCAACCCTCTTCTCAATCTTCCTCGCTGCCATGCTCCACCTCACAATCAACAAGCTCCCCGCTGGAGTGCAACTAAACTACAGAACCATTGGGAAGCTGTTTAACCTACGCCGCCTCCAGGCCAGGTCCAAGATCACCCCAATCTCTGTCGTTGAGCTGCAGTACGCGGACGACGTCTGCGTCTGCGCACACTCTGAGGCTGAACTCCAGGATATAGTCGATGTATTCACTGAGGCATGTGAAAGCATAGGCCTTACGCTTAACATCCATATGACAAACGTCCTCCACCAGCCTGCCCCCGCCGCACAGCACTGCCCTCCAGTCATCAAGAGTCATGCCGCGACCCTCGACAATGTGGACCATTTCCCATATCTCAGGAGTCTCTTATCAACAAAGGCAGACATTGATGCAGAGATTCAACACTGCCTCCAGTGCACCAGTGCAGCCTTCGGCCGTCTGAGGAAAAGACTGTTTGAAGACCAGGCCCTCAAATCTGCCACCAAGCTCATGGTCTACAGGGCTGTAGTAATACCCGCCCTCCTGTATGGATCTGAGGCATCAACTACGTTCAGAAGGCACCTCAAGACGCTGGAGATATATCACCAACGATGTCTCCACAAGATCCTGCAAATCCCCTGGGAGGACAAGCGCACCAACATCAGTATCCTCGACCAGGCTAACATCACCATATTGAAGCACTGTCCACACTCGATCAGCTTCGCTGGACAGGCCACATAGTACGCATACTAGATACGAGACTCCCTAAGCAAATGCTTTATGCGGAGCTCCTTCATGGTAATCAAGCCAAAGGAGGACAGCGGAAACATTATAAGGACACCCTCAAAGCCTGGCTGGTAAAGTGCAACATCACCACTGACACCTGGGAGACATGGTCGAAGACCGCCTGCAGTGGAGAAAGTGCATCCGGGAGGGTGTTGAGCTCTTTGAGTCTCAACACAAAGAGTGTGAAGAGGTCAAGCGCAGGCAGCGGAAGGAGCACGCGGGAAACCAGCTCCATCCATCCCCTTCCCTCGACAAATGCCTGTCCCATTTGTAACAGGGTCTGTGGCTCTCGTATTGGACTGTTCAGCCACCAAAGAACGCACTTTGGGAGTGGAAGCAAGTCTTCCTCGATTCCGAGGGACTGCCTATGATGATGATGATGATATCTTTTGCAGAAGAAGACATTCCTCAAGATCCTGAAGATCCAGATGCGTGCGCTCCAGATCAAGGCTGGTGGGGGAGAGGAGGGGTCAATGAAAATGTGTGCTCAGGTGAATGCTGACCGCGATATGGATCAGGACATATCACAGGGCATCACACTGCCAGAACCCTCCATTAGCTCCTCGCAACTTTCCATAGGTTCACACCTTCCAAGGTCGTGGGTCCGAGTGGCAGTCGGGAAATGCATCTTGGGACACCCAGTCCATCACCGTCCCAGCCTGTGCCTCGCACTGGAGGACTGCCAATAGGCAGACCCATGTCGAGGGGAAGGAGAAGCCGACCAGTCTCTCCTGAGAGGCAGCCCTCAGCAGAGGTTAATCAGGTTGTTTTATTGGGTGAGGAGACCAATGCCCTCAAGATCACTTGTGGTGGCCGTCAGTTGGGTGAGTGATGAGGTCGCGATACTGTCGGGTGAAATCGCTGCACTAAGACGGGAAGTGAGGGCAGGCATTTCAGAGGGTGTGCAGACGATGGCAGATGCCATGAGAGCACAATTAGGGCACAAAGGTCGGAGACTCAAATGCCACTCCCACTTCACTCCATGCACCAGCCACCGGTCAGACCCAAGCCGGGTCCCCAACCACTCCCCCCCCCCCCCACCACCAATATCACCGACTCTATGAGGAAGTGCACTTTCCCCGAGATGTGGGTGAGGGATGGGTGCAGACTTTCTTTCCTGTTGTTGTTGGTATCGTTGAAGTGCACTGTAAAATTTACAATAAAAGATATTTTGCATCAAAACTGAATCATCCTCCATTAGGACCACGCAACATTTAGGGTCAACTGTAAAAAGTAAAAATCCCTCACCCTTACAGTCATGCATGCCTGCCGCCCCTAGCCCTGGCGGGAGGGCTAGCCGGTACGTTCTGCAGTCGGCAAGGTAGGACTGCTCTATTTTCTGTAGCTGATTTATCTTTCATTTATTTGTGATGATGTTGTGCAGCTGTTGTGCTGGAGATGTTGTAATGTTGTGCTGATGTTGTGAAGGTCTTTAGTGCTTTGGAATCCTCTAACTCACCTTCCCCCACCCCGCTATCTCTGGCTACCTGTGCTGATTTCTTAAATGTAGGTCAGGTTTTTCGGTGCCGACAAAAGTGGCCACATACACTGGCCTAAGTTAGTTTGGAGTAACTTTCAGCTGGCCAAATTTGCTTCTATGGCCAGAAGAGGTATAAGTGGCTTGTCATGCCCCCTTTTGGAAAGAACAAACTAAACTAGAAAAAAACCTAACTAATTGACCTACATGGGAGCAAGTTAAATGGGGAAACTTGTGATTTTTAAGTTACTCCAAAAAAAGCTACTTACTCCAAAAATAATGCCTGACCGAATTTTGCTTTTCCAAATGTCCTGCCACTGCTTCTTTAATAATGGACTCCAACATTTCCCCAACCACAGATGTTAGGCTAACTGGTCTATGGTTTCCTGCTTTTTGTCTGCCTCCTTTTTTAAATAGGGGTGTCACATTTGCAGTTTTCCAATCGGCTGGGACCTCCCCAGAATCCAGGGAATTTTGGTAAATTACAACCAATGCATCCACAATCCCTGCCGCTACTTCTCTCAAGATCCTAGGATGCAAGCCATCAGGTCCAGGGGATTTATCTACCTTTAGTCCCAATATCTTACTGAGTACCACCTCCTTAGTGATTGTGATTGTGTTAAGTTCCTCCCCCACTATAGCCCCTTGACTATCCACTGTTGGGATATTGTTAGTAGCCTAGAAACATAGAAAATAGGTGCAGGAGCAGGCCATTCGGCCCTTCGAGCTTGCACCGCCATTCAATATGATCATAGCTGATCATGCAACTTCAGTATCCCACTCCTGCTTGCTCTCCATACCCCCTGATCCCCTTAGCCATAAGGGCCACATCTAACCCCCTCTTGAATATATCCAACGAACTGGACTCCACAACTTTCTGTGGTAGAGAATTCCACAGGTTCACCATTCTCTGGGTGAAAAAGTTTCTCCTCATCTCGGTCCTTTATGGCTTTCCCCTTATCCTTAGACTGTGACCCCTGGTTCTGGATTTCTCAACATCGGGAACATTCTCCCTGCATCTAACCTTCCAATCCCATCATAATTTTATATGTTTCTATGAGATCTCCTCTTATTCTTCTAAATTCCAATCTATAAGCCTAGCCAATCCAGTCTTTCTTCATATGTCAGTCCTACCATCCCGGGAATTAGTCTGGTGAACCTTCGCGGCACTCCCTCAATAGCAAGCATGTCCTTCCTCAGATTAGGAGACCAAAACTGTAGACAATACTAAAGGACCGAGATGAGGAGAAACTTTTTCACCCAGAGAATGGTGAACCTGTGGAATTCTCTACCACAGAAAGTTGTGGAGTCCAGTTCGTTGGATATATTCAAGAGGGGGTTAGATGTGGCCCTTATGGCTAAGGGGATCAGGGGGTATGGAGAGCAAGCAGGAGTGGGATACTGAAGTTGCATGATCAGCTATGATCATATTGAATGGCGGTGCAAGCTCGAAGGGCCGAATGGCCTGCTCCTGCACCTATTTTCTATGTTTCTAGGCTACTAACAATATTCCAACAGTGGATAGTCAAGGGGCTATAGTGGGGGAGGAAATTAACACAATCACAATCACTAAGGAGGTGGTACTCAGTAAGATATTGGGACTAAAGGTAGATAAATCCCCTGGACCTGATGGCTTGCATCCTAGGATCTTGAGAGAAGTAGCGGCAGGGATTGTGGATGCATTGGTTGTAATTTACCAAAATTCCCTGAATTCTGGGGAGGTCCCAGCCGATTGGAAAACTGCAAATGTGACACCCCTATTTAAAAAAGGAGGCAGACAAAAAGCAGGAAACCATAGACCAGTTAGCCTAACATCTGTGGTTGGGGAAATGTTGGAGTCCATTATTAAAGAAGCAGTGGCAGGACATTTGGAAAAGCAAAATTCGGTCAGGCATTATTTTTGGAGTAAGTAGCTTTTTTTGGAGTAACTTAAAAATCACAAGTTTCCCCATTTAACTTGCTCCCATGTAAGTCAATTCGTTAGGTTTTTTTCTAGTTTAGGCCCTGTGCAACTGCAGTAAGACCTCCTTGCGTCGATACACAAATCCTCTCACTATGAAGGCCAGCATGCCATTTGCTTTCTTTACTGCCTGCTGTACCTGCATGCCTACCTTCAGTGACTGATGTACCATGACACTCTGGTCCCTTTGCACCTCCCCTTTTACTAATCTGTCACCATTCAGATAGTAATCTGCCTTCCTGTTTTTGCCACCAAAGTGGATAATCTCACAATTATCTACATTATACTGCATCTGCCATGCATTTGCCCATTCACCTAATCTGTCCAAGTCACCCTGCAGCCTCTTAGCATCCTCCTCATAGCTCACACTGCCACCCAGCTTAGTGTCATCTGCAAACTTGGAGATATTACATTCAATTCCTTCGTCTAAATCATTATCATCATCATCATAGGCAGTGCCTCGGAATCGAGGAAGACTTGCTTCCACTTTTAGCATGAGTTCTTAGGTGGCTGTATAGTCCAATACGATAACCACAGTCTCTGTCACAGATGGGACAGATAGTCGTTGAAGGAAAGGGTGGGCAAGGAGCCTGGTTTGCTGCATGCTCCTTCCGCTGCCTGCGCTTGATTTGTGCATGTTCTCGGCGACGATACTCGAGGAGCTCAGCGCCCTCCCTAATGCACTTCCTCCACTTAGGGCTGTCTATGGCTAGGGACTCCCAGGTGTCAGTAGGGATGTCGCACTTTATCAGGAAGGCTTTGAGGGTGTCCTTGTAACGTTTCCTCTGCCTGCATTTGGCTCATTTGCCGTGGACAAGTTCCGAGTAGAGCGTTTGCTTTTGGAGTCTCGTGTCTGGCATGCGAACTACGTGGCCTGCCCAGCGGAGCTGATCAAGTGTGGTCAATGCTTCAATGCTGGGGATGTTGGCCTGGACGAGGACGCTAACGTTTGAGCATCTGTCCTCCCAGGGAATTTGCAGGATCTTGCGGAGACATTGCTGGTGGTATTTCTCCAGCGACTTGAGGTGTCTACTGTACATGGTCCACGTCTCTGAGCCATACAGGAGAGCGGGTATTACTACACTCCTGCACACCATGAGCTTGGTGGCGTATTTGAGGGCTTGGTCTTCAAAGACTCTTTTTCTCAGGCAGCCAAAGGCTGCGCTGGTAAACTGGAGGTGGTGTTGAATCTCGTCGTTAATGCCTGCTCTTGTTGATAAGAAGCTTCCGTGGTATGGGAAATGGTCCACTTTGTATAGGGCCGCGTCGTGGATCTTGATGAGTTGGGGGGGGGGGGGGGGGGGGGCGGGTAAAGTGCTGTGTGGCGAGGACAGGCTGGTGGAGGACATTTATCTTACGGATGTTTAGCGTAAGGCCCATGCTTTCGTACGCCTCAGTAAATACGTTAACTATGACTTGGAGTTCAGCCTCTGTATGTGCGTGGTCGCAGGCATTGTCCGCGTACTGTAGCTCGACGACAGACGTTGGGGTGGTCTTGGACCTGGCCTGGAGTCGACTAAGGTTGAATAGGTTCCCACTGGTTCTATAGTTTAGTTCCACTCCGGTGAGGAGCTGGTTGACTGCGAGGTGGAGCATGGCAGCGAGGAACATTGAGAAAAATGTTAGGGCGATGACACAGCCTGTTTCACTCCGGTCCGGACGTGGATTGCGTCTGTAATGGATCCATTGGTAAGGATCACGGCCTGCATGTTGTCGTGGTGCAGGCAGAGAATGGTGACGAACTTTTGGGGACATCCGAAACGGAGGACGACGCTCCATAGACTCTCACGGTTGACAGTGTCAAAAGCTTTTGTAAGGTCGAAGAAGGCCATGTACAAGGACTGGCGCTGCTCCCTGCATTTTTCCTGCAGCTGTTGCACTTTAAAAATCATGTCTGTTGTGTCCCGGAGGGGACGAAATCCGCACTGTCAATCTGAGAGGAGCTCCTCAGCCACAGGGAGAAGACGGTTGAGGAAGACTCTAGCGACGACTTTCCCAGTGGCTGATAGCAGGGAGATTCCTCTGTAGTTGCCGCTGTCGGACTTGTCCCTTTTTTAAAAGATGGTCACGATCATTGTATCTCTGAGATCTCCCGGCATGCTCTCCTCCCTCCAGATGAGAAAGAAGATATTATGTATGAAGAAAGAGTCTGTGAGCTCAAAGTAAAGTGTGACCTTAGTCTTTTATTGCAGGTCTCCAGAGTGCCTCTCCAGCCTGTCAGGTCTCCTTAAATACCTGTGCTCCCAAGGGATTGTGGGATCCCTTGGGACTCCAGGGGATGAGCTCTCTGGTGGCTGTACAATGTAAATACAAGTTTACATATACAACAACACTTCCCCCCGCCCGCCCTGCAAAAGTCAACAGTGTAACTATTTACAGGATGAGTCGATCTGGGGCCTTTCTTTCCCTGGTTGATCGTCTCGGTGCAAATGTTGGTTTTGGTAAATCGTCTGTTGAGCCCTCGCTGGGCTGCTGTGCAGCTGGCCTTGCTGGACTGCCTGGTGTGGTGAGTCCTGCTGGGTTGCTGTGGATGATGGGTTCTGCTTCGTGGCCAACCGTGGTGTCGGTTGCCACTGGTGTGTATGTTGGAGGGTCAAAGAAGGTGGTGTCCAAAGTGGGTTGCTCAGTATAGTCCGTGAATCTGAGTTTGATTTGGTCCAAGTGTTTCCGGTGAATGAGTCCATTTGAAAGTTTGACCCGAAACACCCTGCTCCCCTCTTTAGTCACAACGGTGCCGGGAAGCCACTTGGGACATTGTCCATAATTCAATACAAATACAGAATCATTGATTTCAATTTCGCGTGACACATTTGCGCTATCATGATATGTACTTTGTTGAAGCCGCATGATCTCTATCTGTTCATGTAGGGTGAACTAACGAGAGCCTTGTCTTAAGTGCCCTTTTCATGAGCAGTTCAGCAGATGGAATCCCAGTGAGTGAGTGGGGTCTCGTGCGGTAGCTAAGCAGGATAGGCGAGTCTGCAGTGAGCCTTCAGTTACCCTCTTCAAGCCCTGCTTGATAGTTTGCACAGGTCTCTCTGTCTGACCATTGGATGCTGGTTTGAACGGGGCAGATATAATATGTTTGATCCGTTACGTGTCATGAATTCTTTGAACTTGGCACTGGTAAAACATGGCCTGTTGTCGCTCACAAGGACATCAGGTAGTCCGTCCGTGGCAAACATGGCCCGCAGGCTTTCAGTGGTGGCAGCGGACATGCTTACCGACATTATCTCACATTCAATCCATTTGGAGTACACATCTACAACCACAAGGAACATTTTACCCAAAAACGGGCCTGCATAGTCGATATGGACCCTGGACCACGGTTTGGAGGGCCAAGACCATAAATTTAGTGGCGCCTCCCTGGGTGCATTGCTTAACTGCGAGCATGTGTTACATCTGTGCATGCAGGGCTCTAAGTCTGCATCGATACCGGGCCACCACACGTGGGATCTGGCTATCATTATTATGATGCCTGGGTGAGTACTATGGAGGTCACTGATGAAGATGTCTCTGCCTTTCTTGGGGACCACTACCCGATTGTCCCACAGAAGGCAGTCTGCCTGTATCGACATTTCATCTTTGCGCTGCTGGTACAGCTTTATCTCTTCCTGCATTTCTAATAGGACACTGGACCAGCTCCCGTAAAGCACACAATTTTTTACTAGGGACAGTAAGGGGTCCTGGCTCGTCCAGGTTCTAAACTGTCAGGCCATGACAGATGATTGCTCACTCTCGAATGCTTCCATAACCATAAATAAATTTGTGGGCTGTGCCATTTCCACCCCCGTGGTGGGCAATGGCAGCCTACTGAGAGCATCAGCACAGTTTTCTGTGCCTGGCCTGTGGCCGATGGTGTAGTTGTATGCGGACAACGTGTGCGCCCATCTCTGGATGTGGGCCGCTGCATTCGTATTTATCCCCATATTCTCGGAAAACAGGGATATTACTGGCTTATGGTCAGTTTCCAATTCAAATTTTTGCCCAAACAGATATTGATGCATTTTCTTTAGTCCATAGACTCATGCTAATGCTTCTTTTTCAATCATGCTGTAGGCTCTCTCAACCTTAGACAGATTTCTGGATTCATAAGCAACTGGTTGCAATTTCCTAGTCATTAGCTTGCTGCAATACACACCCGATGCCGCATCACATGCTAGTAACAAACGCTTACATGGATCATACAACACAAGCAATTTGTTTCAGCATAGCAATTTTTTCACTTTTACAAAGGCATTTTCTTGGCTTTTGCCTCATACCCATTCATCTCCTTTACTCAGTAAGGTGTGCAGTGGTTTTAACAGTGTGCTGAGACCTGGTAAGAAGTTACCAAAGTAGTTCAGGAGTCCTAGAAACGACCACTGCTCCGTCACGTTCTGTGGTCTCGGTGTGTTCTTGATTGCCTCCATCTTCGAATCGGTGGGCCTGATGCCGTCCGCCGCGATTCTCCTCCCCAGGAACTCCACTTCAGGCGCCAGGAAAACGCACTTCGAGCCCTACGTGGTTGAGTCAACTAAGAACTTCCTCCATGTTCTGCAGATGCTCGACTGTGTCCCGATCTATAACCAAGATGTCATCCTGGAAGACCACCGTGCACGGGACCGACTTCAGTAAGCTTTCCATGTTTCTCTGGAATATCGCCGTGGCTGACCGAATTCCAAATGGGCACCTGTTATAAATGAAGAGACCTTTGTGTGTGTTGATGCAGGTGAGGCCCTTTGATGATTCCTCCAACTCTTGCGTCATGTAGGCCGAGGTCAAGTCCAGCTTCGTGAATGTCTTTCCTCCTGGCAACATAGCAAAAAGGTCGTCAGCCTTTGGTAGTGGGTATTGATCCTACAGGGAGAAGCGATTGATAGTTACTTTGTAATCACCACAGATTCTGATGGTGCCGTTTCCCTTGAGGACTGGGACGGTAGGACTGCCCCACTATTTGAATTCGATCGGTGAAATGATGCCCTCTCATTGCAGCCGGTCTAGCTCAATCTCTACACTTTCTCTCATCATGTACGGTACTGCTGTTGCCTTGTGATGGATGGGTTGCGCCCCCGGAATTAGATGGATCTGCACTTTTGCTCCTTGGAACTTCCCTATGCCTGGTTCGAACAGTGAAGGAAACTTGTTTAAGACCTGGGCACACGAAGTGTCGTCAGCGGATGAGAGTGCTCGGACATCGTCCCAGTTCCAGCGTATCTTTCCCAGCCAACTCCGGCTGAGCAGCGTGGGACCATCGCCCGGTACCACCCAGAGTGGTAGCTTGTGCACCGCTCCATCGTAGTAGACCTTTACAGTAGACTGCCGATTACGGGAATCAGTTCCTTTGTGTAAGTTCTCAGTTTCGTGCGAATGGGAGTCAAGACTGGCCTTGAGGCCTTTCTGCACCACAATTTATCAAAAGTCTTTTTGCTCATAATGGACTGGCTTGCGCCCATGTTCAGCTCCATTGAAACTGGGAGTACATTTAATTCAACCTTGAGCATTATCGGGGGACACTTCGTGATAAATGCTGTTGATGCTGCTCCTGCTCCTTTTCCTCCTCCTCCTCCTCCTCCTCAGGTGGTGCTGCTATGCCTGGTGACAAAGGCTGTGTCCTCATGATGGCGAGGTTGTGCAGCATGCAGATGACAACAAATAGGGACACCCATTCAGGTGAGTACTGGAGGACTCCTCCGGAGTGGTCAAGGCAGCAGAACTGTTGCTTCAGCACTCCGATGGTCTGTTCAATGATGTTCCTGGTGGCAGCGGGGCTCGCATTGTATGAGTGCTGGGTAAGAGTGGTGGGGTTGCGTATACCTCTGCCTCCTTGGTCTGAGGCTCTGGTTCGTTGTGATCCTCCGTGGATCTGGCCTCCTCTGCAACATGGTGGTTTGCAGGATGAATGGGGTTTGTAGCTCGCCTGCACATACATTGGAGGTGTCCCATTGTTCCACAGCCCTTGCAAACGTACCCTTTGAAGCGGCATGAATAGAAACAATGATCACCCCCGCAGCGCCAGCAAGGTGTTAATGGCCTTGCGTTCATCACCCTTGATGGTGAACTCAGACATCTGTGGGCGTGCAGCTGCAGGCATGTGGGGCCTGCCCTGTACATTACAATTTGAAAACAACATCATCTCGTGTGCTGAGAGATTTGATTAGTATTGTCACTGGTGGCCATGAACGCCTGGGCTATCACTAAGGCTTTACTCAAGGTTGGGGTCTCTACAATCAAAAATTTGCCAAGTATCATTTCATGGCCAATGCCAAGTACGAAGAAGTCTCTGAGCATGTGCTCCAAATGTCCTTCAAATTTGCAATGTCCTGCAAGGCATCTTAGCTCGGTGACATAACTCGCCACTTCCTGGCCTTCAGACCTTTTGGAGGTGTCGAACTGGTACCTCACCATCAGAACGCTTTCCTTCGGGTTCAGATGCTCCCGGACCAGTGTGCACAAATCATCATACAATCTCTCTGTGGGTTTCGCTGGAGCAAGCAGATTTTTCATGAGGCCATACACTGGTGCCCCGCAGATGGTGAGGAGAAATGCCCTTCGTTTGGCAGCGTTTACTTCTCCTTCCAGCTCGTTGGCCACAAAATATCGGTTGAGTCGCTCCACGAAGTTTCCCAATCATCTTCCTCTGAGAATTTCTCCAGGATGCCCACTGTTCTCTGCATTGTTGGGTTCATTATCTGTATCTTGTCGCCAGTTGTTATGTATGAAGAAAGAGTCTGACTGGATACTGTGAGCTCAAAGTAAAGTGTGACCGTAGTCTTTTATTGCAGGTCTCCAGAGTGCCTCTCCAGGCTGTGAAGCCTCCTTAAGTACCTGTGTTCCCAAGGGATTGTGGGATCCCTTGATATGCCAGGGGATGAGCCCTCTGGTGGCTGTACAAGGTATATACAAGTTTACAAATACAACAGATGACATGACCACAATGCTACCGTACCCCTTAGTTAGAGCTAGGGAATGTAGGTTTTGACAGGAACTGAAAATAATGGCCTTGATCTTCGTGATATTCAACTCAGGGAAAATTTTGACTTATTTACAGCTTGTTGTCAGACAGATAGAGTGGCCACAGAGATATTTGTGGGGCTAAAGTAGTGAATGGTGTCACCCAAGGGCAGCATGTAGATGAGGAAGAGGAGAACGCTCGGGATAGATGTTTGGAGAATTCCAGAGATGAGAGTGTGGGGCGGGAAAAGAATCCACTGCTGGAGAAGTACTGGCTGTGTTTGTTTGCACAATTAGAAATGGAATCACACAAGAGCAGTCCCAGCGAGCTCAATAAGAGGACAGGTTACAGAGGAGAATGGCATGAACAATTATATCAAATGCTGCAGAGAGCCCGGGGAAGAAAAAGAGTGATAGTGCATCACAGTCACTGAAGGTTTCAGTTGTGACTTTGACCAGTCTTAGTGTTATGAGCAGGATAGATGCTGGAGAGCATTGGGATAAAATGTTCAAGATCCATAAGAGATAAAAGGGTGATTAGAGGTGGCATGAGAGTCGGAGAAGATAGGTGGGTCACAGCTGGGCTTTTTGAAGATGAGGGTGGGGTGGTTGATGATGGTACTTTAGAAAGGCAGAAAGATGGTAGCCAAGAGGGGTAGTTCAGTGGGTAAGGATCAAGGGTGCAGGAGGTAAGTTTTTTGAAAGACATAAGTTTGGGGAGGATGAGGGGGGTTATTTATTCCAGCGATGACTGGTAAAAGATTTGCTGAGGATTACAGTTTTAACTCTTGTTATGTTTCTAAATCATAGGATCACCCGATCATTCAAGAGTTCTAGTCACTGATTCAGTGAATGCATCTTTGATCATAAAATATTGAAAGTTGCTTGGCTTCCTGACAGAATTTAATCTAAGTATGTCAGTCTGGATTATTTTTGTGGTTGCAGCAGTTTAGCAGATTTGACACAGATTTGGGGTGGGGTGCGAGGGCTGGGGATGGGGGGGGGGGGGGGGGCGGGGAAGAGCATGTTTTGTGGTCCCGTATGTTGTTTTTTACAGTGACCCTTTATATCCAATGGGAAGGATCATCACTGATTCAATTGAAAACCAACAAAACTGATAATTAGCGTTTCTAATTTTGAGGTGAAACCCTAACTTAATCTCTATCTACCCAGCCCTCATGACCATTGGAAAAAATATTGAAATCAGTGTATAGTCACGATCATGAGAGAGGGGGAATGAATGCATGCTTTATGTTTTCTGACCCTCACCAACTTTATTTCACAGTCTGTATTACCAGGCAGACAAACTTCCACAGAATTGAAACTCCCTGCATTTCCATTCATAGAAATTTACAACATGGAAGGAGGCCATTTCGGCCCGTCGCGTCCACACAGTGTCATTCCTTTACCCTTGTTCAGTGTTCGCCTCCCCATACTGTATGTTGTGAAGCTAATATTTAGGATTCTGGTTTTCACTCAATTTTGCTTTCATCCGACTTTGAAATCACAGATAAGGGGCTCAATTTTCCCCAATGACATTTTTTTGCGTGTTTGAAGAGTTACAGTGTTTTTTTGTACCCGACGATGCCAAAAAAAAAAGTTCAAGTTTCCCGTTCTAATTTTTGAAATTGGCGCTGCACATCCTGTCCTTTAGCTTTGGTGCAGTGAAGCCTAAGGTCGGCGCCGAAAAAAGGCCTTCCCTTCTGTGCATGCACGGAAAAAAAAATGACATTTTCTACGTGACTAGTATGGGCGCGCATGCCCAGTACACCTCTCGGTCTGTATTCAGCCATTTTTTCTTCTGAGTGGAAAAAATCAGAGCTGCAATATGCAACGTGGCTCAAGGACCAAGAATTTCTCACAGAACAAAGTGGAGGCACTTGTTACTGTAATTGAGGCCAGATGACATGAGCTGGACAGCAGCAGAGGTCAAATAAAAGTTTCACCAAAAGAAATGAAGAAACGCTGGAACAACTTGCAGAAGATTACTGTGCAATGGTGACCACCCCAAGGTCCGGAGGCCAGTGCAAAAAGAAGTGGCAGGACCTTGATCAAGCAGTTGGTGTGAGTAATATTTACATTCATTGGAATTTTAATTGTAAATGTGACTATCTTTATGTCCCACCCAGCAGAAAGACACCTTCTCTAAAAAGTTATAATTTAATCTTTGCAGAGGAAGGTGGCCCACAACAAAAGGGAAAGAACTATAACAGGAGGAGATCTGGCATAGCTGCACCACTGACACCCGTGGAAGATAAGGTTGCCGCTTTGATGGGCCCTGCCTGGTGAAAAGCAACCACCACTGCACGAGCTGGGCCCACACTCGAGGGAGAGGGTAAGTCCTGCAAATGCCATAGTTTGGCTTTGCGAAATGTTAAGTACTGCGCAGGCTAGCCATGCTTCGGTTCATGGGGATGTTTCCATCAGCTACGCTTCGGTTGATGCAATGTGCTATCATTCATCGTGGTCCTTCAAATGAGCCTGCAGCCTGTGCTGTGTGAGTCTACTTATGCCACCCACCCTGCCCCCTCCTCTGCTGCTAACCATTTGTCTGTTCTGTTATATTTTGCAGAACTTGAGGCCAACCCTGACGAGACTGAAGCCGATGCAGAAGAAGATTCAGACACGGACGAGCCTGAAGAGAACATCTTCTAATCCGACCTTCCAGACCAAGAGCATGGGGGTGAGGGAGAGGATGAAGCCCCCACTGTTGTACTCACTCTGGAGGAGGTGCTGGTGCCGCCCATTGAGGTGCTAGCCCCTTTCCTGAGTGGTGCGAGTGTTGGGACATTTCATGGTTTCATACAGTCCAAGGCTGCGGGTCCCAGTGGGTTGGGGGTGCTGCGACCCACACCCAGGATGAGGAGGAGAAGGAGAGCTCGACAACACTCTCCTGAGGTGCAGGATCTAACAGATGTGGTTCAGATGATGGCAATGAGTGGGGAGAGCATTGATCTTACGGTGTGGTGGATGATGAGGTATCGGAACTGTCGGGAGAAGCAACAACACTCTCATGAGAAATGGGAACACTGTCCGGGCTCATTAGCGATGGAATGTCACAGGTAGCTGATACAATGTTGATGCATATGAGGGAGGGAATGTCGCAGGTAGTTGAGACACTGTTGGTGAACATTAGGGAGGGAATGTCGCAGGTAGCTGCTGCAATAAGGGAACACACCCAGACCCCGCGGCCATTAATGGAATCAACTGCCACTTCCTCTCCAATCCCCAGAACAACCTCTGAAGAGGCCCAAGCCAGGCCTTCCACATTACCGCCTGCCCACAGCCCCCAACAAAAGCGCATATTACCCAAGATGCTGGAAAGAATAACTTTGGTATCAATCCGAGAAATGCTGTGCCACTGCCAGCAGGCAGGGGTGGAGTCACCAAGACCAAGCGCAGCGAGCGGTCTTAGAATGTGGAGGAGAGATGGGTGCAGCCTTTGTTTGCTGCTGTTGTTGTTATTATTATTGTTACTGTTCCCAAATTAAAAGTTTTTTGTAAGTGATGTAAATTTACAAGTTTAAAAGTTTGTAAGTGATCTTAACTGAATAGTTTAAAGTTTGATGCAAGAATATTTTTATTAAAGTTATGTTAAGTACAAACAACTGTTAAAATTTTGAATAAAATATATTTTAAATTATAACTGAATCATTTACATTTTTGTTTCATTATTAGCACAACTTTTTGAACTAAAGAATCATTTACATTATTTGTTCCATTATTAATACAACACAACATTACAGAACAGGTCCAAACAGTAAACATGCTCCATTTGGAATAGTTGCCGCTGAGCCTTCAGGCAGCAAAGCGTTCACAGATGAGCTTCTGGCACAAGGCTCGAGCAATCACTAAAGGGGCACACCGGCCCGCCCTCTTCTGTCGTCATGCTCTGGGTTCAGGTGGTTGCATGGTTTCCTCGTCCTCCTCCTCATTATCATCTGCATCTTCCTCCTCATCATCAGCCACTCTCACCTCAGGTGGGTCTTCTACTACCAGCTGCTGCTGCCTCATGATGGCTAAGTTGTGCAGCATGCAGCAAACAACAGTGAACTGACCAACAATCTCAGGGGAGTATTGCAAGTAGCCTCCGGAATGGTCCAGGCATTAGAAACGCTGCTTCAAGATGCCAATGGTCCTCTCTATGATGCTGCGAATCGCAATGTGTGACATGTTGTATTCCCGCTCAGCTTCCATCCGGGTTACACGTAGCGGGGTCATGAGCCAGGTGGCGAGGCCGTACCCTTTGACACCAACAGCCAGTTCTGCCCTTCTGGCTGCTGCTGAAACATGGCAGATATAGAGCTCTCATGGAGGATGAAAACATCATGGGTGCTGCCTGGGTATCTCGCATCAACTGCCACGATGCAATGCACGTCGTCACAGACGAGCTGCACATTCATCGAGTGGAAGCCTTTTTTGTTCCTGTACATCTCGGAATCCTCCAAGGATACTCGCAAGGTGATGTGGGTACAATCAATGCAGCCCTGTACCTTGGGGAAGCCAGCAATCCTGGAGAAGCCCACATCCCTGTCACATATTGCTTGGGCGGTCATGGGGAATTTTATGTATTCATTCCTCCGGGCATATAGTGCAGCAGTCACCTGCCGAATGCAGATATGTGTTGCATGTTGAGAGATGGCGCACACATCCCCAGTTGTGGCCTGGAATAATCCGGATGCATAAAATGAAAGTGCAGCTGTAGCCTTTACTTCAACTGACAAAGCAGTCCTCCTGGCGCTTCTAGGGTGCATGTCTGCTTTTATTAACACACAGATCTCGTTTGCAACTTTTTTGTGGAAACGCAACCTTCTCACACAGTCTGCATCTCTCAGGTGCAGGTACGAATGCCTGTCTCGATATATCCGATGTGCCTCCTGCCCATTGTCCTACGTGCTCTCAGGTTCCTCAGGTGATGCTGTCTAATCAATCTTCTCCTCCGCAGCACCATCATGCAGAAGGCTTGCACGATGAATGGCATTGTTAATATTGCCCCCATAATTAAATTGTAGCTTTGCAACTACCTCAAAACAGTAGGACAAAGCACTCCCACCTCTTCGTCCCTCTCTCTCACCAAGGTAGATGCCCTAGTATGGACCACACCTTGGTCTGCGCATGTGCAATAGGCTTGCTTAAAACGGGAAGCTGGGCATTCAATGAAGACATTTGAGTCAACAAAGTGTAATGCAATTCTTGAATTTTTGATTTTTTTTTAATGTACCACCCCACTACCGAACCTCTCTTCACCGGACTTGAGGGACGGAGCGTTGGCCGGCAGAATCGCTCCCTCGCCCAGACACAGGGGCTCAGGGCTCAGCTTCCACGCCTCCCACCGCCGCCCCCCCAGGCTTCTTTTGATGCCGAGCCCATGTCTGGGCGAGGGAGCAATTCTGCCGGCTGACGCTCTGACCCTCGTACCTGGTGAGGAGCGGTTTTGTGGTGGGGTGGTACTTTGAAAAAAATCAAAAATTCAAGAATTGCATTACACTTCCAATTGTTTCCTTTTGACTTTCAAAAAATTAAGCTTTTTGATGCATATTCTCTACCCTCTTCACTCCCTTCAAAATTTTGGCTAAAAACAATGGCGCCGATTTTGTAATGTGTGCTGATGTTTGTTAAGTGCCCAGAAGGTTTTTTGGGAGTGATCACATACACCGTCGTAGAAAAGATGTAATTTTGTCAAACTTGCTTAAATGTCAAAAACTGGCGGAGACATCAGGTTATGTATGCAATGACGCAAGAAAATCGTAGCCTAAAAAAATCGTACCGAAGTGAATTACGCTGGCGCAGAAGCTTTGGGGAAATCTGGAGATTTTAATTTACTCCAAAAAAAATGGTGCACGCCAAAAAAACGGCGCAGATAATTGGGGAAAATTTAGCAGAAATTTAGCAGAAATTAAACAGTTGAAAAGTGTAAACTGTACATATTAAGAAATGGGGAAGGATATTGTGAAAATCACTCACTTGGGAGCGCTGGAGCGATTTCTGCATCCTGTCTACCTTTAGCCAACCTGCTGAGGCAACCTATCCATCACTGCTCACTTTTCTCCATCCATCACAGGGATGCAGATGATCCTTATTGTCAGCTACGCAGCAGGAATTGCTGGGTTAACCGTGAGTGCAGCTTCACCTGAAGGTTTCTCTGCAGTGATACACCCATTTTAGCTCAAATCCAAGTAGCCCACTTCACACAGGCAAACAAGTAAAAAGCATTTTGAACTTTTACTGCAAATGAATTCTCTTTCCAAATATGATTTCCAAATTATTACTCCGATAAGTATTCAAAAATAATGTTGAGATGCAGAAAGTACAAAAATGTTTGTGTGCTTTGCTACTTTTCTGAATTGTATTTTATTTATGTTGGGATAATTCATTCTTGAATGAACTTTTCTCACAGGTTTCTAGGTTTATAAGATCAAGGAGCAACATCAGTGACATAATTGTAAATGATTGCGCAATTAGCTAGATAAATCCCACAAAGCTTTTTGAAGAGGAATAACTTTTAACATTTTCATAATGCTATTTAGATCTCATTCAGATTGAGTGTTATTTACCCACTGTTTATTTTTGAATTCAGGTGATTGGTGACCATGGATGGACAAGTTGGCCAACTGTCCCACCTGGTTTATATGTTTCAATAGAGATGAATCTGTCCGATTGCCTGAAGTCATGTCCAGAATATTCTGGGCAATCTCCCCCCTGACTGTTTTTGAGGTGTTTGAAGATTTTGAGGGGCTACTGCATTTAATAATGTAGACCTTTTACATTTTTCATACTAGCTCTGCAATTTCCCATGGATGACATTTTTTATCCAACTAGCTGTATCGCAAGCCTGTGTTACTTACTGGGTTCCAAATCTATCCTACATCTCATCCTCATCTGCCATTGTGTTGATAACTTGATGGACACCTGCAGTTATTGAAAATGATGTCTGAGAATTTTTTGTGGATATCGAGGGACAATTGGCATATGCATCATATGTATGGATTATTGATAACTTGCAGGATAAGACTGAATTCCATGAATAATTGCTAGATTATGGACTACAAAATATTACAAAATACAATTAGGGACACCTCAGAATAGATTAATGTGCATTAGGTACATCTTCTAATATATTATTTAGTAGACATTTTGTATCTCAGTGAAATATGTTTGCATGCAATATATAAGTTAAATTTTAAATTAATGTAGACCTTGAAAATAAATGACTTTTGTATCAATAGATTTTTCCTCTTTATTCATTGGATGGCCTCTAAGGTTTTTTTATTTTTGGAGAACACTTTTTATGGTATAAATATTCCTTGCACTGCCAATCATTGCATCATTTTGTAGGACATTTTCAATCTTATGGCCCTTGGAATTTAGATATTTGATGATAAATGTCAGCAACTAGGTCAATGGAAATCTTATGGGAGATCCCAATGGCAATGTGGTTGAGATAGAAGTTGATGTCTAAGATTAATAGAGCTTATCGCTTATGGATGGTGACTTACGTTACAGAAATCTGTATATGTATGTGTGAAATCAGTGTGAATAACAATCTACAATATTCGTGTGGCAATGTTGTGCTGGGAGCTCCCTGTAATAGAGCTTTAAAGGATTTAGAAATTAAACTTAACTCAAACTTGCGTGTCCATGTGATTCTTGTGTTTCTGTTATGAAAGTTTTCAGTTTTGATTCCTCTTGTTGAATGTTTTTCATTTTTCGCTCAAGTATAATGCATTTAGCTGCAACTCAGGCTTGTCTTTATTAAAGACCACCACTGCATAGCACTTCAGTTTAGGGAGGAGAGAAAATTGGCTGGGTGCCTGATTGAGCTGCTCAGCACAGATGATGGCCTCTCAGCACATCACGTGAATCTCTTTTCCCTTCCTCCCCCTAGGGACAGTATGTTATCGTGGTGGATCAATGACAAGGAAAAATAAGACAAAATAGCATGCCATCATAAGATAGAACCATATCCTCAAACTAGCAAACGCTCAGATACCGGATTTTCCATTGCATGGTCATCATTAACTGTTTCTATGTCAATGATCTTAGTTAAAGCCAAATGTGAAGCATGTAAAAAATTATATAGCCATTATAAAACTTGCAATGCTTCAACAAAGAGGAGAAATTTGCCATGGGAGCAAAAATGGAGGGGTTTCAATGTAAGCGTAAATACTCTCTCTGCCCACCTTTAGCTCATTTGCCGTGAAGGAGTTCCGAGTAGAGTGCTTGCTTTGGGAGTCTCGTGTCTGGCATGCGAACTATGGGGTCTGCCCAGCGGAGCTGATCAAGTGTGGTCAGTGCTTCAATGCTGGGAATGTTGGCCTGGTCGAGGACGCTGATTGGTGCATCTGTCCTCCTAGGGGATTTGTCAGATCTTGCAGAGACATCGTTGGTGGTATTTCTCCAGCGACTTGAGGTGTCTACTGTACATGTCTCTGAGGCATACAGGAGGGCAGGTATTACTACAGCCATGTAGACCATGAGGTCACAAGAACACTCTCAAAGCCTTCCTGATAAAGTGCAACATCCCCACCGACATCTGGGAGTCCCTGGCCAAAGACCATCCTAAGTGGAGGAAGTGCATTCGGGAGGGCGCTGAGCACCTCAAGCCTCATCGCCGAGAGCATGCAGAAATCAAGCGCAGGCAGCGGAAAGAGCGTGCAGCAAATCTGTCTCACCCTTCCTTACCCTCAACGACTATCTGTCCTACCTGTGTCAGGGACTGTGGCTCTTGTATTAGACTGTTCAGCCACCTAAGGACTCATTTTAAGAGTGGTAGCAAGTCTTCCTCGATTCCGAGGGATTGCTTATGATGATGATGAAACTGTCTCAAAACCACTGACAAAATTAACTCAAGCTTCAGAAGTCCAACGCATGGGAACTGAAACATAACATAACATGCAAATGTTAAAACTGCTCTTTGTAACTTAAATTGGAGGTAGATTCTTCAAAGTTGGCAAGATGCAGCACACAACTTGTAAATAGCACCTTTAACATCACACAGTGCTTCCTTGAGGAGAAACTGAAGCTGGCAATAATGTAAGAGTTGAGAGATGACCAGAAACAGGGTTGAATTGATAGATTTTCAGCAGACCTCTAAAGGTGGGAGGGAAGTTGCAAGGTAGAGGGCTCCGGGAAGGAGTTAGAGAGTACGGCCGAGACAACCGAAGGCTCTGTCAATAACTGAGTGAGAGGAGGAGCCTTCAGCTATATGGGCCCTAAGCTCTGGAATTCCATCTCGAAACCTCTCTGCCTCTCTCTCTTCTCCTTTAAGACGCCATATAAAAACTACTTTTTTGACGAAGTATTTGGTCATCTGTCCCAATATCTCCTTATGTGGCTCAGTGTCAGATAATGCACCTGTGATGTGCCTTGGGACACTTTACTACGTTAAAGGCACTATATGAATGCAAGTTGTTGTTGTTGAGAAAGGGATGCGTAGGAGGCCAGAGTCAGAGAATTGAAAGGCACGGTTATGCTGAAGGCGGCTTTAGAGATAGGGTAGGGTGAGGACTTGGAGGATGAACTTCTTCATGAGAATTTTGAAGTTGATGTACTGAGGGATAAGGTGCAGTTGGTGGGGTTTTGAAAAAGTTGGAGTTTGTGTAGGGTGCAGCTTGGCATTGCAGAAGTTCAGTCTTAAGGTAATGAAAGTATGGTAAAGGTTCGCTGGAAATGGAGGGGGAGTAAATAAGCTTAGGTTGAGTGTTTTTGTGGAGGTGGTAGTAAATGGTCTTGGCAAAAGTATGATGGTTTTGATGGAGTCTGAATAATAACACACAACTTCTTTCAGAAGCACATCTTCACTTGAATATTCTATCTCCAAAACAAAATGGTAGATTTGAGTATAAATGGGGAAATGTTGCCCATATCCACATAAATTCCTGGGACTTGGTTCAGTTGGATGTACTGATGAATAGAAGCTGCTTCCAAATTAATAGTTGTAAAACTGTATTATAAGTTGCATTTGGAAGTGTTTTACAATTTTTTTGGTTCACAAATATGTGGCACAAGGATGTAAATGGCCTCAGTGTGCTGTTGTGCCACTGATGCGTATGTCACTTGTTTGTCTTTCCTCCCCAAACCATTTTTTTTCCAAATTACTATTTGGCATCTATTTATTAGATAATCCTTTTGGGCAATATTTGCATGTACCAAGCAGTACTGCAATGTGGATGCTTCCCTTTGATTCCTTAAGCTCATCCCTGATCTCAGCCAATCCATGTGCACGACAACTCTAGAGGGATCAAAGAAAGGGAGCAATCTGATGACACTATGTTGTCACGAGGCTTAGAAAAGTTGCAGTTGGATAAATATGTGCCTTCAAATTGTGCCAATATACTTCTTGGATTACGTTTATCACACAAATATATTGTCAGCGGCAGTACGTTGTGCTCTTGTTGATTGGCTTAAAGTGCTGTCTCCACATGCAACATGTTCAGAAGAACAAACTCAATATTATTTACACTCCAAGTTGTTTTTCACAGTTCAAGTGGATGGACAATTTCATATCCATCACGCTGTACTGAAATCCCTGTGCTAACATTAGCATGCCAAATCATTGTTTAGAATTATGGTCCAAAGAATTGCATTGGCACATGACTCAGAGCTTTCTGGTACCTATAAACAGGATTTATCTGATTGTGACTATTTATTCGAAATTCCTCTACATTGATATTAGTTGGGACAGGAGTTTTACAAAAATATTTGTGGCTCTTTCTTTGAATGGGGTGGGGAGGAACATTGATTGTGGCTGTTTGGCACCCAATCCCAGATTGTTGCAGAACTGTGCTAAAAGTCGGAAGTGTTTTGCAATGTTTTGGTTCACGAACATATGGCGCAAGGATGTAAATGGCCTCAATGTATTGTTGTGCCACGGATGCCTCAGAGCTCAGCAACCGATTACCGACATTCTTCTTAAACTGCCCCCAAATGGTGGTTTAGGAAAGGGCGTGCAGTTGTACAAAAGAACCTAAAAAGGAAGATAATTACTTATAAAAGAGAAAGCAATAATGTACACACAGACTACACATCTGTATATTTGATTCTACCTGATATTTTTTCGCCAGCCACTATTGCTATTCACTCACACCTGGTAAGATATAATGAGATCTGACACTGGCATCAACAGCACTCACTCCACATTCCCCCTCAGTCACTCACTCACACTTCACTCCACTCCTGACTTGCCCCACACTCATGCACTCTCAATGACTGTACATACTCTCACTCACCTCTCCCTTCACTTCACTTCAGTGCACTCACTCCTGAAAGCTTCCTGTTGTGGGACCCAGTCAGGTGTTGTTGAGCCGGTGACGTCGCTAACCTTCTCACTCAGTGAGTCCCAACTTCCTAGTTTGTGTTGTGTGTGCGGGGCGGAGGAGGAGGAGCGGCGGCGGCGGCGGCGGCGGCAGCAGCAGCTGTGGGGTTGGGGGCGATGGCTCAGTGAGTGCGCCGACCAGACACCCGGGAGCCGCGCTGCTCGGTGCAGCCTCACCCGCGGCCCGGAGACAGACACGCCGACAGACAGACAGAGGCGAGGCGGGGGGAACCGCACCGAGATGCCGTAACCATGGAGTGCAGACTGAAGTGAGTGGGGAGGCCGGGTCGGCGGGTGGGAGGGGAGCTGGGGACTCTTCCAAAGGGAAAGCACCTGGCGGGGTTGGGCTGGGCCGGGGCCGGGACAGAGCTGCTGCCGTCGTTGAGGAGGATTCGCTTTTGTTGCAGAGCAGAAGCGTTTGTGTCTGTCATTCTGGTGAGGTCTTGAGGCTTCGGGCCTGCACACTCTGCCAAATCAGACTGATAACGGTGAAGTCTGAACCTTTCATGTTAAACCAGGATGTGCTCTAAACATCTGCACTGCCTCACTTACAAAAACAAAAGATTTTCCTCTCAAAGATGTGCAATTTTATCTTGTACCTCATATGCAAATAATTATATTTTGTCCTGTCATTATTTTGTGCATGCAAAATATAAGGATCAGTTTAGGAAAATATTAGTAGCAACATGATTACTGATCACTATCCCTTTCTGTTTGATAAGGTGCCATGTATGTTTTGGCAGTTATATTACAACAGTATACCTGTCTGGTTGGTATTAAGGCCCTGCCTGAACTAGTAAATAAACCTAAGGATAATTTAAACAGTATATGTGCTCACAGTCAAATGAGCAAAACAAAAAATGTGAAAACCCAAAAGCAAAAATACATAGACTTTATTAGCATTAAGAGTTTAAACAGTTATGGAAGTAGTTCTGACATCTTACCCAACATATATTAAGAATCCAGTTATGAATGGCTGCCCAATGCAATGATGTGCTGTGCCACAGAGTGGGAACAAGGTTTGGTGGAAGCGGTTCTCTTAAAACTCTGTTCAGCGATCTCCCAAAAGCAGAGAACATTGGAGAGCAAGCCCAACACTGCTGTTATCACACTTGATGGTACAGATGACACCTCCCTTTAAGTATTTGCTGAATGAAACCTGCCATGTTGCTGTGGAACTTTTCTATCTGGGCAATTCGAACAAAATGTGGGAAGAGATCACCAGTCAATGCAGTTCTGAAATTCTGAAGCACTCAGTGGAAAGATGAATTTTCAGTAAATTTCTGCCTCGTCTGATCTTAAAATGTTGTGGATTTTGAAGTTGTGTTGAAATAACACTAGCTGTTGTTGCTTTGTGGTTTGCAAGAGAAGAGTAGGGTGTTGGTTGCTGTCCTCCATTTCCTGATGCAGTTAGACCTATTTTTCAGTGCCTTATTAGAGGGAGAGTCCTACAGAGCTAAGTACTTTGCACAGTGATGGAAGGGAAAATTAGATGGTAACCATTGCAGGCTGCTCTCATCCATGTCTTGAAATCATATTTTAGAGTGGTGTTTGCAGAACACCAGCGGCTTTCTGGATGACCATTTTGCAGGGGTTATGGCAAATTGTAATGGGCAAAGATTCAATAATTTTAGCAAGAGCAAATTATTTCTGTTTTGAAAGAATTTCAGAAAGAAGAGAAACATGCATCATGCTTAGTCTTTAGAAATGCCTGTGCAAGCTCAGTGGGACCATATTCTGGGAAAACCAGAAACCACTCAGTGAAAGAGTAGTAATAATGGCTTCAATGGTAGCATTTTTAGAGCAGTTTCTGAATAATTTTGACTGTTGCCCTGGCTGAGATCAATTAACTTGGCACAAGCTGAGTACAAGTCTTGGGACTCACTGATCTGTATAACTTAGCGCTATGTCAGGTGGTACCTTTACTCACTGCACATGAAGGTACAGTTGACTATTTTCTAATTATCTTAAAGTTAGTACAAAGGACCATCTGGATTCTTTTTGAAATTGTAAACTAAAAGGTGACTGTTATAATGCAATGCCAATGTGGTATGAGACAACTTCCTTGAGATGGTTTTGCAGCGAAAGCAAAATACTGAATTGATACTGGTCTGCAGTTCTGCTGTTCAGCTTCCATTGCTGCATTGAAGGAACAGCTTCAGAGTGAGGCAAGACACACACAAGATTGATGGACTCAATTTATGGTTGCTATTTGAGAACAACCTTTTTTACTTGGAGGAAGGAAGCTGCAGGAAAGTATCATTTTCCTACATCCTTGTCTTCAATCAAAATAATTACAACGCGTTTTGTTGCAGTTTTTCTTGCGCAAGGAGCAGGCCGATTTTCTGCTGATCACTGCTATTGTGGGAGCAAGTGTGAAGCTTTCCTGATTGTGGTGCTCACCATTGCTTTCAAAACCACATTTTAAAAAGAAGTCTGCTTGATAGTCCAAGTTGAGGTTGCTAAACTTTGTGCGGCTCATCTGAGCAGTGCTGCTGTAAGAATGAAATCATAGTGGTGTACTCCCCATGCTGTACAGTTTGCCGATGAAGAAGTTGGACTGGTCATGTTTCCGATGACCTGAACCTACTGCACCTGAACTGGAAACGAGACCACCTAGTCTTGTTTCTGTCTCCACTTGGTATCCATTTTGAAAATAATTGAAGAGTTCCCAATTAAACAGACTGTCAAGACTCCTGTTCAGTGACTAGCATGTGCAAAAATTAAGTGAATATTAAATTACATCCTAAAGGCATCTGGGGCAGATGATAATCATGTGACTTTGTCCATTTGGACCACTTGAATATAATGCTGAATGTGAGGGTCTAACCCAAGTCTGAATTTCAGAATCCTACATCTCATACTGTACAGTAGTTTTTTTTTGCTTATTTTTCTCCTCCCTGCCCATGAAAGAGACTTCAAAAGGTTTTATTACATTATCTTTGCAGCATATCTAAACCACAACAGAACTGTTATTTTTAAATGCAGCTGCCTTGGTTTAAATTTGATATTTGTAATTAAAAGGCAAACATGGAAAAATATTCTACTGAGTCACTTATGATCCTAAATGTTATTGGACGTGCGTGTTCTTAATATTTTGTTACAAATTGGCAGATTACAGATACCCTGGGAGCAGCTGTTTGGTCGAGAATCCTCAGTAGAGCACAAAAACCAGAGACAAGTGACATATACCAATAAGTACAGATTATCTCCATTTAGAACTTTGGTTGCGAAGTAGGAGACAGAGTAGGGATAAAAGTTGTGCAGTTTGTGACCAGTGGTGTTCTGTACTGGGGATTCCCCTTTTCACATATTTATCAATGACTTGAGAGTTGCATAGTGCAATTTGCAAACTTGGATAAGTTAGGAGGCACGGTAAGTAGCACTGATGGAAGCAGGAAGTTACAAAGGGTCATTGATGTATTAAATGAATAGACAAAAATGTGACAAAATGGAGTTCAGTTTGGGCAAGTGTGAGGTCATCCAAGATAGACAAATTGGAGTAATCTATAAACGGTGAGAAACTAGAAACTGAAGGAACTTAGAGATTTGTGTGTCCATGTGCAAAAATCGCTAAAAGCTCGTCGGCCGGTACAAATAGTATTCAAAAAGGCAAACAGAATATTGGCAATTATTTGGAGGGGATTGGAAGAAGAGGAATTGATGCTTCAGTTTTCACAGAGCCTTGGTCAGACCCCATCGGGAGTACTGTGTTCAGTTCTGGGAACTGCACTTTAAAAGGGCTATATTTGTCTTGGAGGGGTGCAGCACACACTTGCCAGAATAATAGCGCGGTTACATTATGAAGTCAGTTTGAATAAACTTGGCTTGTTTTTCCTCGAGTTTCGAAGATTAAGGTGTGATCTAATCGAGGTGCTTAAAATGATGAAAGGATTTGACAGGATAGATAGAGAATCTCTTTCCTGCGGTGTTGGAGTCCAGAACAAGAGGGCAGAATCTTAAAATCAGAGCCAGGACATTAAGGAGTGAAGTCAGGAAGCACTTCTTCACACAAAGTGTGGTAGAAATCTGGAACTCTTCCACCAAAAGGCAGTGAGTGCTAGATCAAGACTGAAATCAATAGATTTTTGTTCAGACAGGATATCAAGGGATATGGATCAAAGGTGGAAGTTGAAGTATAGATCAGCCATGATCTAATTGAATGGCAGAACAGGCTTGAGTTAAATGGCCTACTTTTGTTCTTGTGTGTCTGTTCAGTCGAATACAATTGTTTCTAAATCCAGTAATCATTATCTGTACTCCTTTTGAATGTCATGAAATTGTAAATGTGTTGCAACATGATTGAAAGATCAAGACTTGTTTATGAAATATGAAAATTGGTGGGGGGAAATTTTGTTCATTAGTCTTTACATTTCTAATAGATTTAAGTATTCTTCTCAATTGCTTGAAGCAAAGCAACATATTTTACCAGATGAATCAACTTTGTACTTTATTTCTTAACAGAGAGAGCCCAGAACGGACCTTTGATCTAGTCTTCAAGGTGACTTGTCCAGCTTCTGAAAATGAAGGTATCTTGCATCTTAACTGATATATTGGGTTTGATATTTTGTGTCCAAGTGTCCAAACATTGAAGAATTGCCACTGACTTGTTAGTTTGTCTGCCATTGACATTACTACTTGGATTTCTTGTGTCCCTGTTTCATTTAACTTTGTTGACTTCTAGGATTACCACAGGGCATCCAGATGAAACGAGGATCCTGGGAAATGTGTTCATACTGAAATTGTTTACGTAACAGAATTTAATTTAGATTCGCCTCCTATTCCAGTCAGAAGTTCAAGTTAGGATGTGAGGTATAGACAAAATTTAACACTCATTCTAATCATATCTCGTATAGGTAGATCATCTTGTATCTCGCTTACACAGTAGTAAGAGTCTGGGCGTTTCACCCACATCATCTGCCTTCCGCGCAACACTGCTTATAGCTGAGGTTACAAATGCTATAGACTGCTCTCAATTTCCATTTTCATATTACTATGTTTATGGTGTTAACCAGGTAAGATAAGAGGAGACTAATGTCCTGTTACTGACTGCTCCATTTTTGATCGGGCTGGAGGAGCGGTAAGAGATCGGGGCCCAGGAGAGACGAGGGTTCGGGGCCCAGAAGAGGCGAGGGCCTAGGGGCAGCACGGGCCAGCCCAGACTGCGATCTATGGATAGTAGGAGCATGTGTGCACACTAGGTCCGTGCAGCAGAGCTTGGTCTCCAGTCGTCTTGGTTAACCCTTGCCACTGAATCAAGACCTAACTCTGTCAAGCCCGTGTGGTGGCTGGTGTGCAATGGCCACCCATGTTAAAAGGATCCATGCACAGGCATCTTCCACCCTTCAGCATGTAGTTCGGGACTTAGAATGTCAGGTCCCTCATTGAACCACCTGTGAACTCATCCCTTTATGGTGTGTAAGCAAGTCATCCTCGATACAAGGCACTGCCTAATACTGTACTAAAAACAGTAGTTGAAAATTAGTTTCAGAATTTACAGATACAACATTTAATGGTTACATATTTGCAATAATATCTTCTTCATCTCTCGTTTTTAAACTTGCTGTACTGTGAAGCCGATTGGATTTGTCACCAGGAATATTAAATAATTGGCCCAATTTGAGTCACAAATTCTGCTTTCCTATCCTTTTGTAACACATGGAGTAGATGCAATTAGAAGCATGGACTGAGCAAGTGCTGCTAAGATGTGAGGAGGTGACTGATATGGTAGATGTGGAAATGATGTAAATGTGGTGTCCTTTCAGAAAAAATTGACAAGGTACCACACAGGAGTCTATTGAAGAAGATTCATAGAAACATAGAAAATAGGTGCAGGAGCAGGCCATTCAGCCCTTCTAGCCTGCACCGCCATTCAATGAGTTCATGGCTGAACATGAAACTTCAGTACCCCCTTCCTGCTTTCTCGCCATAACCCTTGATCCCCCGAGTAGTAAGGACTTCATCTAACTCCCCTTTTCAGAGGCATGGAATTAGGGGAAGGCTAGTAAATTGGATTTAAAGAAGTGGTGAGCAGAGAGGAAACTGAATAGGAGTTGGACAGTTTATCAGTTTGGATGGATTTAGCTCTCAGTGCCCGACAGGGTTCTGTTCTGGGACTACTTCTGTTAAGTGTGTACTTCAATGATTTGGAATTAGGCTAGAGGGAGTAGTGTCCAAATTTGCAGATGAAATTGAACAGATAGTTTTAGGGTTTAGCTTCATCAGGTATTATAAACAACATCTCCAGTGACTAATGCTATAAATAAGCTAATGGAATACTAGGTTTATGGTAAGTGGTATAGAATATAGAAGTCAAGATGGAATGGTGAATCCATATACAATCTTAGTAAGACCACAGTACTGTGTGCTGTTTTGGGCCCTGAAGGATGTGGAGGCAATATAGAGGGTACAGCACAGATTTAATAAGTTGCTGTCTGGTATAAGGAAATACAAATATTAAAAAAGACTTGGAGAATTTGGGGCTCTTTTTATTGGAATAGAGGCAATTACTTGGTGATAAGATTGAGATGGTTAAAGTTGTGAAGGAACTATATAGAATGGATAGAAACCGACTGTTTCCAGTGGTTGAGGAGTCAAGAACGAGGAGACATCGATATAAGATTAAATGTAAGAGATTTAGGATGGAGAGCAGGAGAATCAATTTTTACCGCAGGTTGTGAAACTGGGGAATGCACGACCAGAGTTGGTGATTCATGGAGGTATCATGACAACATTTAAAAATTTCAAGGGGACATGATGATTAAGAAGTTTGCAGATGATTCAAGATTTTGCTGTGTGGTTGCTGGTGGGGAAGAAAGCAGTAGACTGCAAGAAAATATCAATGGAGTAGTCAGGTGGGCAGAACAGTGGCAGATGGAATTCAATTCGGAGAAGTGTGAGGCAATACATTTGGGGAGAGCCAAAAGGCAAGGGAATACACAATAAATGATACTGAGAAGTGTAGAGGAACAAAGGCACCTTGGAGTGCAGGTCCACAGATCCTTGAAGGTAGCAGGACAGGTAGATAAGGTGGGTAAGAAGGATACAGGATACTTTACTTTATCAGCTGAGACACAGAATATAAGAGCAGGGAGGTTATGCTTGAACTAATTATAACACTGTAGAACTAATTATAACACTGTAGCACTAGTTAGGCTATAACACTAGTTAGGCCACAGCTAGAGTAAGTGTGTACTGTTGTGATCACCACATTACAAGAAAGATGTGATTGCATTAGAAAGGGTACAGAGGAGATTTACGAGGATGTTTCCAAGACTAGAGAATTTTAGCTATGAGGAAAGATTGGGTAGACTGTGGTTATTTTCTTTGGAATAGAGGAGGCTGAGGGGGGACTGATTGAGGTGTATAAAATTATGAGGGGCCGAGATAGAATGGATAGGCAAGACCTATTTTCCCAAGCAGAGCGGTCGATAACGAGGGTTATAGATTTGAAATAATTGGTTGAAGGATGAGAGGGGAGTTGAGAAATCTTTTCACCCCAGAGGGTGGTCGGGATCTGGAACTTGCTGCCTGAAAGGGTGGTAGAGGCAGAAACGCTCTTTGCATTTAAAAAGTACTTGGATATGCACTTGAAGTGCCGTAACCTACGAGGCTACAGACCAAGAACTGGAAAGTGGGAGTAGGCTGGATAGCTCTTTTTACAACCAGCACGGATATGTTGGGCCAAATGGCCACCTTCTGTGCCGGAAATTTCTATGATTCTTCTTCTCCTTCTATAATAGGTTAAATAGGTGGAAGGAAAGTAAATAAGGATGGGAATCGGGCAGGCACAGGAGATTAATACTATGACCTGTGTGAATGATGAACACCAGCATGGACTGTTGGGACCAAACAGCCTGCTTCTGTGTTGTAACTTCCCTAATTCCATTGTTCAGTGTACTGATAATTCCATCTCCAGTGTAAGTGGGGTCGAACTGTGAACTGGCAACTAATAGGAAGTACCTGTATATCTTAGTAATATAGCAAGTGGAAGGAATCATATGGTTGCATATTTTCTGTTCCTAAAGACTTAAAGGAGTGAAGTACAGTGTGGAAGTGAGACATTTTGGGGAAATAGCTCTGTCCTTTTTGTTTTCAGTTCTCTGAAATGTTTAGTTGGACTGCCCATCTTTTCATTTAGTTTTGGTGTCTGAATTGTCCTGTGTTGTATCTGTTTGGCAATTCACTGTTCTCTGCTGTGTTGCTGTTTATAATCTGGACATGAAGCACAAAACATAATACTGTGTGCGAAATTAAGAGCTCGTCTGGTTTTGCATGTCTGGTGAAGAATTCAAGGATGGTTTGTGATTGCTTGAATTGCCTAACTCAGTGTTAACTACAGGCAGTTGGCAGCAGCTGGTTGGCACTGGTGGCAACATTGAATGCATTTGAAAGACTTGGCTGTGGTGAACTGTTTTCAATGTTATTGAATGGTGCAGTTGGATACATCATAGCTCATGCAGTGCTGCATCCAGATGGCCTGGCCTGGTTGAAATGAGGAACTTATTTAGTTACACTTCCACTCCCCTCATGATTTCCAAATGCATTTCCCCCTTCTTTTGGATTTAATTAAAAACAATATTTGAATGATGCATATCCCCTGCGTGTGGAGACTTGTATTCCGTCTGTTCTAGCACCATGAAGCACTTTTAATGACTTGTGTTATAGGTGTGTCTGGAAGCAGTTCCTTCGACAGGCTGCAGCTAGCTTTTTCTAGGCTTGGGTATCTCCGGATTAACATCCTTGCTGGTCCAAAATGACACTTCCCATTTTAACTTGTGTTGCTGCAAGTGTATTGACATTATTAGAGTGGTTTTATAAAGTAACTTCATGAGAAGAGAACTAAAATTATTGAATAATTTTATATTTTTTAAACTTTAGACGAGGATAGCTCGCTCACATGAGATTGAACATCCGTTTCCTCCAAGTTGCTGTTCTATCTCATTTCAGCTTCACTCATCTCCTTGGTGTTAAGAATGCTTTTTAAAAGCCCATAGATTGTGGGGAAAAAGGGAGGACTGTGTATGAGAGGTTAAGAATTCCAGAGTTTTGAGGTCCTGGGAAAAGAATGTGGAGACAGAGCAATTGGTCTCACTCTAAACATAGTTGTAGTGCAGGGAGGAGGAACAACTTGGAGGCAGATTATTTGGAGCTTGAAGATCGAGAAGAAAGCTTAGAGGCACAGTATTCATACTTGGTAAAACAAGTTGTGATGATGGAGAAAGTAATTGCTGGTCAGAGCTGAGAACGATCTCCCATCAGTTGGCAAGTTTCTTCCTTGAATGTTGTCCAGAGATACGCAAGAGATATTGAAAGAGGCTCCCCAGATATTGGAGCTGTATTGAAGACTTGAACTGATAAACAATTTAAAATGTGTGTTCTGGTGGTAATTGTAAATTAATTAAATAATTAGAAATTCCCTCTCCCCCGCACCTCGAAGAAATACAAAACTGTACTTGTTGGATAATTGAGATTGATGTCTACTGAAGGAGCAGAATTATGCTTTTCCATTTAAAAAAAAACTACAAAAATTAACCTGATTTGAATTTTCTTTTTAAGTGTTTGTGTTTACAAATATAACTAGTTAGAAAGAGACACCTGCAACTTTCCAGGCCCGATGCCAATGTGTGGGTCAGGCATATTGTGATACCAGGTGTGACTGAAACTACAGTGTTTTGTCCCTGACATTATGTTGGGGGAAGTTCTGACTATTGTGTGCTGACGTATGATCTGTGAAGGAGAAAGGTTGCTGTTTGTTTTTACTGCATTTAAAAAGTCAACAAGAGATTTTTTTTTTAAAGTACAGAAATATTCCTCTTTGTTTTTGTGGCTGTTGTGGCTAAATGCAAAACTGCAGTTTGAGTATTTCTATCACGAACAAGACTACCCGGAAGTTTGTGTTTAACCGTTTACTGCATCATCTCTTTTTAAAAATACTCAATGGGGTTTGCACATTGTTGCATCTTGTATTGCCTTTCCTACACTTGAATTTTTTTTCTGCTAAGAACTACTACCCAGTGTAAACTGTTGCAATAAAGCTGGGACGGAGGCCAGATTTGAGTTCAGTAAGTTCAACCGGGTGGTGATAGCGGCAGTGGAATTGGACTCAGCACTCCCAGGTTCGGGAGGGGAAAAAATCAACTTGGGTTCTCACCCCTGTATGCTTTATTCTTAACTGCTCCAAGAATGTATGTGTGTGTCTGCACTTGCTATCCACCTCACCACCCCAGTCGAATAGCTTGCAGACATTCTCTATCGAGGCTCAAAATGAAAAATGACTTTGGCCTCTTGGGTGAGATACCAGAGTGCGTTATTTACCCCGGCACGAGCTTGTATCGTGAGGTGTGAGAAGGGGAGAGAGAGGATGTTTTCTCTTTGTAACAGCTCACTTGATGCTTTATATGTTACGCAATTTAAAGCAAAATGTTTACATTACTCTTTGGGCTGCGAAAAGATTATATTTAATCCTCAGTGCAAAATATGTGTTTGTGTATGTGTGTGAGCTATTCAGACAATTGCAGGCTTGTGACAGCCACCCTGCCCTCGGGGTTTCTAAATGAGAATGACGTGTCCTCCTGACTTTGGATCTTTCTGCATTATTACAAGGTTAAAAATAAACTGATGTTCATACGTCATTCATCCATTAATTGTTTAATAAAAAAATATTATTGGAGGTGTGGCCTTTCCATCGATTGCTTTTTGGTAGTGGTTAAGATATGCTGAGGCATGTGTTGTCCTTGAGTGATTAAGATGGTTAGTATATAATGGATTGAAACAGTTTTTTTCTTTTTTAATATCACTGCTTTATATTAACTCAGTTGTAACTCCTGGTTTAGGTCGGTAATCTGACATTTTAAGGGAATTTTTATTATTTATTCTTAGGATCTGGGTTACGCTGGCAATACTGCATTTATTTCCCAACCCTTGTTGCCCTGGCGGTGGGCCGCCTTCCAGGACTGCTGCAATCCTTGTGGTGATCATGCTCCCACAGTGGTGCTGGGTTGGGGATTCAAGACCCACTAGCAATGAGGGACTGGTGATATATGTCATCATCAGGGTGACGTTTGACTTGGCAGGGAACTTGGAAATGACGGTACCTCTTAGCCTTCTTAGTGATAGATGTTGTGGGCCTGGGAGGTGCTTTCTGAAGTGAATTTGGTGAGTAACTCCAGTACATCCTGTAGATTGTACATATTGCAGCTGCATTGTGCTGGTGGTAGAAGGGGTGGGTATTACATCCAGTAGCAGGGCTGCCAATTAACTTGATTGCTCTGTCCTGGAACATTTTGGGCGATGGATGCAGTTATTCCCATCCAGGAGAGTGATGAGCATTCAATCATATTCCTGACTTTGAGCTTTGTAGATGATACACAGGCTTTCAGGGTTCAAGAGAAGAGTCACTCGTCAAGCCTTTCCCCTGTCCTTATGACTATGATGTTAACTCCAAAGGGCTATTGATGCTGAGTCATTGAGTATATCCAAGGCTGAGGTAGATAGATTTTTGGCCTCTAGGGGAATCAAGGGATATGGAGATCAGGCGGGAAAGTCGAGTTGAGGTCAAAGATCAGCCATGATCGGATGAAAGTGCCGTATGACGTACTTCTGTTCCTAATTCTTATGTTCTTAATATGCCTATCCAGTTAAGCTTCTCGACAATGGTAAACCCCATAGCAGGTTCTATTTTCAATGTGTTTAATGCTGGGGTATTCTGCTCCTGACTGCATTCTTAACATTAAAAATAAACCAGTTGGGGAGGTTGTGTGCAAGACGCAACCAGTAGTGAAATTCATATTTTCTGGCTCTGCTTTACATTGTATAGGTACCAGTCTGAGGTCAGTTCCTTTTGTATGATATGCTTAAGACAGCATTTTAAAGATGGTAATGAGCAAGAAATTTAGTCTGATTGTTGGAGAGGTTATTGTTTAAGAGGAGAAAGTAGAGCATGGTGACGCATTTAATATTCAGTACTCTTGCCCACTATGGGCTTGTCCATAACAACAAAATGTACATTGAGCTCCGGTGTGATCCAATGTGCCTTCCAGAGCAATTGTGGGCAGGTCACTCAAAACCAGTGGCAAGCAGACCAAGTGATTCACAGACTGCATCTGGAGCCAGAAAATATCAAGAAATACAGATGCCCTCTTTGCATGTCCACCCCTTCTAAATATCCCAAGCGCCTATGCTGAGAGGAGCCCCAAGTTAGCTCCTGAACGGACAAATCAAAGACTTGTGAAACCTTTAGCCTTCTCCGTTTCCAGAAGCCTTTCTACCCTATTATCCAATGAGACTTCTCTTTACCCTACTCTTCCTCCCTCCACCCTAGTGTGATGTGTTCCCTTGGCAAGGAAATAGCTTAATCCTGCCCAATTATCAATAACTGTAACGTCCTTACTGTCACCTGAGAAAA
This sequence comes from Pristiophorus japonicus, assembly GCF_044704955.1. Classification (NCBI taxonomy): domain Eukaryota; kingdom Metazoa; phylum Chordata; class Chondrichthyes; family Pristiophoridae; genus Pristiophorus; species Pristiophorus japonicus. Next base: position 111,431,884 of record NC_091984.1, read on the forward strand.
TGTGAAACCTTTGAAACATTACGGTCTTCAAAATATTGTCTAAGGGTGTCATAGGGTGCTAGGGTGTATTTACAGAACAATTTATCATAAAACAAAGCATACCATTTTGTCCTTGTACAAGGCCTTGGTTAGGCTTCAGTTAGAATGTCCAGTTTTGGTCGTCTCATGGTAGGTGATATTTGAGGCTTTGGAAAGGGTGCAGAGGAGGGCCAGAAGATTAATTGCCACTTTAAAATATCTTGGCTACCCCAATAGCCTTGGAGATGGTTCTGTATACTAAAGAAAACAGTAGATGTGAGGTGATTTTATTGAGATTTATAAGATTATGAAAGAACTGGAAGGTTGGTGTTTGTGCAGACCAATTGTTTCAATGGAATAGATTCGGGAGGATCAGGGGTAGTGTACCCAAACTAGGAGAGGGAGGAATGCAAACTGAGGGAGGGAGAGTTCAGTTGGCCTGTGATGATGTGCACTGTTCTATAATGTATTTTACTGCAGGAGTCCTGGAGCTTTGGTGCTGTTTCGAGAGTCTCACCTCCCTGAAGCTGGGCTTCAGCGGTGGGGCGGGGAGGGTCAGTGAATTCAGTTAGGTTTGGTTTTGGTTTTATTATTTGTTTTTATAACTTGCTGTGTATTTTACAAGGCTATAAATTAGTACAAAAACTTTAGAAGTTACTTGTATTGATGTTTTTGTTGAATCAGTTGTACTTACTTAGTGTTTTTCAGTGCGGTCGATGCTGTAGATATATCACACAAGTAGTTTTCATTTAAAGATAATTTTAAATCTTTCTATTCTTTTTGAGTTCTTTGAGTTATAAATTTTGCAATCTTTATCTCATTACAAAACAAAAAATCAAATTTTATTCGGGGCTTGGTGATACTGCAACACTCAACTAAGGTAAATGCAATATTATTGGCAAACAGTGGTCCAATGTCATGTGACTAAGAATTGACATGCGATCGAAAGCCATCTGATCAAATGTCACATAATCAAATCTCCAGGAATACATCAAACCTTAACCAGGGGCCACTCTTTCAAGTTTAGTTCATACAAAACTAAGTTAGATGTTAAGAGACAGAAAATGCTGCTTCACTCCCACTCTGATCTCTCCATCCTTGGCCTCTTACACTGCTCCAATGAACCACATCACCTCATCTTTCGTTTAGGCACTTTACAGCCTTCTAGACTCAACATCGAGTTCTACAATTTCAGACTGTAACTCCTGCTCCTATTTCTGAAGTGGAACTAAACTACAGAACCCGTGGGAACCTGTTCAATCTTCGTCGTCTCCAGGCCAGGTCCAAGACCACCCTGACTTCTATCATCGAGCTGCAGTATGCGGACGATGCCTGCATCTGTGCACGTACAGAGGCTGAACTCCAAGTCATAGTCAACGTATCTATGAAAGCATGGGCCTTACGCTAAACATTCGTAAGACAAAGGTTCTCCACCAGCCTGTCCTCGCCACATAGCATTGTCTCCCCCAGCCATCAAGATCCACGGCGCAGCCCTGGACCATTTCCCATAGCTCGGGAGCCTCTTATCAACAAGAGCAGACATTGACAACGAGATTGAGCACCTCATCCAGAGCAGCCTTCGACCGCCTGAGGAAAAGAGTGTTTGAAGACCAGGCCCTCAAATCTGCCACCAAGCTCATGGTCTACAGGGCTGTAGTAATACCCACCCTCGTGTATGGCTCAGAGACATGGACCATGTAGAGTAGACACCTCGAATCGCTGGAGGAATACCACCAACGATGTCTCCGCAAGATCCTACAAATCCCCGGGAGGACGGACGCACCAACGTTGGCGTCCTCGACCAGGCTAACATCCCCAGCATTGAAGCACTGACCACACTCGATCAGCTCCGCTGGGCAGGCCACATTGTTCGCATGCCAGACACGAGACTCCCAAAGCAAGCGCTCTACTCTGAACTCCTTCACGACAAATGAGCCAAAGGTGGGCAGAGGAAATGTTACAAGGACTCCCTCAAAGCCTCCCTGAAAAAGTGCAACATCCCCACTGACACCTGGGAGTCCCTGGCCAAAGGCCGCCCTAAGTGGAGGAAGTGCATTCGGGAGGGCGCTGAACACCTAGAGTCTCATTGCCGAGAGCATGCAGAAATCAAGCGCAGGCAACGGGAAAGAGCGTGCGGCAAACCTGTCCCACCCACCCCTTCCCTCAACGACTATCTGTCCCACCTGTGACGGGGACTGTGGTTCTCGTATTGGACTGTTCAGCCACCCAAGGACTCCTTTTTAAGAGTGGAAGCAAGTCTTTCTCGATTCTGAGGGACTGCCTATGATGATTCTTTTTTCCTCTTTCTTTTTTTTCCCCTTTTTTCCCCCCCATTTCCATCTCTTTTTGCCTTGCACCATCGTTCCTTTTGTCTCTTAATCTCTTCTACCTTCCACTGTATTACAGATCTTCCCTTTTGTTCTTTCCTTCCCTCCCTCCTTTCCCTGCTCCTAAACTTGCTTCAAAACCTGTTGCATCTCTAACTTTTCCAGTTCTGATGAACGGTAATTGGCCTGAAACATTAACTCTGTATCTCTCTCCACAGATGCTGCCTGACCCGCTGAGTATTTACAGCATTTTCTGTTTTTTTTTCACAGTCCAGCATCCACAGTATTTTGCTTTAGTATTGGACGTTAAGAGATTCCTTCCACCCCAGAGAATAGAGGACCCATGGAACAGATTTCTGGCTCATATAGTGAATGCTGATTCACTAAATTCCTTCAAGCGAGAGCTGGACCTGTTTATGGCTGCGGACAAGATGTGGTACCTTTGCAACGTTAATCAGGGTCTCCTGAACTCGTTTTGATTGCAAAAGGGAATTGCAGAGAAATTTTCCAGATTTTAACCCCTAATTGGCCTGGGTTTTTACCTTTTTTTTGCCATTCCCAGGAGATTCGTGGCTTTGGGTGGGGTGTGCATGTATTGTGATGCATAAGGCTTCACAACTGTATGTGGACAGGCTGCTGGACCAGTATGCTTTTCCTGTTGGTTATTTGTCGTATGATACAACAGCTCTGAACTCTGACTGATACGTCTAGTTTGATAACCAATGTTAAATAGTTAATCATGAATTCTGAAACAAACACAAAAATCTTAAGTCAGATCCACAATGGAGCTGAAAGTCACATACACAGATTCCCAAATATTTCATGATCCAGAAATAAAAAATGTTAGGGTCCAAAGGCCATATGCTCGCACAGTAGACAGTTATATTTCTTAATACCATTTGCCCAGTTGGGATGAATAGTAATCTCACTACTTGACCTCGCTTACGTAAGTGATTATCAGAATTTATGTCCAAATCTTGAATGTTTTTCTCTCATCTGGGAGGCCTTTCTAACATGTCTCTTGCATAACTGGACAGTATATAACAAACGTTATTGCCTGCCATCTGATGAGCCATCCTCTGTCTGTCTGTTCACTATTTTATCAACACTGTAATGGCCATTGCTATTTTAGACATTGTTTTCTTGTTCACCCTAAGCTTCAAGCACTGCGTCCTTTCTGTTTTTGCAAGCTAATCAAGATGAGTGGGATGTTAGTGCTTAGGAACAAAACTTTTCCGATTTCAGTGTCAACATAGTCGGTCAGCTGTGGCTAAGTTGGTAGCACCTTCGCCTCGGAGTCAGAAGGTTGTGGGTTCAAGTCCCACTCCAGGGACTTGAGCTCAAAAATCTAGGCTGATGCTCCAGGGCAATAACCGAGGTGTGCTGCATTGTCGGATGTGCTGTGTTTCGGATAAGATGTTTAACCGAGGTCCCAATTTGCTCTCTCAGGTGTACGTTGTTGTAAAAAGAAACACTCTTGAGTCTACTGAGTCCATCAAGTAAAGAGTTTATTCGAGCACACGCAGTTGCCTGAGATACCACACTCAACAATACAGAGTTTGCAGCATACTTTATAATACACAAGTTACTGTAATTTGGGTTGTTTTGCGACAGTCATAAATCAGTACACGTTGTTTCAACACTTATACCCTATCAATGGAGTTATTCAAGTCCAGCATGTGCTCCATTATCTTAACTCCTTCTAGCCTGGGCCTCCCGTTCCCATGGCAGCCTATCTGGCCTTCATTTTCCTTATCTTCTCGTTCTGAACATGAGTAATTTTTCCAAGCTTCTAAATAACAGTATTTTCCCAAACTTCTAAATAAGCTAGCTGTTTCTAAAGATCCATGTGGTCAAGTATCCCAGTATGTCTCGGTGAATAACCATTACTATCTGCAGTCGCTTATTTCAAAGATACATTTTAGTAACAATTCAAGCATTGCTATTATAGTGTTAGCCTAGCCCCACTTGTCCCACTTCAACATAAAAAAGATCCTATGGCACGATTTAGAAGAGCAGGAAGGGAGTTATCCCCGGCGTCCTGGCCAATACATCTCAATCAACATAATTGAAACAGATTATCTGGTCACATTGCTGTTGGTGGGAGCTTGCTGTGTGCAAATTGGCTGCCGTGTTTCCTACTTTACAATGGTGATCAAAAAGTATTTGGCTGTAAATTGCTTTGGGATGTCCGGTGGTTGTGAAAGGTGCTATATAAATGCGTCTTTTTCTTTAGAATCGAGCATTCCCTGATCACAGGTAGATGTAGAGTACACTGTGCCAAACAAAGTCCCTCAATCCCAACCTCAAAACAACGACAACTACTCGTATTTAAATAGCACCTTTTAACATAGTAAAATATCCCAAGGCACTTCACAGGATTATTAGACAAAACAAATAAATTTGACACCGGGCCACATAAGAAATTATGGCAGATGACCAAATGCTTGGTCTAAGAGGTAAGTTTTAAGGAGCGTCTTAAAAGAGGAAAGTGAGGTAGAGAGGCAGAGAGGTTTAGGGAGGGAGTTTCAGAGTTTAGGGTCCAGGCAGCTGAAGGCACGGCCACCAATGGTTGAGCAGTTATAATCAGGGATGCTCAAGAGCGCAGAATTTGAGGGGCACAGATAGCTTGGGGGTGGGGGGGGGGGGGTGGTGGTGTGAGACTGAAGGAGATTAGAGATAGGGAGCATACAAAAGAGCAATCTCTACTTCAGCAATGTGACAATCTTTTTTGCTTCTTATACCAGCCATCCTGTGGCCTCTCTGACTCCCAGTTAGTTGCATGTTAGCAGAGAGGAGAGATTTGGATCTCATTCACCGAGATTCAAACTCGGGTCTCAGGGATGAAAGACCAGTATTTAACCTACCACATTATCCACTTCTCTCTGTTTTTCAACTGGGGAATAAAAACCGATGGAACCATTCCTGAGCATGACTCAATGCCTTCAGGAGGGAGGAAAGGAAGGTGACTCGGTTTAAAATCCAGGTGTTTATCAGGGATGTAAAATCAGTACATACTTTATTTCATAGAGGAAGATCTTTTTGAAAAAATAACTTGGATTTGCAATTCAGTGTGTGATACAAATGAACACGATCGGGGCAACAAATCTACCCATGTAGATGTGTGTCAGATCAGCCCTTTCAGCTTGCTAACCTTAAAGAAGGTGGCTAACAAGGTTTCATTTCAATATTATGTAGTTTTGTCAGTGAGATATTAAAAATGAACGAATTGGCACCAAAACATGAAAATAAATTGCGTAGAGAAAAGTTATTTTTTGTAGAATTACTGCAGCCATTTTGCAGATAATTCGTTGATAATTGTAATGGTTTCCAAACTATAAATTGATATTTTTCATTTGTAGTTTTAAATGTGCATCTGCAACCTATCGAGACATTTTTGCATGTTAAATTTTGACCCGCAAGGTTAGAAACCATAAAAAAAACATAATTACAACAAAAGCACAATGTGGGAATCGTATTCATCTGCCTAAGGGAAAAAATATTGCCTTCCACTTGTCATGGCACCGAGCTCTTCGTGAAGCTGAAGGATCCAGTCAGTGTGATCATCATATAGTAACACCTTATCAAGCAGGAAATGAGCCTCCTTGAAGGAAACAAATTACTAATGGTAATATGATGCTAGGAAACTTCAAAGCAATAGCTAAGAAATCATCCAGAAAAGCCCACTGCACTATTGTTAAGAGCTGTATTATTCTTCGAGCTATTGGCCAAGAAGCCAGCAATATTTTCTGCCCTTCGATATGGATATTCTCCAAGACAAATGGCAGAAAAACAGCCTGAGCAACCCATGTCCACCCCATATCATACATTGTGGAAACTCAAAAAATATAACTATATGGGCTGGTGTGAGGGAGGGGGAGTAGCAAAAATTTGGTCTGAGTTGTCAGGTACACAGAAATTAATGTCATGTTGTGGTTGATGAGTTTGTCCTTTTTAGCCTGACTACTGAGCTTCAATTTTAGACAATGAGCACAGACTGTTTAAACAATCGGAACTTGTAATGTGATCTGATTTCCCATTTCATTTGGTGGCAGGCTCGCAGCCCTCTTCCTGATGATGTAAGCATTAGTCGGAAACTAATAACTGTCCACAATCGATGACTAATTCAACACGCATCATGCCATTACTTCTAAATATTATTGGACTGCTTTTATAAAAAAAAAATCCATTGTAGTGTCACATTTGAAATCCATCAACTCGACACAGACCAGGGATCTTTCTGGACTCTGCCAACGAATCAGCTATCATCATCCCCCTCCGCATCTCCCTCCAGAATGTCCGTTCACTTGTGAATAAGGCCCTTGCCATCCATAAGCTTATAGAGGATGATTGCATCGACATCATGGCCTTGGCCTTGATGGAAACCTGGCTGACGGGTGAGGACATCTTCCTGCTTAATGAAGCCTTCCTACCTGGTTATACCTTCCACCATCGTGGTGGTGGTGTAGCCCTCATCACCAAATCACACCTTGATCTGTTCCCCTACTCTTCAGAACCACCATCTCCTTTGAGCATCTTGTCTTGTTCCACACCTCTTGTCTCATTTAAAATTCTTGTTCTCTACCGCCCACCCAAATACCATGCCAATTTTCTCACCTATTTAAACAATCGGAACTTGTAATGTGATCTGCTTTCCCCCTTCAGCCTCTGCACCAAATGACTTTTCAACCTCAGTGATTTCAGCCTCCATCTCACCATCTCATGTGATCTCTCTACTCTCATTGTGTCAATCACAGTTAAGGCCATCTCTAATCACTACCTTGTATCGCTCTCCACCCACATTCCCCTTCACAGCCCCACTTCCTTCTGTATCCACGCCTGGAAAAAAATCTTCCCCCAAGTCACTTACAACTGCACTTTCAAATTCCCAACTGTCTAGCCTTTGGTCCTCCATTCACCACAACTGTTCTGCAGCTCAATCACACCTTCTCCACCTTGAATGCCCTTGTCCCCATTAAAACCATTACTGTCTCTCACCCTGGCCATTACACCTGGTACAGCTCTCATCTCTGCTCCCTTAAGGCCCAGGGACGCAGACTTGAACGTCTATGGTGGACAACTGGTTCAGCTATTCATCGCTAAATCTGGCTGGATCACATAAAGCACTAACAGGTCCTCTTCTCCTTTTCCAAAACTGCTCACTATTCCAGGAGTAGTCCACCCTCGCCTCCAATAACAAGTGCGAAGAGCTCATGAACTACTTTGTGTTCAATTGCCAGGTTCGTGCTTGATAATAAATATAATATAGACATTCCAGAGCAGTGCTGCATGGTTGAAAAGATAGCACCCTTTGAATGCGTTAATTAAATTGATGTTCTGTCTAAACGTTCGGGTGCAAAGAAGGAACTTCTATTCATATATTGGCTTATCACCTCTTTAGGACAACCCAAAGCATTTTATAATCAATTTCTTAGTTTTGAAATGCAGTTATTGTATGCATGTAGACAAATTTAGCAGCCAATTTGTGCAGAGCAAGGCCCCACAAAACAGCAAATTGCTGGTGCAGGAAGGAATATTGATTACGGCATTGGGCAAACTCCCTAATCTTGTTTAAAATAGTGCTATTGGATTTCTTGCATCTTCCTGAACAAACAGATGGGCCCTCTGTTTAAAGTCTCCACTGAAAGATGCAACATCTGACAATGCAACAACACACCCACTGATCCACAGTGGTGTTTAAAATTATTAACGGTTTTTTGAAAGTAAATAGAAACAATCCATTGCCACAGATTGGTGAGGCAGTAACCAGAGGAGAGGTCAGGAGAAATTATTTGATGCAGAGGATTGTTGGGATGCAGTTGCCTCCTGTGCCATAAAATGCTCTGGTTGTATTCTGTGATCATGTACATGTTGTTGAATGGTGATTGAAGGACCCACTTGACCCAACTTAAGTGGAGGGCTGCCATGGAAATGGTTAAACAACACTGGCCGTTTCATGATGATGAATGTAACTAAATCTGCAAAGGCTGGTGCAGTTGCCCTGCTATTGTCAGGGCAAATTAATATTAATAGTGTTGACATTTGGTAAGTGAGACCTGTCCAGAGGCAAAATTGTGAATCCTGCATCACGTTTGCTCTTCTCGATAACTTTCTCAGATAGCTACTGATGTGTGTTTTACCTTGGGGAGATAAGTCGTTGGTTTTGGATCCCAGTGTTCTAAGAGTTAGTCGTACCAAAAGCTCTAATAGTATTTTGTACAAATCCCCAAAAGTTCCCAGGATTGTATATGTTTAAGAGCGTCGATTTTCTGACATCTTTAAGACATCTTGTATTTTGATTGCCATGCTCTATTCAGGATGAACATCATCATCATCCTAGGCAGTCCCTTGCTTCCACTCTAAAAGTGAGTTCTCAGGTGGCTGTACAGTCCAATGCGGTAATTACAGTCTCTGTCACAGGTGGGACAGACAGTGGTTGAAGGAAAGGGTGAGAGGGGAGTCTGGTTTGCCACACGCTCTTTCCGCTATCTGCGCTTGGTTTCTGCTTGCTCTCGGCAACGAGACTCGAGGTGCTCAATGCCCTCCCGGATGCTCTTCCTCCATTTAAGACAGTCTTGGGCTGGGGATTCCCAGGTGCCAGTGGGGATGTTGCATTTTATCAAGCACTTCCTTGCTGCAATGCTCCATCTTACTCTCAACAAGCTCCCTGCTGGAGTGGAACTAAACTATAGAACCAATGGGAACCTGTTCAACCTTCGTCGCCTCTGGGTTAGATCCAAGGTCGTCCCAACCTCTGTCATCGAACTACAGTATGCGGACGACGCTTGCGTTTGCGCACATTCAGAGGCCGAACTCCAAGCCATTGTCAACATCTTCACCAAGACGTGCGAAAGCATGGGTCTTACACTAAACATCCGTAAGCCAAAGGTCCTCCACCAACCTGACCCCACCACACAGCACTGCCCCCGGTCATTAAAATCCACGGCGCGGCCTTGGCCAACGTGGACCATTTTCCATACTTCAGGATGAGCAAACCATGTGTAATATATCTTAATTTCCTGACCATTGACGCTTTTCTTGCGATGTCTTGCTGCTGTTTCAGAAAATGCTCTTGTACTCAATGTGATTAAGCCATTTGGTGAGGTGTGGAAGAAGTAAATCATGTTTTCCATTTCCATTTCCACTAATGACTGCAGACTGAGCAAGTCTCAACAACTTATTTATGAGTAGGCACTGCACAGTACAGGGTGGCTGTATGGAAAATGGGATCAGTGGAGTTACACATGAAAAATCTTCAGAGTAGCAGCAGTTTGAAGTTTTGCACAGTGTGAAAAGAAGGATTTTGGCAGTGGCATGTTTTCCCAGGATGGGACATCTTTTGATCAGCTCTCAGGCCAGTCTAATGCTGCTACGTTTTAAAATAAACCAGACTTGGGCAGGAGAACTGAAGGAATTGCACCATCCACTTCATTTGTAATCTGAGGTGAAGGAGGTTTCTCAGGCAAGACTTCTCCCTACGAAATATAAAAACAGATAGTAAGAGTTTCTACAAGTACATAAAAAGGAAAAGTGTGATTTAAGTAAATGTTGCTCCCCTGGAGGATGAGACTGGGGAATGAATAATGGAGAACAGGGAAATGGCAGAGACGTTGAACAAATATTTTGTATCGATCTTCACGGTAGAAGACAATAGTGAATAATCAAGGGGCTATAGGTAGGGAGGAACTTAATACAATCACTATCACTAATGAAGTAGTACTAGGTAAAATAATGGGACTAAAGGCGGAAAATCCCTTGGACCTGATTCCTTACATCCTAAGGTCTTAAAAGAAGTGGCTGCAGAGATAGTAGATGCATTGGTAGTAATCTACCAAAATTCCCTGGATTCTGGGGCGGTCCCGTCAGATTGGAAAACCGCAAATGTAATGCCCCTATTTAAAAAAAAGTGGGCAGACAGAAAGCAGGAAACTATGACCAGTTAGCCTAACATTGTTGGGAAAATGCTGGAGTCCATTATTAAGGAAGCAGTAACGAGACATTTGGAAAAGCATGATTCAATCAAGCAGTCGGCATGGTTTAATGAAAGGGAAATCATGTTTGACAAATTTGCTGGAGGTCTTTGAGGATGTGACGATCAGGGTGGATAAGGGGGAACCAGTGGATGTGGTGTATTATGATTTCCAAAAGTCATTTGATAAGGTGCCACATAAAAGGTTACTGCACAAGATAAAAGTTCACGGTGTTGGGGGTAATATATTAGCATGGATAGAGGATTGGCTAACTAACTGAGAATAGAGTCGGAACATAAGAAATAGGAGCAAGAGTAGGCCATTTGGCCCCTCGAGCAATAAGATCATGGCTGATCTGATCATGGAATAACTGGGTCATTTTCTGGTTGGCAAACTGTAACTAGAGGGGTGCTGCAGGGATCGGTGCCTCAACTATTTACAATCTATATTAATGACTTGGATGAAGGGACCGAGTATAATGTAGCCAAGTTTGCTGATGATACAAAGCTGGATGGGAAAGCAAATTGTGAGGAGGACACAAACATCAGCAAAGGGATATAGAGAGGCTAAGTGAGTGGGCAAAGATTTGGCAGATGGAATATAATGTGGGAAAATGTGAGGTTATGCACTTTGGCATAAAAAATAGAAAAGCAAGTTACTATTTAAATGGAGAAAAATTGCAAAGTGCTGCAGTACAGAGGGACCTAGGGATACATGTGCACGAAACACAAAAGGTTAGTATGCAGGTACAGGAAGTAATTAGGAAGGCAAATGGAATGTTGGCCTTTATAGCAAGGGGCATAAAGTATAAAAGCCGAGAAGTCCTGCTACAACTGTACAGGGTATTGGTGACGTTACACCTAGAGTACTGCGTTCAGTTTTGGTCTCTGTATTTAGGGAAGGATATACTTGCATTGGAGGCAGTTCAGAGAAGGTTCACTAGGTTGATTCCGGAGATGAGGGGTTAACTTATGAAGATAGGTTGAGTAGGTTGGGCCTGTAGTCATTGTAGTTCAAAAGGATGAGAGGTGATCTTATCGAATCATATAAGATAATGAGGAGTCTCGACAAGGTGGATGCAGAGAGGATATTTCCACTCATACGGGAAACTATGAGGCATAGTCACAGAATAAGGGGCCGCCCATTTAAAACTGAGATGAGGAGTAATTTCTTCACAGGGTTATAAATCTGTGAAATTCTCTGCCCCAGAGAGTTGTGGAGGCTGGGTCATTGAATATATTTAAGGAGGAGATAGACAGATTTTTGAGCGATAAGGGAATAAAGGATTAAGGGGAACGGTCAGGGAAGTGGAGCTGAGTCCATGATCTTAATCTTATTAAATGGTGGAGCAGGCTCAATGGGACAAATGGCCTACTCCTGCTCCTATTTCTTATGTTATTAAAAGAGCCCCAGCCCATTCATTCTTCACTGATGGTTATAACCCCTTATTTCTGGTATCATCCTTGTGAATCTTTTTTTGTATCATCTCCAAGCTCACAGGTGTTGCTATCAAGTGTAGTACCTCTACTGCTGCCGTGGGTGCAGAATTTTATACATGAATCCATAATTGTATATTAGTGAATGCTCAAAGTGCTGTAAATTACTTGGATGTGAACTTTAATTTTCTGTATCAATGCTGAAGTAGTGCTACAGTTCCACCTATTTAACTTTTTTGAAAACATTTTCTGCCACAGTGCATACTTGGATAACAGTGCAGTACAATACTTCCTTTCCTTGGTCTTGATTATCTCTCATGGACTAGGATAAAGCTCCCATGAAACAGCCATAATTTATGGTCAAGGAATCGGGTTGTCCTGACAGAGGAAATAATTTTTTGGGCAAATTTGGTCAACAAGCAACCTACGTTGATTTCAGCTACTTTGATGAGGAAATGAGAAATGTTACTTGTGCAAATAATTTACATGTTGGAGACTTTCTATGATGTCTGATACTGAGATGGTCCATATTTATGAAACATAATCCACTATCCCTGTAGGACCTTTCAGAGGTGTGTACTACATTTCAACTGTGGTTAATAGCAGATGTAGTGAAATTTGTCAACTCTTCATTTTACAATCTGAATTTCCTGATGCTTGTTTCAGACCACAACATTGTGCTTTTTGTGGGTTTAGATGAGTTGCGAATTGAATTTTGGAATTATGTCAATTGTCTAACAGTAGTTTGATTTCAAAGAACTTTATTCTCCATCTCTGCCCCCACAAAAATGCACGTTGAACTGAGCTGCTGCAAATGCAGGGATTAGATCCCTCATAACGTTAGAAAAACTTTCCAAAACTAAGTTCAGTGCCATTCGCAACTCCTCAGATAATGAAGCAGTCCATGCCTGCATGCAGCAAGACCTGGGCGACATTCAAGCTTGGGCTGATAAGTGGCAAGTAACATTCACACCACACTAGTGCCTGGCAGTGATTATCTCCAACAATCGAGAGTCTAATGACATTCGACAGTATTACCATTGCCGAATCCACCACCATCAACATTTTTGTGGGGGGGGGTTACTATTGACCAGAAACTTAACTGGACCGGCCACATAAATACTGTGCTAACAAGAGCAGGTCAGAGGCTTGGTATTCTGCGGCGTGTGTCTCACCTGACTCCCTGAAGTCTTTCCACCATCTACAAGGCATAAGTCGAAATATTCTCAACTTGCCTGGATGACTGCAGCTCCAACAACACTCAAGAAACTGAACACCATCCAGGACAAAGCAGTCCGCTTGATTGGCGCCCCATCCACCACCTTAAACATTCACCCCCTCCATCACTGGCATACCCTGGCTGCAGTGTGTACCGTCCACAAGATGCATGGCAGCAATTCGCCAAGGCTTCTTCGGCAGCACCTCCCACCTAGAAGGACAAGAGCAGCAGATGCATGGGAACACCACCACCTCTAAGCTCTCCTTCAAGTCGCACACCATCTTGACTTGAAAGTATATCGCCGTTCCTTCGTCGCTGGGTCAAAATCCTGGAATTCCCTCCCTAACAGCACTGTGCGAGTACCTTCACCACATGGATTGTAGCGGTTCATGAAGGCGGCTAACCACCAACTTCTCGAGGACAATACGGGATGGGCAATAAATGCGGGCTTTGCCAGTGACACCCACATCCCACGAATGAATATAAAGCTGAACTGTTTTTTTAAAAAAAATTATCGAGTTTCTGAAAACGAATCTTCCCCCACACCCCCTGAACATTTTAATTAAATGCTTCAAAATCTTACATTTTTGGCTGCGATAAACTCTTTGTAATTCCAAGTACATTGAGTGGTGAGATCAAAGTAATTGCATCACGTAATAACAGTAGATACTGGAGTCCTTTGGTATATAGTGTCTTAAGATGATAATTGTTACATGTGTATTCTATACTGCTAAATGAACTTATTAAAATGATTAGTTACGTTGCCTCAGATACCCCATTCTCATTTGCACAAATGACTGGATTTTATCCTCTACCAAATTTATTATATTCTGTAGGGTGGGGAGAAAGAATCTGATGTGCAGTTTTCAATTGCGCACCGTGTTAATTGATTTCTCCCAATAGGGTTTGGGCACAACTTTGTGGAAGAGTTAAATGGATACAGCTTATTGCTGCTCCATGTAACTTCCTATATCTCTACTTGGTAAACCAACTTATGTAACCCAGTCCAGTGTGAAACCTTTGTTGGTTGAAGGACCCCTTTTCAAATGGATTAATAATCACAGGACTCCCTCAAATTAAATTATAATACTTTATAATACTCATATGAAAATGCTGCAAGTAAAGAATGTTTTAATAATGCTTTTATGAAAACAGGTATTTACTTACAACTATCAGTGAGCTGGGTGTGCCTGCTTTCTCGCTGCAGAGCCTTCTATCTTCCTTGTGATGTTTGACTGACACGCCCCTCATAAAAAAAGGCTGAACTCACCTGGCACCCACCTCCATCCTCGGTAACTGCGGGTCTACCTGGTGATTTTCGTACTGCTCTGAGCCCCCCTCCTAGGTGAGACAGCCAGCTTGTTCTACGCTGCGCATGTGGCGGGTGTACACTGCTCCCGGCTCGCACCAAGCCCGCCAAATCAGTAACAATTATTCACTATTTGTGCTCTCAAATTATCTCTCAATTTTGAAAATCTGTTAGATTTCGCCTCCCCCCTCCACCACACACATGCACTTAATCTTCTCTGTCCCAGTAAACATGTCCGAATATTTTAAGCCTTTCTTTGTAACTAGAATCGTGCTAGTTAATCTTAGCTACAGCATTCCGATGGCTCTGATACTTTTCCTGTAATGGGGTGGCCAGAATTACCTCAACTCTGATTTGGTTGTGCATGTGGTGGTACTGGGTAAGAAAGGAGATAATGATAGCTATAAACGAGCAGCAGAAAGAAAGAAATACAGGAAGAGCAGAGAAAAATGAAAAACACAATCAAGAAAGAGTAAAAGAAGTACAAGCTCTGCAACGATACCTATTTTATGAGTGACATTTGGCAAAATTAATAAAACTCCAAAAATGCCTTTTATTTCAAAAAGGTGCTGGCGAGACACATTCTGGAGTGTGCTTACTTGCTTTGATTTCGCAATAAACATTTGCATCAATGCTGAAAGAAGATGGCGACTAACTGGTGCCTTTCATTTCACTGCCTTTGGAAGTGATGTGCGAACATTATTAAATTGCACATTTCAGTGAATTTGAGGTTTGAGAGAAAGTTACTTCTCACCTTTCGCTGTATGCGAGTCAGGGATTATCTTACAGAGCACAAGTGTTCAGATCAGATTACCAATGACATGAAGTAGTTTGACATCACACATCTGAAGCAATCCAAGCACATAGCTTGGTTTTGTCCAGTATCTCCTATCAGCAAACCGTTCCCAAGTCTCTAATATATATTTGCGCAGAGCTACATTTTTTTTTAAACAATAATCAGAACTCTTTAGTGCACAGATCCTAAAGAAGGCTGAGATGAGTGCATGAGTGAGAATGGGTGAAATCTTTGCTTGATATCGGTTGCAGGAGCTTTTTGACTTGCTGCAGGAGATCCAAGATGCCAATCCTCTGGACCAACCCTATTTAAAAATTGACGTTTGGATAAATCCCCTGCTCGATGAGGACTTTCACGTTATTTTGCGGACCCCCTGGATAGTTTTTACGGACCCCCCCAGGTGTCTGCGGACACCAGTTTGAGAACCATTGACCTAGTCTTTCACCAAAATAAGCTGAATTAAGCAGAGTCTTGCTCACTAATTTCCCCCTCCATTTAAAAATGGAAAAAAGTTATTGCCAAAATGCAGAAAATCCTGGAACAATCATCCTTTTGGCTTTTCTGGAATGCTACAGCATATGATCCCTCCAACCTATGCTGTACATAATTACATGCAGTCTTTGGCATTTGGCAGCGGTATTCTATTGGTGCTTCACATTTAGGGCATGTATTTTTTTTTACAAGAAAAAGCATGTTTTGTGCTGAAGGTGAGGGATGATGGTGCACTGAAGTCAAACACTTTTTCAGTTTTGGTCATCCAGTCAGAATCGAGCCAGCCCAGAACAGTCAGCTTCTTCTGCTCTATTCTTTAATAGTGTGCATTAACCTTGATCTCAGCCAAGAGAGTCATTTGTTTGGGTTTGAGTGTCTATGGCTTGGTTTTTTAGCTGGTCCAAAGGCACGCTGCCCATTGCTTTCAGCAGAGCCACTCTAAATACACTTGTCAGCGATGTGGGAAAGAGGCTTGGCAGGGAGGGAGACCTTTAAAGCAACGAAAACGTTATTTAAAAAAAATTATTTAAGAAAAAGCAAAACCAGATGTTTCTGAAGTATTCTTTCCTTGAAGCTCTGGAATTCCATCCTTGAATCTCTCCACTTCTACCTCTCCTCCTTTTAAGATGCTCCTTAAAACCTACCTCTTTGACCAAGCTTTTGGTCGCTTGTCCTAGTATCTCCTTGTGTAGCATGGAGTCAAATTTTGTTTGATAACACTCCTGTAAAAACACAATATAAATGCAGATTGTTAAAATAAGGGGTATTTTGAACAGAGAGAACTTCACTCCACCATCACCCCAGACTTTCCCTCTACTTTAACATATGTGAAACAGAGTGAGATTTGGAGCAAATTCTGCATTCAATTTGGTTTTTAGTGGGCCTCTGACTCTGCTTATTAACCTGGAAGTGGGTAACTACTTCACTGTAGTAATCATGGTGTAGTTAGATTTGATAGTATTCGAAAGACTAAGGCCCGAAGTAATAGCATGCAGGTGCGTGACTGGAGAGCAAACATGGCTCTGAAAAGAGCTCCAGAGAGGATTAATTAGGATGTAGAACTAGAAATGGCTCAGATGAAAAATAGATTTTTTTTTGAAGATGATTTTAGAGAAGCCTGAAGAAATATATATTTGTGAAAAGAGAAAATGTAGTGAAAGAGGTCAAAGCTAACAATAACACAATTATTTTACAAATAAGAAAAGCAAGCATTGTGAGGACCAAGGTCCTATCTGTTTTCATAAAACACTGATGAAGTTTCAGACTATTTCCATTTTAGTCAGGAATCTAGAATGCAAGTCGACAGTAAAACATTTTTTACCAACGCATGTAGGCCAGATGGAGTATACACTAGAATCCTCAGCAGAGTTGGAGAGTAAATAAATGAAGCTCTGATTTAAAATTCTGTGCGAATTCAAGAAACCCAGGAGCTGTACCTCAGGACTTGAGGTGAAAAATGTATTTGGTGCAAAAAGGAAGTGAGTTGAAATTGTAAATCATTGGCATGTTACATGAATATCTGTGGTATGGGGAGGGAAAATGCTCCTGCGAAAACCTGAGACTAAAAGCAATGTTAAGCATGGAGGTAGAAGTAAGATCATGTTTTACTAATTGCTGGAATTTCTTGAGGGGATAAATACTCAAATGATGGGCAAGAGCTGTCCTCCACCAGTCTGTCCTTGCCACACAGCATCCAGTCATCAAGATCCACGCCGCGGCTCTGGACAACGCGGATCACTTTCCATACCACGGGAGCCTTTTATCAACAAGGGCGGACATTGACGACGAGATTCAGCACCGCCTCCAGTGTGGCCTTCGGCCGCCTGAGGAAAAGTGTTTGAAGATCAGGCCCTCAAATCTGCCATCAATCTCATGGTCTACAGAGCTGTAGTGATACCTGCCCCCCTGTATGGCTCAGAGATGTGGACCATGTACAGTAGACACCTCAAATCACTGGAGAAATATCACCAACAGTGTCTCCGCAAGATCCTGCAAATCCCCAGGGAAGACAGACACACCAACGTTGGCTTCCTCGACCAGGCCAGCATCCCCAGCATTGAAGCACTGACCAAACTCGACCAGCTCCGTTGGGCGGGCCACATTGTTTGCATGCCTGACACAAGACTTCCAAAGCAAGTGCTTTACTTGAAACTCCTTCACGGCAAACGAGCCCAAGGTTGGCAGAGGAAATGTTTCAAGGACACTCTCAAAGCTTCCTTGATAAAATGCAACATCCCCACCGACACCTGGGAGTCCCTGGCCAAGACCGCCCTAAGTGGAGGAAGTGCATGCAGGAGGGTGCTGAGCACCTCGAGTCTCGTCGCCGAGAGCATGCAGAGACCAAGCGCAGGCAGCGGAAGGAGCGTGCGGCAAACCAGACTCTCCACCCACCCTCTCCTTCAACCACTCTCTGTCCCACCTGTGACCGAGATTGTGCTTCTCGTATTGGACTCTTCAGTCACCTAAGAATTCATTTTTAAAGTGGAAGCAAATCTTCCTCGAATCCGAGGGACTGCCTATGATGATGATGATGCTTTGAGTGTTCACCTTGGCCCCTTGCGCTCGAATTCTCTCCTTAAACCCCCCTCCACTTCCCTTTTCTCCTTTCAGACTCTCCTTAAAATCCACTGCTTTGACCAAACATTTGGTTGCTTCCCCAATTATCTCCTCCTATTGATTGGTATCCATTTTATTGATTACGCCTCTGAAACAACTTTGGATATTTTTCTAAATTACAGGCGCCATATAAATACAAGTTGTTGTTGTTGTTGTGATGTTTCTGCTGATGAATTCAATTTGGCGGATAATGCCAATATTTTTGTCCAATTATTAGTTAGCCATTCACTAAAGTACCTTTTTATTTTCCTGGTTCCAAAATGAAAATGGTAACTGCAATAAGGGCAGATTCTTTTGATCTTAATTTCAAACTTGTCAGACAGGTGAATCTGAATGATCTGACCACCTGTTTCGATATGATGGGGAGTGATCTCCTATCTTTGACCAAGTTTGGGGATGCAATTGCTGATTACTCACAAACTGTCCACTATATTGATATGGAAAATATGCTTAAAAAGGGGATTCTTTTGTTTTATATTTAAGATATAAGTGATTGAATGTTAGCTGTAGTAATACTTTATGGCTTATTTTGGCTTTGAACAACTGAGATGTATCTTGCAATTGTCTGATCATTAGATGGTTTTATTTGTAAATGGCGTATTTTGATATGTATTTTTAGGAATCCTTAAATACTAATTTGTTGCTGAATTAACACTTTTTATTTAAGCTCGAGAAGTGTCCTCCTTTTGGTCTCTTTGACAGCTGAGTATTCTGGGAACCATCGTGAGGTGTACCAGTGCTCTAAAGCAGAGGATATATTTAGATACATTTTGTGAGTGAGGCTCTACTCTGAACACACAGCTTCCATTGATGGCAGCAATGATTATGTTGACTTCCCTTCAAGATTGTACAATCTATGGAGCTCCCGATTTTCAGATCTTTCATTTTCACTTCAAAGCAGGCACATTGGCCACCAAGCCATGTTGTCCAATCCATGTTCCTGGTGAGCTAGATTCTGTGCTCAGAACAGAGCTGTGCAAAATTTACCATAATGATTTTCCTTTGAAGGTGCGGCATCATTTGTGGATTGTTAAAAGCATAGAAGCCGGCCATTTGGCCCATGAGGTCTGTGTATTTATTGCACATGAGCCACAGTCTAATCCCACTCTCCTGGTCACTTCCCATGCCCTTTCATACTCTGTTTCAACAACAATTTGTGGCAGAGGACACATTATAATTGGCACTGTGTAAAGATTTTCCCCAATGTTCCTTTAAATTCTGTTTCTGATTATCTTAAATTTGAAGCCTTTCATTACTGTCTCTTCAACTAGTGGAAGTAATCTATCACTGTTGAATATCCTAACTCAAGATTTGGAGACCTCTATCAAGTCACCCCATTTGCTTTGAATTGAACAATTAAAACAAGGGGCCCCAGCTCTTTTGAAACCAGTAAATGTATGCCCTTTGGGAAATCCAATAAATCAAGATGATGCAATCTATCTTTTGCTCTTTGCAATAGGGCACAGTGATAAATAATTGGGTAAAGGTCACGATTAAGCGGTTTATCAGTCGTGACGATATAATGACTTGCAAAATTTGTTGATACACCCTTCAGATGTAAAAGTATTATTGAATGGATTTTCAATGAATGCAGTGATACTGCCCCTTTTGTGTCGGTATGAAATAGTTCTGGGTGTGCAGCAACTCTACAAATTGGAGCTTTATCTCCTGAGTGGACTGAAGCCTGGAGGTTTGACAGGTATCCAGTGCACTATAATTGCAATCTGGTTGGAAGGTGCATGTTGAAAGTGCCCAAGTGGTCCACTTCACCTGTGGTTAATGTTTAAAGTTATTTTGCGGTCTTTTTCAGGTTGGTACTGATCTAACATTCAAAATTGGGTGAGCTGGCAGCTGAGATCTTTGCTTCCGCTTCTTGATCATTGATCTCTGTGACCTGCATTGAGGCACCTCTGGTCTGCTTTGCTGATGGTTGCATTCTAGGACTAGAAATTCGGTCGAAAATGGTATTTTATTTGCCAAGATTACTGTTACGCTTTAATTTGCACAGTGGTAAAAATCGGCTTTGCATGAGGATTCGCGACGCAAACCGCGATCCTCGCCGACTATAGTTTGCCGCCGATGGCGCTGCGAGAATGGCCGAGCCCCCTCTTTCCCCCCCCCCCCAAAAAAAAATCGGGGAAAAATAATATTCACAAAACATTCACAAGACATCTATCTAATCGCTGAAAAAGAATTAAAAAAATTAAAAACTTTAACTTGCCTTTTTTGCAGATCTTTATACTTATTGCTGCTGGCAGGACTACATGACAGGTTTTACCCTGTCGGTATTCTGAGCGCAGAATACGGTGCGGATAGAGCCAAATTTTTGGTGCAAATGCTATTTTGGGTCTTGCACGTCGGCTCTCCTCTCTCCAGCGGTACGTGGAAAGTGCCACTGCAAAAGTCACAATTTCCCGCTGACCGGTTTTTCGCCAAATATGGTGAAATATTGCCAAAAACTTGGTTGCAAAGTCGGTGAATTTCTAGTCCATATAGCTTTAAATGATATGTCCGTGTCGTATAATTGCAGCTTAAACTTGAGCTAATTTGAAATTCTGCTACAATATGTTACAATATGATTCTGTTGCAATAGTCCAGTAGTTGGAATAAACTGGTTAAGGACTTGGTTGAAAAGTAACTGTTTAGAGTGCCATATTTGTATTTCTGGAGTATACTGTGAACTGGAACCAGGTTTTGTTTTGTGGGGGAGTGTTATTATAAAATAGTGTGGTTCTTCTACATTTCTTCAGTTCAGTTTTGCGCTTGTTAAATGATGCAGGAAAAGAGACACTTGCATGGAAGGCTGGAAAAGTTTTTCAGTGTCTGAAGAATCAACTGTTTTCTGATATTTGGTTATATAAGTATGAATTGCAGCTGATGAAATGAGTGAATAAGACAGGAGCAGCATTGCATTGTGAAGCATTTACTGAATGGAAGTGTCATTCTGTGCATGATACTACGTGGAATCATCTATCACCTTTCAGCTGTTGGAGTTCACGTCATGTTATTACATTACATTTTTAAATTTGTGAACAATCGTGTTGTAATCAGTGACTAGGTTAAAAAGAACAGCACTATTGAGGTTTGTGTATCTAATACCAAATCAAATTGCTGTTTTCTAATAGCAGTGTGGTTCGATACAGTTTTACTTGACCCATTTTTAACAGAAAATTCTCTTTTCAGAAGTAATTTCTCTACAAGAATATTGTAACTCTGAAGTTTTTTTCAACTTGAAATGTGATTTCTGATTGATTGACAGGGGGAATTTCAAAATGCCTGTTATGGAAACCTAAGCTATGGAATGTACCTTTTAAATGCAAAATATTTGTTCAGTGATTTCACTAAAGGATTCACATCTTCTAAGTAGTTTTCTGGAAAGACAACATGTTGCCAGTTATCATGTGTCCTGGGATGCATTAATGCACAGGCTACAGGGTCTATGTAGAGGGGTTCCCAGAATACACTTGGAGCCCAGGACCCCAAGAATTGCTAATGCAGCTTTGCAAATGGCTGCCATTGAGCTGCTACCCCAGTGCATGCCGCCTGTGAACAGTAAAGGGAAAAGCACCTAGGCACTGTTGTTATACCTAATACACAAGCTAAAGTTCAAAGAAATGAATGTATTAATTCTGATATTTAGTGCATGAAGAACTGGAAAATCTTTGTCTGCACATTTTTTGCTTAAAGCGTAGATTATAGTGAAGGTGAATATATGTGTCCAATTTTGCAGCACATTTTGTTGAAATCGTGGTGTAAAATGATCGATCTTTGGAGGACACACTTTAAAACTTCACAATTTCTGAACTTTACAATTATTTTACATAAATCTTTACAAAGGAAATAAATAATGTTGTGTTAATCTATGCCCTGCTGAATAAATAATAACTATATATAGTTAAAATAACACAAGAGGTTTTGGATTGAATCCTTGTCAGCTGATCTGAACCAGAACTGCAGATGACATTAGTGCCTGTGAATGAGGAAGGACAAAAATCAACCAGGGTTCCCACTCCCAGTTGCTGTCCAGTAATGTCTGTGGAAAAGTGTACCTGTGTGGCTGTCGGGTAAGGACAAGGTTGTGTTTGATTGAGATACCTTGCATAGCCAAAACAGTTTGCTGTCTGTATTTGCATGTGAAGACCAATTATTTAAGTAGACCACAGGGTTTTTTGTGTCTGTTAGAATTATACCCAATTTTTGTGGGGAAAGGCAAATTAATATTTTTTTGCTGATAGTTCTTCAGATTCACAAAACTCTGGTTGAGGTTTTGGAGATAGTTATTTACCTACATTGTTGAATTTAGAGAGTTTGATCCGGAGCCTTCGAAAGTTTGTCTGCAACTTGAAAAGAAAGTGGGTTGAAGAAGACAACTCCTGTGGTTGATGAGAAAAGTGAAGATGAATCAATTGCTGCAAACTATTTTCAACTGTATGAGAAAGTAGCAAAGTTTCACTACTGTAACATTTTCAGTCAGTTTACCTGTTAATTTAATGTTTAATAAATGTGTTCGGCAGTGAAATACTAAAGCAAAGTCTAGTTTTAGTGTCCGCGTGGTGTGTTTTGGAGATGAAGATGCTTTGAAAGCACTGGATAGAATTAGTAGCTCAAGTAATGCAAGAGAAAAAGGGTTTCCGTGTTTGTTATCCATGGGACAATGGACTTCAAGGGAAGTGAAAACATTTCTGAGGACTTGTCCACAAGGGAGCAATTTGAAGTACAGAATCCAAAAATATTTAAACCTACAAGAGTAAAAGAACCTTATTGCATTGTTTTTTAAAATGTAATTGGATTGTGAATCTATTCATGTGCCTATTTTGTGAATTTGTTGGATATTTTCATTGCACTGTGTTTCTGGGAGGAGTGCATTGATGCATTATAGTTTCTTGGCACAAGGGATTACATTGGAAGCAATGTGGTTTAAAGGTTGCATTAATTTGGTCTTGGCTTCTTGGGTTTAGTTGGTTTCTTAGGTTTAGTTTGATTTGGGAGCAGGGGTCATCTCTGTTAATCATCATGTTGATTGGAATCATTGTATTTGCCTGTCTATTTGTGGGTTGCTGTTGCTCGTCTCTCTTCTCCTGAGAGATGACTTGGGTGTTTCTGGGGAGGTGGGATTGAAGCATGGGGAGTAGGGGAGGGAGTTTGCTCTGAGATTTAAGATGATTGGCAAAAGAATCAGAGGTGACATGAAGAAAAACATTTTTACGCAACGAGTGGTTGTGATTTGGAATGCACTGCCTGATAGATTGGTGGATACAGGTTCAAAGGTAGCTTTCAAAAGGGAATTGGATAAATACTTGAAGGAGAAAACATTGCAGGAATATGGGGAAAGAGCGGGAGAGTGGGACTAACTGGACTGCTCCTTGAAAGAGCCGGCCGAATGGCTTCCATTCTGTGCTGTACTATTCCATGATTCTATGATCCTGTGCTTGCTGATCTACATTGGCAGTTAAGCAATGCCACAACTTTAAAATTTTCAACATTGCTTTCAAATCCCTCCATGGCTTTGCACCTTCCAACCAATGTAATCTCCCACAGCCCTGCCCCCCACTCACCCCCAGCAACCCCAAGAGCGTTACATTGCTCCAAGTCTGGCCTCTTGAGCATCCCTGATTTTACTCGCTCCACCATTGGTGGCTGCATCTCGAGCTACCAAGGCCTTAAGCTGTGGAAATCCATCTCTCTCTCCTCTCTCTCTCCCCGCCCCCTCTCTCCGTTCTCCGCTCCGCCCCCTCTCTCCGTTCTCCGCTCCGCCCCCTCTCTCCGTTCTCCGCCCCGCCCCCTCTCTCCGTTCTCCGCCCCGCCCCCTCTCTCCGTTCTCCGCCCCGCCCCCTCTCTCCGTTCTCCGCCCCGCCCCCTCTCTCCGTTCTCCGCCCCGCCCCCTCTCTCCGTTCTCCGCCCCGCCCCCTCTCTCCGTTCTCCGCCCCGCCCCCTCTCTCCGTTCTCCGCCCCGCCCCCTCTCTCCGTTCTCCGCCCCGCCCCCTCTCTCCGTTCTCCGCCCCGCCCCCTCTCTCCGTTCTCCGCCCCGCCCCCTCTCTCCGTTCTCCGCCCCGCCCCCTCTCTCCGTTCTCCGCCCCGCCCCCTCTCTCCGTTCTCCGCCCCGCCCCCTCTCTCCGTTCTCCGCCCCGCCCCCTCTCTCCGTTCTCCGCCCCGCCCCCTCTCTCCGTTCTCCGCCCCGCCCCCTCTCTCCGTTCTCCGCCCCGCCCCCTCTCTCCGTTCTCCGTTCCCCGCCCCCTCTCTCCGTTCTCCGTTCCCCGCCCCCTCTCTCCGTTCTCCGTTCCCCGCCCCCTCTCTCCGTTCTCCGTTCCCCGCCCCCTCTCTCCGTTCTCCGTTCCCCGCCCCCTCTCTCCGTTCTCCGTTCCCCGCCCCCTCTCTCCGTTCTCCGTTCCCCGCCCCCTCTCTCCGTTCTCCGTTCCCCGCCCCCTCTCTCCGTTCTCCGTTCCCCGCCCCCTCTCTCCGTTCTCCGCCCCGCCCCCTCTCTCCGTTCTCCGCCCCGCCCCCTCTCTCGGTTCCCTGCCCCCTCTCTCCGTTCTCCGTTCCCCGCCCCCTCTCTCGGTTCCCCGCCCCCTCTCTCGGTTCCCCGCCCCCTCTCTCGGTTCCCCGCCCCCTCTCTCGGTTCCCCGCCCCCTCTCTCGGTTCCCCGCCCCCTCTCTCGGTTCCCCGCCCCCTCTCTCGGTTCCCCGCCCCCTCTCTCGGTTCCCCGCCCCCTCTCTCGGTTCCCCGCCCCCTCTCTCGGTTCCCCGCCCCCTCTCTCGGTTCCCCGCCCCCTCTCTCGGTTCCCCGCCCCCTCTCTCGGTTCCCCGCCCCCTCTCTCGGTTCCCCGCCCCCTCTCTCGGTTCCCCGCCCCCTCTCTCGGTTCCCCGCCCCCTCTCTCGGTTCCCCGCCCCCCCCTCTCGGTTCCCCGCCCCCCCCTCTCGGTTCCCCGCCCCCCCCTCTCGGTTCCCCGCCCCGCCCCCCCCTCTCGGTTCTCCGCCCCGCCCCCCCCTCTCGGTTCTCCGCCCCGCCCCCCCCCCTCTCGGTTCTCCGCCCCGCCCCCCCCCTCTCGGTTCTCCGCCCCGCCCCCCCTCTCGGTTCTCCGCCCCGCCCCCCCTCTCGGTTCTCCGCCCCGCCCCCCCTCTCGGTTCTCCGCCCCGCCCCCCCTCTCGGTTCTCCGCCCCGCCCCCCCTCTCGGTTCTCCGCCCCGCCCCCCCTCTCGGTTCTCCGCCCCGCCCCCCCTCTCGGTTCTCCGCCCCGCCCCCCCTCTCGGTTCTCCGCCCCGCCCCCCCTCTCGGTTCTCCGCCCCGCCCCCCCTCTCGGTTCTCCGCCCCGCCCCCCCCTCTCGGTTCTCCGCCCCGCCCCCCCTCTCGGTTCCCCGCCCCGTTCTCCGTTCTCCGCCCCGCCCCCTCTCTCCGTTCTCCGTTCTCCGCCCCGCCCCCTCTCTCCGTTCTCCGCCCTCCCCCGCTCCCCCCCCCCCCCCCCGGTGGATTCCGGACCGATTGGTGGCAAGGTCGTCCGGACCCTGCCGACCTCGAGGTGCCTGTCCGAACACCACCTCTTCGCCAGGCCCCCGCCCGACCGGATCCTTTTCGGCGGGGCCCTGCCTGATCATTTCCATGGCAGCGGGACCCCGCCCGAACACATCCACAGCGGCGGGACCGCGCCCGAGCTCATCCACGGTGGTGGGACCCCGCCCGACTACCTCATCGCCTGGCGACCCGAACAGCTCTTGTGTGAGCACCCTCCCCCTTTCTGATGTTCTGAAATCAGGATATACTCGAACCTGGGCTCAGGTGTTTCCTGATTTGTGACGTCAAAGACGTTCCAAAATCCGGAACAACCTCGGTCTCGAGGGCTCTAGATTCAGGATGAGGAAATATATCATACTGCAATGCTGTAGAGTCCTGGTGGGAGCACACCTGGAGTAGTGTGTGCAGTTTTGGTCTCCTGAGCTCAGGAAGGATATACTTGCCACAGAGGGAGTATAATGAAGGTTTACCAGACTGATTACTGGGATGGGGGGGATTGTCCTATGAGGAGAGATTGAGTAGACTACGCCTATATTCTCTGGAGATCAGAAGAATTAGAGGTGAGCTCATTGAAACATACAAAATTCTCACAGGGCTTGACAGGGTAGATGCAGGGAGGATATTTTCCCTGGCTGGGGAGTCTAGAAGAACCAGGGGTCACAGTCTTAGAATAAGGGGTTGGCCATTTAAGACTGAGATGAGGTCAAATTTCTTCATTCAGAGGGTGGTGAATCTTTGGAATTCTCTACCACAGAGGGCCGTGGAAGCTCAGTCGTTTAGTACATTCAAGACAGAGATCAATAGATTTTTGGATATTAAGGGAATCAAGGGATATGGGGATGGTGCATGCAAATGGAGTTGAGGTAGAAGATCAGCTGTGATCTCATTGAAATTGCAGAGCAGGCTCAAGGGGCTGAATGGCCTACTCTTGCTCCTAATTCTTGCATTCTTATTTTCCTGGTCAATTGTGTTCTGACATTTTGACAAGCTTTTTGAATTATTTAAATAACCTTCTTTAAATGCACTTTGTGGGGGCTTTCAGTTTAGCGTACATTTCATTTGTTTTAACATCTCGAACTTCATTTCACTGAATTTGTTATTTTAAGAGGATTATTGTTACCATTCTCTGCCTATCTTTGTACAACTACATGTCTTCTAGCTGCATTCAGTATCTCTCTCTCTATCTCACACAGCCAGAATTTAGGTTCTACTTTTCAAACCCAGACTGTGTGTTCATTTAAACTTGTGCAATCAGGAAAGAGGTGAGGAGGAGGAGGTGGAAGAGTAGATCTGTATATACTGTTAAGCATAATTCCTTCACCCTGGAATCTTTAGAAGCTCCTGAACCTAATTTGGGAGAAGGGGAGGGGAATAACTGAGACCAACATTAGTTATGTTTACCATTTGTAAATTTTGTCCATTTTCATTGGATGATACTTGAGAAAAGGTGGGGAAGAACTGAAAAAGTTCTTGGTGACCTATAAGTAAAATTGCAGCTATCGTTTTCGACTCTTGAACATTTGCTTCTGCCTGTATGTTCAACAATAGAAACTTTTGCTGTATGGGTAACTGACATCTTCATCAATTTCACAGCAGGCTGCCTTCGTTTGCTTTCACTTGAGTGCCTTACAGGATTTTCTCCCATTGCTGTCTAGCTGGGTGAGAGTCTAGACACAAGAGATGTAGGACTTACTGGGAATTCACAATGCGATTATTGTGAATGTTAAGTAGGAGCAGCTTCCCCTGACGTGCAGGCTCCTTGGCCAAACTGCTGGTACAAAGACTTTGCCTTTGTTCATGAAGAGGAGCTAATCCAGGGTGATGCAGACTGTGAAATAAACCTTTTACAAAAAAAATCCATGAGTAGAAGGTGAAAGGTCAGCAGTTTAACCTCTGACCAGAAAATAAGAGGGCAAGGGAGTTTCGAAATTGTGGAGAAGAACAAGAGAAGAAAGTTCTCTGAGGTCTACTTGCCTTGTTTCTCAAAGGCAGGTTAAACAGATGACTGACGGGAATGGTTACAAGAGTCCTAGTAAAACATGTATGATGTCAAAGTCTAAATGGGCTTTGTGCTAATAGGCAAACTACTTTGCTTGGTCTGCCAGCACATATTCTCCTTCACAAAACAGACAGCAGTGCGAGAGGAAAAGGCTGAACAAAACAACAGTGCGGTTTCCAGTTGTGAGCTATCAAGGACTGATTGATTAGTACAGTATCCACTGCATGAATCTGTAGATTTAACTTTACATGGACAATATTTCCACTTAAAAGGGATAGAAATTTGCAAGTACTTTAGCATTGAGTAATTCAGAGGAATATTGATTGTTAAATATGAATGCTTTTAATTTTCAGTGGTGAGTAAGAATAGAATTGGAAGTTTACAATGTTAATTTTTTTTGAAGTAATACTACAGTAATGTTTGTGTTTTATCTCAATCACTTAACTCCGTCAATGCTGCACAGCGAGCGCATCCATGTTAGCAAACCTTTTGCGAAATATGGAAGCTGAAGAGGATATTTCCTTGGAGAACAAATGAGTTTTACATGCTTGAAGTTCACAATGCTAGTAATCTTGCCTTTTCTGTTTCAGCATGTCTTCTGTTAAACTATATCAAACCTTCTTGTTTTACTCACATTCACCTTATTTTAAATATTGCGTGTTCACTTCAAGAACCGTTGTTGTTTGCATCTGCCAAGGTTGAAAGATTTTGAAACCCTCACTTGTCAGGCACAAGTCGTATTTTGAGCGTAATGTTGGTGAGGTACGTTATTTCTTATCATTTTTCAGCCCAAACTTTCAACTGCTTCAGCCTTTCTATGTCAAACACCTTTCCTCGCCAAGAAAACAGGCTGGAGACTTGATACTAAGCCTTTGCTAATGTTTATTTAGTTGGCCACTGTGAGATGTGTGGGTAGCATAGGGTGATTCGACCTCCTCTCCTTCCCCTGGACAAGTACCCGAGCTGTGCTTATGACCTGTGGCCAGCACTGGGTAAGCCACTTAGAGTGCTCCCTAGCTTTGTCCTTTTTGAAACTCGCATCCCTTGACCAAGGATACCTGATTTTTCAGTGCTATTTTTGATTGGCTTCATTTTGGCTTGGGTGTTTCACTGTATGACCTTGCACGCAAGTTTGTTAGTGTTCCCAAATTAATTTACTGTGTGTTGTGTGAAAACTACCTCTCCATGTAAATTGCTTTTTCTTGCGTTGTATTTTTGTTTACGCTTTCCTGCCTCCATCGCATATCAAAAATAAAAATATCAAGAGGAATATTTTTTAAGCAGGAAATGGTTTATCAGACTCCTTCTGCCTTGACTTTGTCTTTTGGGTGTCATTTTGAATAAAACTTAACAATTTCCTTAAAACAGTACTTGAGTTTTTGCTGTACACCAGGCCCCATTTGTCTTCAATTCTAAAGCACTTCACTTAAGACAGCTCTCTTATGTAATGGATGTAGATAGATCTCCTAAAACTACTGGAGTAGAACATGTGGTACATGTATGTAAATTATAAAAGCATATAACTTTAGAAATGGAGTCTCTTGCAAGATGAGCCACCTATTTTTAATTAGTGAATTATTGTTGTGCAAGTAAGGGACTGATGGCACTGGAAATGCTACCCTAAAGCTAATGTGGAACAATGGTAAATGACATACCTATTTTAAAACACAGGGTGTGCAGCTGAAAGACCTAAGCTTTGAGTACGTACCTGATGTTTCACCCTTAAGGGTGTGTGTGTGCATGCATGTGTGCATGGATACACGTGTGTGTGTGCGTGTGTGTGTGTGTGCGCATGAGCTTTAAATAACCATAACTTTAGAAAAAATAATCATATTTCTGTGATTCAGAAGGTATAGAAACACTGAGATTAAGAAGCGTAGCAGATACTGGCTGTCAGACGTAATCCATTGGAAGGATTCAGATAACATCCTAAAATGAAGCCCGGGCACTTTACTTGTTGGTTGAGCCCTGAGATTAGATTGCTATTTGAACATTTATAAACAACATTGCTGTTTCAGGCTGTCATTTAGGACATTGCAAGACATAAGTGTATTTTGGATGCTGGATTAGTAAAATTACACTTGTAGAATTAATATGCGAGTTCTTCCAAAATAAATGAAATTGTAATTTTTATTTCAGATTGTCTAAAATTTTGGAAATAAATGGATTTTTTCCCTTTTTAACCATGACAGGATTTTAGAGTAAAATGATCTTTGTATGTTTGTTTTTCCAGTATATTTTGTGTTCATCAAGGTGAGCAATCATGGTGCTGAGAAATGGAATGTTATTTTTCTATTTCAGGCTCCCACCATCAATTTTAAGCACTTCAGAATCAACTTATTCTACTTTTACCTCGTGGTGCCCATCAGATCAGAGCTCAGAAGAGCACTTACCTATTGCCATTTTACACTTTCAATACAAGCCATTCTGTAGATTCTTAGATTTTTTTTCTCTAGGCTCGTGTACATGAAGTACATTTAATTAAAACTGCTGAAACTTGTTTTGCATAGGACCCATACGGTCAACTGGGGAACCTTCATTTCAAGGTTGGGTTGGTTTCACACCCACCCATCAAGGGTGAAAGGCAAAAATGTTGTTGCAGTTTGCACTATAAAAGGTTAATTATATCTCGGTCCAATTCAATTTTTATATATGAATTGTGAAGTAAATTTTAAGCTGCAGTTTTGTTACTATGTGAAATTATCACCGTTTGAGGGAAAATTAATTGAGTGTGTTTTTGGGTGTGTGGTCATGTGAAAATAGCATTTGACACTTGATACAAGTATGTGGAAACTGTAGTTGCTACTATGACACCGCTGGTTAACATTTGCTCTCAAGAGGCAACTTGTTCTGTTCCTTTATACCAGCTTATAAATAATTGCAACTTGTCTTTTGCACCACAGGGAAAAAAACATATGTATGGTATCTTTTGAGTTTAGTGGTAAAAGACAAATTAATTGTTGGAACACAGTGATATTTACTGTTGGCAACCTTTTTAACCAACCAAGACTCCTTTCCTCTTTTCAAGCTTCAGTGTAGACTTTCACAGACAGGCATCAGAAGGACGTCAAAACATTGATTTTCAGTCAGTCTGCATCTTTGGAGCTTGTCATGGACCTATCAAAGCACAACATCTGTGGTACTGCAGTCTTTTTGTTGAAGGTTACTTGCTTTCCAAACCCTGGGGACTGGCAACCCGCTCACCAGTGATGGTTTGATTACTGTGATCACCCACAGCTTCAGAGGGGTGTGAATAAAAGAAATTGCTTTTACTGCCAAGGTGTTTTCAATTCAATTCTCACTCATTAGTCCTCCTTGGTTACATTCAGAATTAAACTCTGCAAGATAGATTCTGAGACATTTTTATTAAAAAGTCAATCTTTTAGAAACGAAGGTTACATTTAAATCAAATTGTGTACAGTTTTGGTCTCCTAATCTGAGGAAGGACATTCCTGCTATTGAGGGAGTGCAGCGAAGGTTCACCAGACTGATTCCCGGGATGGCAGGACTGACATATGTAGAAAGACTGGATCGACTAAGCTTATATTCACTGGAATTTAGATGAATGAGTGGGAATCTCATAGAAAGAAATAAAATTCTAACGAGATTGGACAGGTTAGTTGCAGGAAAAATTTTCCCGATGTTGGGGAAGTCCAGAGCCAGGGGACACAGTCTAAGGATAAGGGGTAAGCCATTTAGGTCCGAGATGTTGCCTATTTGCAACTTGGTAAAGCTATTCGACAGCCTATAATCATAATTTTCTTTTTTTTTATTCTTCTGGTCTGTTCATAGAAACATAGAAAATAGCCTGCACCACCATTCAAAAAGATCATGACTGATCATGCAACTTCAGTACCCCTTTCCTGCTTTCTCTCCATACCCCTCGATCCCTTTAGTCGTAAGGATCACATCTACCTCCTTTTTGAATATATCTAACGAACTGGCCTCAACAACTTTCTGTGGTCGAGAATTCCACAGGTTCACAATTCTCTGAGTGAAGAAGTTTCTCCTCATCTCGGACCTAAATGGCTTACCCCTTATCCTTAGACTGTGTCCCCTGGCTCTGGACTTCCCCAACATCGGGAAAATTTTTCCTGCAACTAACCTGTCCAATCTCGTTAGAATTTTATTTCTTTCTATGAGATTCCCACTCATTCATCTAAATTCCAGTGAATATAAGCTTAGTCGATCCAGTCTTTCTACATATGTCAGTCCTGCCATCCCGGGAATCAGTCTGGTGAACCTTCGCTGCACTCCCTCAATAGCAGGAATGTCCTTCCTCAGATTAGGAGACCAAAACTGTACACAATATTCAAGGTGTACCAAGGCCCTGTACAACTGCAGTAAGAGCTCCCTGCTCCTATACTCCAATCCTCTTGCTATGAAGGCCACCATGCCATTTGCCTCCTTCACTGCCTGCTGTACCTGCATGCCAACTGATGTACCATGACACCCAGGTCTCGTTGTACCTTCCTTTTTCCTAATCTGTCACCATTCAGATAATATTCTGCCTTCCTGTTTTTGCCACCAAAGTGGATAACCTCACATTTATCGACATTATCTACACTGCATCTGCCATGCATTTGCCAAGTCACCCTGCAGCCTCTTAGCATCCTCCTCACAGCTCACACTGCCACCCAGCTTAGTGTCATCTGCAAACTTGGAGACATTACATTCAATTCCTTTGTCTAAATCATTAATGTATATTGTAAATAGCTGGGGTCCCAGCACTGAACCTTGCGGTACCCCACTAGTCACTGCCTGCCATTCTGAAAAGGACCCGTTTATTCCTACTCTTTGCTTCCTATCTGCCAACCAGTTCTCTATCCATGTCAGTACATTACCCCCAATACCATGTGCTTTAATTTTGCACACTAATCTCTTGTGTGGAACCTTGTCAAAAGGCTTTTGAAAGTCCAAATACACTATATCCACTGGTTCTCCCTTGTCGACTCTACTAGTTACATCCTCAAAATTCCAGAAGATTTGTCAAGTATGATTTCCCTTTCATAAATTCATGCTGACTTGGACCAATCCCATCACTGCTTTCCAAATGTGCTGCTATTACATCTTTAATAATTGATTCCAACATTTCCCCACTATCGATGTCAAGCTAACTGGTCTATAATTCCCTGTTTTCTCTCTCTCTCTCTCCTTTGTTTAAAAAGTGAGGTTACATTAGCTACCCTCCAATCCATAGGAACCGATCCAGAGTCTATAAAATGTTGGAAAATGATCACCAATGCATCCACTATTTCTAGGGCCACTTCCTTAAGTATTCTGGGATGCAGGCTATCAGGCCCTGGGGATTTATCGGCCTTCAATCCCATCAATTTCTCTGAACACAATTTGCTGACTAATAAGGATTTCCTTCAGTTCCTTTTGTGTTCTTCTTCGGCAGTCTCGCTGAGTCGAGGATGACATGCTTCCACACTAATATGAATTCTCAGGTGACGGATGAGGCCAATGCGGGATCTACAGTCTCTGTCACAGGTGAGGCAAGTGGTGGTTGAAGGGGCGGGTTGTAAGAGAAAAATTTGGCATTAGGGGTACCAACAGGACAAGGGTTAAGGTGCTGGTTCCTGCACCGACCCATAAGGAGGTAAAAGGCCTCTTTGGCCTTGTACATTCCAGTACCAAGGCTCCAGAAGTTATTAATTCAGTAATATTCTGACAGGATACGATGTGAGAACCTAAACCGACATTGATAAGACCTTGCGAAGAGGCTCGAGGCAGACTCACGGGCATCAAGGAGAATCAACAAATTCTGACCGAATGAAGTCATTCTAGTCACGGTCGAAGGTGGTCATGAAGGTCTTGGCCTGTCAATCCAAAGTAGCACTAATAATTAGAGAAGTAGCACTGATAACATAGTCCAGTTAGAGATCTCGGGAGGTCTTACTAGGAAACGGAAGGGTTTTTGAAATATATAAAAGTTGTATGATTGTGCTGTTCGGGGAGCATCTCCACTCGCAGGTAGCTGTGATGAGAGGTGTTCCCGGACGTTCGTAATAAAAGATTGTTATACCTTGCCATCCGTCTCTGTCTGCTAACTTCGAGAACTGCTACGCGGGTTGGGGTGAGCGTCGACCCTCTATATCGGGGGGCCTGCTCGTGGGAGGAGAAGCTTCCCATTTTCCCCTTACACGGGTGGGTGGGTTGCTTTAGTTGTCGTGCGTTCCTTCCGCTGTTTGTGCTTGGCCTCCGCGTGCTCCCGGTGAAGAGACTCGAGGTGTTCGGCACCTTCCCGGATGCTTCTCCTCCACTTTGAGCGGTCTTGGGCTAGGGATTCCCAGGTGCCGGTGGGGATGTTGCACTTTATCAAGGAGGCTTTGAGGATATCCTTGAAGCGTTTCCTCTGCCCACCTGGGACTCGCTTGCCATGTCTGAGCTGTGAGTAGAGCGCTTGTTTTGGGAGTCTAGTATCGGGCATCCGGACGATGTGACTTCTGTCTACTCATTGAGCAGTCCTTCAAACTTGGAAAGCAATCTGCTGCTCCTTCCTTGCTCATGGTTGTTTTTACCAAATCACCCTCGACTTTAGAGACGTTTCAACAGCCAGTGGGCCAAAAGTGCTCCAGTTGTTTGCCTTCTGGAACATGGATCTGTTCATTTACCCTCAGCAAATATCATCTTGGAGGAGAAAACTTGTACTGATTACCTTTGCTTTGTTTTGGCCTTGAGGGCGCTCAGTGGAAGTCCTTTTTGAAATGTGAACTTTTTAATATGAAGGCGGTCAATTGTAAAACATCCTTACCTGATTTTTCCTCACCTTTCATATTCCATTGTGAAATTGGGATTGAGACAACGAGACCATCACATTATTCATTTTTGAAGATGTAACTATTTAGAGTGGACAAGGGAGAACCAGTGGATGTGGTGTGTTTGGACTTTTGACAAGGTCCCACACAAGAGATTGGTGTGCAAAATTAAAGCACATGGTATTAGGGGTAAGGTATTGACGTGGATAGAGAACTGGTTGGCAGACAGGAAGCAGAGATAAACAGGTCCTTTTCAGAATGGCATGCAGTGACTCGTGGGGTGCCGCAGGGCTCACTGCTGGGACCCCAGCTATTTACAATATAGATCAATGATTTAGATGAAGGAATTGAGTGTAATATCTCCAAGTTTGCAGATGACACTAAGCTGGGTGGCGGTGTGAGCTGTGAGGAGGATGCGAAAAGGCTTGGACAGGTTAGGTGAGTGGGCAAATGCATGGCAGATGCAGTATAATGTGGATAAATGTGAGGTTATCCACTTGGGTGGCAAAAACATGAAGGCAGAATATTATCTGAATGGCAGTAGATGAGGAAAAGGGGAGGCGCAACGAGACCTGGGTGTCATGGTACATCAGTCATTGAAAGTTGGCATGCTGGTACAGCAGGCAGTGAAGAAGGCAAATGGTATGTTGGCCTTCATAGCTTAGGGGATTTGAGTATCGGAGCAGGGAGGTCTTATTGCAGTTGTACAGGGCCTTGGTGGGGCCTCACCTGGAATACTGTGTTCAGTTTTGGTCTCCTAATCTGAGGAAGGATGTTCTTGCAATTGAGGGAGTGCAGCGAAGGTTCACCGGACTGATTCCTGGGATGGCAGGACTGACATATGAAGAGAGACTGGGCCTGTATTCACTGGAGTTTAGAAGAATGAGAGGGGATCTGATAGAAACATATAAAATTCTGATGGGACTGGACAGGTTAGATG
This sequence comes from Pristiophorus japonicus, assembly GCF_044704955.1. Classification (NCBI taxonomy): domain Eukaryota; kingdom Metazoa; phylum Chordata; class Chondrichthyes; family Pristiophoridae; genus Pristiophorus; species Pristiophorus japonicus. The sequence goes on from NC_091984.1 coordinate 111,467,272, forward strand.
CAGGAAGAATGTTCCCGATGTTGGGGAAGTCCAGAACCAGGGGTCACAGCCTAAGGATAAGGGGTAAGCCATTTAGAACCGAGATGAGGAGAAACTTCTTCACTCAGAGTTGTTAACATAAGAACATAAGAACATAAGAATTAGGAACAGGAGTAGGCCATCTAGCCCCTCGAGCCTGCTCCGCCATTCAATGAGAGCATGGCTGATCTGGTCGTGGACTCAGCTCCACTTACTCGCCCTCTCCCCGTAACCCTTAATTCCCTTATTGCTTAAAAATCTATCTATCTTTGACTTGAAAACATTCAATGAGCCAGCCTCAACTGCTTCCTTGGGCAGAGAATTCCACAGATTCACAACCCTCTGGGAGAAGAAATTCTTTCTCAACTCGGTTTTAAATTTGCTCCTCCGTATTTTGAGGCTGTGCCCCCTAGTTCTAGTCTCCCCCACCAATGGAAACAACCTCTCTGCCTCTATCTTGTCTATCCCTTTCATGATTTTAAATGTTTCTATAAGATCACCCCTCATCCTTCTGAACTCCAAGGAGTAAAGACCCAGTCTACTCAATCTATCATAAGGTAACCCCCTAATTTCTCGAATCAGCCTAGTGAATCGTCTCTGTACCCCTTCCAAAGCTAGTATATCCTTCCTTAAGTAAGGTGACCAAAACTGCACGCAGTACTCCAGGTGCGGCCTTACCAACACCTTATACAGTTGCAGCAACACCTCCCTGCTTTTGTACTCCATCCCTTTCGCAATGAAGGCCAACATTCCATTTGCCTTCCTGATTACCTGCTGCACCTGCAAACTAACCTTTTGGGATTCATGCACCCCCAGGTCCCTCTGCACCACAGCATGTTGTAATTTCTCCCCATTCAAATAATATTCCCTTTTACTGTTTTTTTTTTTCCCAAGGTGGATGACCTCACACTTTCCGACATTGTATTCCATCTGCCAAACCTTAGCCCATTCGCTTAACCTATCCAAATCTCCTTGCAGCCTCTCTGAGTCCTCTACACAACCCGCTTTCCCACTAATCTTAGTGTCATCTGCAAATTTTGTTGCACTACACTCTGTCCCCTCTTCTAGGTCATCTATGTATATTGTAAACAGTTGTGGTCCCAGTACTGATCCCTGTGGCACACCACTAACCACTGATTTCCAACCGGAAAAGGACCCATTTATCCCGACTCTCTGCTTTCTGTTCACCAGCCAATTCTCTATCCATGCTAATACATTTCCTCTGACTCCGCGTACCTTTATGTTCTTATGTTCTTACGAACCGAATGCAGTATTGCTGCAGCAGAGATCAGCAACACTTGATGATGAGCATTTCCCAATTTTGAAGCAGTGAGAGGTATGTGGGCTGCATGTCAATGTATAGACAAGTATATGCTTTGTACAAGTTAACTCGTTACCCCACCCTGAGTTTCATATCCCATCTCTTCTTTGAAGTGGAAATGGCAGAATTAGTGTGTTACCTGTCTTGGATACAGTTTGTAATTTGGGATCCTGGCATTTCAACAATTCCAAAATTTCAGGATTTACAGCTTTAACAATCTTGGAATTGCAGAAGTGAAGTGACAGAGTCAAATTTTCCCAATTAAGAGGAACGACAATGCCCGAGCGGTTCCTGTTGATTGGCTGCAAGTTTGCTTCATCCAGATCAGGACATAGATGAATTGCTGCACAGACGTAAGAGCGGAGAACATGAGAACAGGCCATCTGGCCCTGCTCTGCCATTCAATATTATCATGGCTGATCTTGTACCTCAGCTGCAGAGAACAGCAGTTGGAGAGAGATAGAAATGGGATGGGGGGGGAAGGAAAGAAAGAGAGTCGAAAGAACTGGAGTGATATTGCATGATGGAGAGAATGGAAAGAGACCAGGGAGAGAGTGAGAATGCGCTAACAGATAAAGGTTTCCTTGGAGAAAACAGCCAGTGAATGAATGGAGATAAGCGGAGCCAAAGATTGCAAGCCCAATACAGTTAATGAGTGTGAGCAGTACTTGGGCCAGTGCTGAATGCGTCACAGGCTTTATAAGTAGAAAAAGAGGTTTTTTGAGCAACTGGTTTAAATACTTGGCAGATTGTATTGTACTGTTGGACGCTTTGACACTAGGGTCTGATAATGAAATGAAAAGTTTGTAAACCATATGAAATAAGAAAGACTTGCATTTATATAGCACCTTCCACAATCTGCATTTATGTAGCACCTAACATGGCTTTAAGACATCCCAAAGTGCTTAAGGGAGAAGAAACAGAGATTCTAATAGCAGTTTGAACTGCCCCATCCATTCACCGTGATGCCGCAACCCTCTGGAAAGTCCATCAAATCGTGGAAAATGAACGCCTCCCCATCCACCAGGATCTCCTCAATGCCACTCACCACTGCTTGAAGTCGCGCAAGCCCTTTTGGTCTTATGCACTGAACCTGCATCAATGCGACTTCAACCCTGATGATGCCTAGAAAGTTGAATGATGTTCACAAAAGAAATCCCACGCGCCTCGTGAAAGACCTGACGAAGAAGATTCCTGGATTCGATCTTCTGCAAAGCTTAAGCAATCCTAAACCACATCCTTTGCTATAAAACGCTTTGAGACATCTGGTAGTCGTGAAAGACGCTATATAAACGGAAGTTTTTCTTTCACATCTACGTAAACCATGGCAGAGGTGGATACTTGATGCACAAATAGAGAATTAAAAACTCTCCAGTGTGTGACTGTGGTCACCCAGAACAGACCATGGAACATGAAATTACTCAATGCCCGATTCACAAATACAAAGGAGGCATCACAACCAATGTTTATTTAAGCTGCTCGACCATGCAACACTCTAGAGCTCCTGTGCAGCCAGCTTACTGGCTTTTAACTTCAAAAACTGCATGCGTGGATTTTGAATGGACCACCCAAAAAAATGAGGGAGCAATATACTCCGCTATTCCTGACGCAGTTATCTGCCTTAAACACCTATAAAATTATAGTTGTTTCATCAGCCATATGAAACATAGAAAATAGGTGCAAGAGAAGGCCATTCGGCCCTTCGAGTCTGCACCACCATTTAATAAGATCATGGCTGATCATTCCCCTCAGCACCCTTTCCTGCTTCCACTCTGTACCCCTTGATCCCTTTAGCCATATATAACTCCCTCTTGAATATATCCAATGAACTGGTATCAACAACTCCCTGCGGTAGGGAATTCCACAGGTTAACAACTCTGAGTGAAGAAGTTTCTCCTCCCCTCAATCCTAAATGGCTTACCCCTTATCCTTACACTATATCCCCTGGTCCTGGACTTTCCCAACATCGGGAACATTCTTCCTGCATCTAATCTGTCCAGTCCTGTCAGAATTTTATGTTAGCCCCTCTCATCCTTCTAAACTCCAATGAATACAGGCCCAGTCGATCCAGTCTCTCCTCATATGTCAGTCCTGCCATCCTGGGAATCAGTCTGGTGAACCTTCGCTGCACTCCCTCAATAGCAAGAACGTCCTTCCTCAGATTAGGAGACCAAAACTGAACACAGTATTCCAGGTGAGGCCTCACTAAGGCCCTGTGCAACGGCAGTAAGATCTCCCTGCTCCTATACGCGAATCCCCTAGCTATGAAAGCTAACATACCATTTGCCTTCCTGACCACCTGCTGCACCTGCATGCCAACTTTCAATGACTGATGTACCATGACACCCAAGTCTCGTTGCACCTCCTCTTTTCCTAATCTGCCGCCATTCAGATGATAATCTGCCTTCGTGTTTTTGCCACCAAAGTGGATAACCTCACATTTATCCACATTATACTGCATCTGCCACACATTTGCCCACTCACCTAACCTGTCCAAGTCACCCTGCAGCCTTTTAGCATCCTCTTCACAGCTCACACTGCCACCCAGCTTAGTGTCATCTGCAAATTTGGAGATATTACACTCAATTCCCTCCTCTAAATCATTAATGTATATTGTAAATAGCTGGGGTCCCAGCACTGAGCCCTGCGGAACCCCACTAGTCACTGCCTGCCATTCTGAAAAGGACCTGTTTATACTGACTCTCTGCTTCCTATCTGCCAGTTCTCCATCCACGTCAGTACATTACCCCCAATACCATGTGCTTTAATTTTGCACACCAATCTCTTATGCGGGACCTTGTCAAAAGCCTTTTGAAAGTCGAAATATACCACATCCACTGGTTCTCCCTTGTCCACTCTACCAGTTACATCCTCAAAAGTTCTAGAAGATTTGTCAAGCAGGATTTCCCTTTCATAAATCCATGCTGACTTGGACTGATCCAGTCACTGCTTTCCAAATGTGCTGCTATTTTATCTTTAATAATTGATTCCAACTTTTCCCCCACGGCTGATGTCAGGCTAACCGGTCTATAATTACCGGTTTTCTCTCTCCCTCCTTTCTTAAAAAGTGGCTTTACATTAGCTACCCTCCAGTCCATAGGAACTGATCCAGAGTCGATAGACTGTTGGAAAATGATCAATGCATCCACTATTTCTAGGGCTACTTCCTTAAGCACTCTGGGATGCAGACTATCAAGTCCCGGGGATTTACCGGCCTTCAATTCCATCAATTTCCCTAACACAATTTCCTGCCTAATAAGGATTTCCTTCAGTTCCTCCTTCCCACTAGACCCTTCGGTCCCCGAGTATTTCCGGAAGGTTATTCGTGTCTTCCTTCGTGAAGACAGAACCAAAGTATTTGTTTAACTGCTCTGCCATTTCTTTGTTCCCCATTATAAATTCGCCTTAGTCTGACTGCAAGGGACCTACGTTTGTTTTCACTAATCTTTTTCTCTTCACATATCTATAGAAGCTTTTGCAGTCAGTTTTTATGTTGCCAGCAAGCTTCCTCTCATACTCTCTTTTCCCCCTCCTAATTAAACCCTTTGTCCTCCTCTGCTGTATTACAAAATTCTCCCAGTCCTCAGGTTTGCTGTTTTTTCTAGCCAATTTATGTGCCTCTTCCTTGGCTTTAACACTATCCTTAATTTTCCTTGTTAGCCATGTTTGAGCCACCTTCCCCGTTTTATTTTTACTTCAGACAGGGATGTACAATTGTTGAAGTTCATCCATGTGATCTTTAAATGTTTGCCATTGCCTATCACTCACCAGTCTATTCTAGCCAATTCAAATCTCATACCATTGAAGTTACCTTTCTTTAAGTTCAGGACCGTAGTCTCTGAATTAACTGTGTCACTCTCCATCTTAATAAAGAATTCTACCATATTATGGTCACTCTTCTCTCAAGGAGCCCCGCACAACAAGATTGTTAATTAGTCCTTTCTCATTACACATCACCCAGTCCAGGATGGCCAGCCCTCTAGTTGGTTTCTCGACATATTGGTCCAGGAAACCATCCCTAATACACGCCAGGAAATCCTCCTCCACCGCATTGCTACCAGTTTGATTAGCCCAATCTATATGTAGATTAATGTCGCCCATGATAACTGCTGTACCTTTATTGCACACATCTCTAATTTTGTGTTTGTTGCTGCCCCCAACCTCACTACTACTGTTGGTGGTCTGTATACAACTCCTACTCGCGTTTTCTGCCCTTTGGTATTCCGTAGCTCCACTCATACCGTCACAGTAGTTGGTAAAAGGCAATTGTGATCGTACTAGAGTTTGAATTCCAGTATCACCAATGAGCATCCAGGGTTGCAAATCCCAGTCCTGGCTTCTCAATCTGTTTGCAGACTTGATCTGCAATAACGTCTGCATGATTTGAACTGAAACAATGTGGAGTGTTTCCTGGATTTCAGGTGCTAACCTTAAATTGTAGCAACTGGAAACTTTGCTTCATTGTTAAGTGCTTGTCTATAGGAAAACAAAGATATGGTACAGTTATGTATGTTTTTTTTAAACTTTGAAATTGCTGAAGTAACTGTTTACTTGGGGAAGTTACAGCAGTTCTGAGAAACATGAAATGTGTGATAACATTGACAGAAATGAAGTGGCATGTCAAAGCTTTAGGGAAATGCCATCAGTTTCTTTTTGACTTGACATTCTTCCCAATTTTAAACCTTGAACAATGTAACTGCAGGAATGAAGTTCTTCAAGTTGTCTGTATGAAACGCCATGAGTATTCAGCTTGTTATGGTCAAGAATCGTACTGGAATCAGATCTATTGATATAAATGTCTCATAGTCCCAGTGACAGCACGACAGCCTGAAAGCATGAAATGCAAATTTTCCAGCAAGACCGTACCAGGATAATGCACGACCCGTATCTGCCCATCTGGGATTAGCTCAGCTCTCCACCACCAACCCCCCCCCACCAGCACACTGCTTTAAATAAAATGTTAATATGACCTGCTATCGTTAAAAGGTTCAATGGACCCAGTTGCAAAATAAGGAAATGACTTGTGCATACAGTTCATAGAATTGTTAAAATATCTTTTATTGAAATCTTCAATGTGTTCAGTATTGTATTTCAAAACTAGAAAATAATTCTCCATTGTGTTGTAAATAATGTATTTTGGACATCGAAGACAAGGGTGTATGACAGCGCCTTTGTGTACGGTGTATAGAATACCTTGTATTTCTAATTAATTTAAGGTTTGCTATTTGCCATAATTAGGTTGCAGAGACGTGAGCAACTCTCTTGTTGCAGCTAGGCATCTCCAACTTGTGGAAATGGGATGTGATATACACCCATGCCGTCTGTGGTCAAGTCGATGGTGGCAATAGACTTGCACGCTTTATAGTTAGTTGTGTTGCTTCCCATACTGCTCAGGAGGTGGTCCTGGTATTTGCTGTCAGCCTAGTGAGGGGGTCTAACCTATTCTTGTCAGTTGTCCAATTCCTAAAATAAGTAATTATCCTTCTTGGGGATATACAATGTGGTCTCTTCCGAGTGGCCCTGTTAAAATAGAAGCATGGAAGTTTATAGTATAGAAGGAGGTCATTTGGTCCATCACATTTCTGCTGGTGTTGTGTTTGGTGCAGCAGCCCAAAACTAATCCCATTGCTCGGCTTTCTCCCGATATAGGGTGTGTATTTTCCTCTACTTAAAATATTTTCCTTTACAGATGTAATGGTCTCTACCTCAACCACTCCCTGTGGCAATGCATTACTTTCACCAACAACCTCTATCCTCTCTTCTAGTGACGATTTTAAATCGATGTTCAGCTGTCACTGACTCCCCAACTGGAAAGAAAAAAGAAAGACTTGCATTTATATAGCACCTTTCACAGCCAGCAGACATCTCAAAGCACTTTACAGCCATTGAAGTGCTTTTGAAGTGTAGTCACTGTTGTAATGTGGGAAATGCGGCAGCCAACTTGCGCACAGCA